>NC_135175.1:120000-435000 GCF_041146795.1 Maylandia zebra | reverse complement strand
AGTCTTTGGGCCCAAGGTACAATTTAACCCTTTACAGCCGATCGGAGCGGGCACGCTCTGTTTTGCGTAACTATTTTTAAATCCCGGTAGCTCTGCAACCACGTAAGCTAGCGCAATAATTTTTTTTGCATATGAAACTGGAGGAGTTGTACTTACATCTTATGCCATCAGCTTGTCCTCGGTCACAGTTTCCTTCCACATATAGCTTTGCAAAAACTGCATAAAAATCACTTGCAGCAACAAAAACATGATATTCCAGAAACACGCTTCGCCGATCCAATCAGCTGTTTGTAACACTTCCTACGTCCATCAGCGTGAACTATCACATGACCGCATGACCTGCCCGAAACCGGAAGTGACGTCATTTTGCGGAAATGTAGTTTTTTTTTTTACCATCGTACCTCATGAGCTTATACTTGTGTTTTTAAAAGTTATGTTTGACTTCATGACTTTCTGTGTCGTTTCTGGGATGCTTAGGACTCATATTTCACTGCTGGAAATAGTTTATTGTGATGCATATGCTGTTATTTTGCAAATTTGCACTATAATATTTATTTTCGTTTTTCCTGCAGTATATAAAAATTGGTGTATTTCAAAAATAAAACTATGAAGACACTTAAAATAAATTTCCTGTGGTGGGAAACTAGTTTGTGCAACTTTTTTGTATTTACAGTTTTGAGGGATAAGCCTCTTAAATTTCTCTAACTAGAAATATATGTTAAAAAAACAAAAACGATTTTCAATTTTTTTGTAGTTTATTGCACTTCTTTGCAATTTATGTAATTACTATGCACCTAATGCAGACATATTATTAAAGTTTGGGCTATAATGGTTGTATTGATGTATAGCAACTTGAAATGCTCCCAAAAATGGCTCCACAACATGTAAAAATATAATATAAGCTCTGGCGGACTTGGTTCTATGGTAGGTCTTAAAGGGTTAAGTCACCTGCCAATATGATCTTACCAGGAAGGGTGGCCATTAACAAAAACACATTCTCAAAGAACAATGGGTTGTCATCATTGGGGCCGTAGACATTAAACAAATTTATATTTCCTTTCAAGAAGGTACCCTGGACCACCAAAAATCTACCCGCACTGTCATAAATAGTGTTATTTACCTGAAAAGGCACTGAGTTGTGAATTAACACTATAACCCCTCTAGAATGAGATGGGAAACAGGACGCTAGTACTTTGCATGGCCATCTCCTTTGTACTTTCACCAAGTTGTTTCTGAGTCGATGGGTCTCCTGGATAAAAACGATTGAGGACTTCAGATGCTAAAGCCTGGTAATAACCTGCTTTAGCTTAGTCACTTTTACCATCCCCCTTACATTCCAAGAAGTAAATTTAAACTTCTTATTTGGAAGCACCTCATGTTTTGAGGAGTATTGAAAAAACAAACACAAAGCTGAAAATCTGCCATAAACAAATCTCCTTAGCTATCACCCCGAACCAGACAGCCCTCCCTCCTGTGCACTCACCGATCCAGTGTAAATAAGGGAGCAGTTAGACCAAACCAAGCAATCTTAAAAGAACAAAATACAACTAACAAGTTCTTCATGTCTCCCAGCGATAGTAAATAAATTCACGAAAATGTATATCTGAAATGTTCATTGGAGTCTCTTCTGCAGCTTATAACACAAGTGAAGAACCGATTACTTCTTGGGACAAAAGTTTATTTGTGAGGAGAGCTACCTGTTTAACAAGTGCATCAGACTTGTTTTTCTCTGAGTTAACTGTGTCTTCTACGTTGCTAATTCGCACTTCTGCTTCATCCATGCGTGCCAAGAAGTCCTGCCTGCACGTGCCTGTTAACGTCCTGTATGGCTTCCAGCACCACATCAATTTTCGTGGAAAAGTCATTTCTGATCTCGTGGAGAATCTGAATGACATCCATGTTGTGTGCCGTTCCAGTATTTTCGCCTACGCGTGGCTCAGGTCTAGCATCATCTGCTGAGTTAGCTTGACTACTAGCATACGATACATCGTCTTCCCCATTTGGAGAAGGGTTAGTTTTAATTTTAGTGCCTTCTTCGCTGGCATATTTTTGCATGATATTATACTAAATGGCCACAGGTGGTAAATTTCACTGTTCGTGGAGTAAAAGTATAATTCTAAGGCTTTTATGCCGGGAGCTCACCAAAAGCCATATGTTTAGCCACGCCCCCGACATTTCACTGTTTTACTCTTTGGTTTGATGTTGTTCTGTACTCTATTCTTTTTTACTCATAACTAAAAGAAGTTTAGTTATTGTTGTTTTTTTGAATTTGCAAAATCTTCTTGTTGATTGATCGAAGATGACTCACAGTTTTGTCCATTTGAAATTATTTCAAAAACACAACAAAGGTACATTTTAGTTTTGTCTAGTGCTTTTTATCAGACTAACAGTACCTTAAACATAGCTTTTGTTTGTATGTATGTATAGTACAAAAAGAAGACAATCAAATACACTTCCCATAATGTAAATAGTGCCTGGTGTGTTCTGTCCTCAGGAAGGCTGCAGAAAGCCAAAACAAGTCTGTGGCCATAATGGCGAAACCTACAACACGGTGTGTGGCGCCTATTCTGACCGTGTCACTGTGGACTATGAGGCCCCCTGCAGAGCTGTGGGAGCTGTCTCTGACGTGGCCCCTGACTCAGCCTGCAGTTTGGTTTCATGTCCAAGTCTGTCCACTCCAGGCTGCCACCCTGTCACTCCACCAGGTGAGTGGAGTAGCACCATACATGAAAAGGTTAACTGGGGTCAGCCAGCAGATAAAATTACACCGTGTACATGACATTTATGTAGCGTCATGGGCAGTACGGTGGTACAGTAGTGAGGACTGGTTCCTGGCAGGGCCTTTCTATGTGGAGAGCGCGTGTTCACCCTGTGCCTGCATGATGACTGCAGCTCCCTCAGGCCAGGACATGCATTTTAGGTTAACTGGTGATTCTAAGTTGACTGTGGATGTGAGGTAAAGTGGTTAAAAATGTCTGAAACACTTTTAACTGTCAGTACAAGTAGGATAGTGTCACATAAAGACGTTGCATTTTATTATAATATGTTCTCTGAACTTTATCCAGGAGCCTGTTGTCCCATATGTGCCAGCATCCTGCAGATCCTCTGGAGCAAAGAGCGAATGAACACGTTCTCAAAGGTATGGACGGTTCACAGCTGTTTGTTTGTTTAGGTAACAAATCCACTGTCCAGTATGATATGTTTATGAATGATTTATGCTGATGACAAAGGGAGTTTCAAAGTACTATTTTCTTTAATCAGTGTTGTTAGGTTTGACTTATAGGTAGGGTATGAAAGCTAGAGCAGGTAAAATCAATATTGACCAGTTTTCATGGTGATGTGTCGTAACGACCAGTACAATCCACACATTCAAAGAAATCAGACATACATGTCCATAAGTTATGTGTAAGAATGAGAAATGACACATGTAAAATGAAGAAAGGGAGGTGCAAAAAGGCGTGGAAAGTTATGACACCAGCTGAAATCTGTCAGTAAATAGAAAGCAGTCCTGCAAACTAATAGAAGCTGGTTCAGTCCCCACTGATGGCCTATAAAACGCTGTCTCATTACCGAGATGTACACCAGAAACATTTCATAATAGATAAAACCGTGAGCTCTCTCAAGATATTCACATCCTTATTTTTCAAAACATACTGAAAGCACTGTTTAGAGAAGAACTACTGAAGGTTCCAGTGGGCACTGTTGGGACCACAATCCCAAAGCATCCACTATAAACTGGTTACAACCAGGCGCTGCCCTTAAGATTTCAGGTAGAGGAGTAACAAGAATGATCAAAAGGGTTGTGCAAGAGCCAAGGACGACTTGTGGAGGGCTACAGAAGGACCTGGAATCAGCAGGTACAACTGTTTCAAAGAAAACAATAAGCAATTCACTCAGCCGCCTGTATGCACACTCACCATGCAACATGCCATTGTTTAAGAAAAAGTATGTTGAAGTCCGTTTAAAGTTTGATGAAATTTGCCTGTGAAGTACTGGGAGACTATGGTCTGGTCAGATGAGACCAAGATTGAACTCTTTGGATGCTACGTCATGTTTGGAGGGAAAGGGTACTGCATATCGCCCCAGAAACACCATACCCAAACTGAAATTTGGTGCTGGGAACATCATAGTGTCGGGCTGTTTTTTCTCTATACACCACTGGCATTCTTCATGTAATTGAATGAAGGATGAATGGGAAAATGTACCAACACATTCTTGATAAAAATCTGCTGCCAAGATGATGAAGATGAAAAGAGGGTCGTTGCTGCAACAAGACAATGATCCCAAACAAACAGCCAAAGGAAGGAAGCTAAAGCTGCTGGAAGGGCCCAGTCACCTGACCTGAATCTGTGGAAAGTGCTAAAGCTAAGAGTTCATACAAGGGGCCCACAAAAGCTTCAGGGTCTGAAGACTGACGGCCAAAATCAGGAGGACAATAAATGTTCCCCATGTGGATCAAATAAGCAAGTTCAGTACTTTGTGTCTGTGTCATTTCTCATTAATATGCCACTTAATTGGATTTCTCCGTGTTTGTGGATTGGATGGGTTGTTAAACACACCTGGTGAGAATTCAATAGCGCCTTTAGAGATAGATTTACTTACAAAATTTGTGATGTGTTATTCCCACACAGGGATGCTGTGTGAGACTTTGTCTGAGCCGCTCTAGCATTGTCCTCTATGGGCAAGGGAGATGGAGGAGGCTGTGCTTATGACATTCATGGGAGAACTGTAAATCCTGTCTTGATGAGACTGACCCTGGATGAACGAGAAGGATGGTGGCTACATTTTGATGTATATATTATACCAGCGGTCCCCAACCCCCGGGCCTTGGACTGGTACCGGTCCGTGAGTCGTTTGGTACCGGGCCGCGAGAGTTGAGGCTCAGGTGTGAAATGTCTGGTTTTCAGGGTTTTTATCGGTTTTCAGTTATTTTGTTATCGTTTTTATCGTTAACTCGGTTTTCCTGGGGCTTTTCACGTGTGTTATGAATAAATCTTTTTTTTTTGGTACCAGTACTAGTTTTATCTTGTTGTATTTATCCGCGACACCTTAAAGGCCGGTCCATGAAAATATTGTCGGGCATAAACCGGTCCGTGGCGCAAAAAAGGTTGGAGACCGCTGAATTATACCATCAAACCCATAAATATTTGGACAGAGACAGTTTATGTTTTTTTTATTTTGGTTGTGTACATTACCACAATGAATTTGAAATGAAGCAACTCAGGTGCAGTTGAAGAGCTTTCAGCTTTAAGTCAGTGCAACTGCCTAAAACTGTGAGGACCCAAAGCATTCTTCTAATGCAGTCTCTTCATTTTAGGAGCTCAGAGTTGGACAGATTGGTGCAGTGTGCAGCACTGTAGCCTCACCTGAGTTCAGTTCCACCATCAGCCTTTCTGTGTGGAGACTGCATGTTCTCACTGTGATGGCGTGGGTTCTCCGGGTACTCTGGCTTCCTTCCACAGTCCAAAGAAGTGCAGTTAGTGGGGTTAGGTTAACTGGTAAATCTAAAGTACCCATAGGTACGAATGTGAGTGCGAATGAAAGACCAGACAAAGAGCGATTCAGAAGAACACCATGGGAACCGTTCACCCTGCCTGAGATAGGGTTACCAGGCCTCGCCCTAGAGCCAGGCCGGCAGAGGGTGCCCGAGGACGAGCATCTGCTGACTGTAGAAGTAATATTCATCCAGGAAGGTCTTTTCATTGGCCTTCAGGTCAACGGTGATCCAGGGTTTCTTACTGGGAAAACAGACATACAGTCCTAGTTGGGAGGATGTATCCTCACAGAAATGTGTATGGTCAGTGATGCAGTCTGTGCTGCTGTTGATGTCTTCCCCATATGGATCATCCCAGTCTGTCGCATCCAAGCAGTGCTGCAGGGTCTGGCTGGCATCCTGACTCCACCTCCTCACAGACTTGGTGGAAACAGGAAGTCTTTGAACACATCAACATGCATACATCCTGTGCGTTCTCAGAGGTTTATTCATTTTACAGACTGCTGGGAGGTTGTCAGAGTCAATCATCACAAACGTCTCAGGGTGTTTACACTGTAGGTCAGCTACAGTCGTGTGGAAGAGGTCACACAGAGGTCATCAGCTGATGCTGGTACATAAACACCAGTCAATAAGCTGAGGGTGTACTGAGTGATCAGCACTAGGTTACTCTATAAAATTGTCTTTCTTTTCCCAAGCACATCAAAATAGTTTACAACATAACAGGTTACACATCACACCACAAACAACGTCTCTATAAAAGCATGATTGGGAATCCTAACATCCAGAAAATATAGATCGATATGTAGAAAAAATCAAACCCAGACACTCAGAGGAAGCCATGCCTGCCTGGATTACTTCATGTCAGAGGAAGAGCACAGCCCAAATGTGAGTGAGGGAGACAGTGATGTGGAGCTGCTGATGGATGTCCTGATCATAAATCAGTAAATGTTGTGGTGTGATGAGGCTGTAGTAACCTGTGCTTTTCCCAAGCACAGGTTACTACACTGGAACGGTCACCACACAGTCTCTTGTGTTATAAAGTGCTTCACAAACCTGAACATTACGGCTAACAGCTGTAGATTTTCCTGTTTCAGTGAAGCTAGCCCAACAACAAAGAGCCACTTAGTGTTTAACACAGTGACAGTGGACAGGTTACCAACATAGGACTCATAGTTGCAGCTGGGGGCGGCACAAACGTGACCCCCTCAGTAGCTGGCTAACATAAACTGATGTACTGACCCAACCAACCAATCTGGTGGCATCACGCTCTGTACTGACACAACATGGTGCTGAACATGTTCTGTAACCTTTCATTTTAAGCACTTTGGTTTTTAAATCCAGGCAGACAGACAGAGTGAAGTCTTTTTTTCATGTAAATGAACTACTGCTGTCAGCGTTAATCTCGTTACAATGACGTTAACGCCATAACCGCATTAACGTAGCAAATCTCCATTAGTGTCAACGTGTTAGCGCGGTGACGCGTTAGCGCTGTGCAGCCCCACAAAGGGGAGATTTGCTGCGTTAATGTGGTTATGGCGTTAACGTCATTTTAACTAGATTAACACTGACAGCGCTACTAGAAATGCATCGATTTCTGTAGTAAGCTCAATGCTGTCATTATATTTGTGTCAGTGTTTTCCAGTAAAGACAGATACTGTGGTGCTGTGCTGGGAGCATTTGTTGCCCTCATTAAAGTGTCACTGACCTGTTGTATGAAAGTTGGACAGCAACATGAATGTAATGCTGTGTGTCGCTGCGTGCAGCTGAACAAGAAGCAGCCGGTGACGGTCCACGATGTCCTTCAGATCCTGCGGCCTCACATCTCAGTGCCACAGTGCGATGTTTTCGGCTACCTGAGTATTGACCACCTGCTGGTGGTCATCATCACCCCAATGGACCAGCAGCCAACACCTCTGCAGGTAACAAACACCATCGTGCACACACACAGATATAGTCTGTTATATCTGTTGTTCTGCACACGCTTATGTGTTCTTTACTTTGATGAGAATGTGTGAACATTGTGTTCACAGTGTTTGCAGTGAAAGGCTACACTTTAGCTGTGTGACGTTCCCCTGAATGAATTAATAGCATGCATTTGTGTGTGTTGCTGTCACATGATCTTTTAATCACGTGTTCTGTTCGGCAGTCGTGACGAGCGCAGTTCAGGTCTCAATGCTTTGCTGTGCCAAACACATTGTTTCCCCAAGAAGAGCAGCTTTGGCGCTCTGTAGGCTTTATTGGATTTATTTATGTTATATTATTATCTGTGTGGATGCTGCAGTCGACGGGGTGAAGGCTGAGGGGAACGTTGGAGATGAACCAAACACATCAGGTCTCCAACTTTATTTCGTTACGGGACCAGTTGATCAAATCCATAATAATCCATCCTTTAGGTTTTAGAGAACAAGACTGAGGAAATCTTTGAGGGTTAGAGTTAGACGAAACTAGACAAAGACATAGAAGCAGCAGCAGGGAAGATAAGGGAGGGAGAGGGTGAAAGATGGGCCCTCCTCCTCCGAGAGCCAGAGAGTCATGAAGCATGTAGTTAGGCCTGGATAGTTGAGGTTCAGTGGGATTAGGCCTCCCCATGCAGTATTTCTACCCAACTCACCTTTTTCACTCACTATGTGTTTATGTGTGTTTCGTGACTGAGTAAAGATGGCGCCAGTGTGTGCAGCAGGCCGTCCTCGTCTCTGTTGTCAATCTCTTTTCCTTGATATTTGTTTATTATTTGTTATCTTTCTGGCACTATGCCCCCCAGATGGTTATGCATTAATCACCTATGACGGGGATACTTTGTTAAATCTTTGTTTCCCCCCCTATGCTGGGTTGGATCAAGGCTGGAATTTGGGAGATGCTACCTTTCCACGTATCATCTCTTCTACTGGTTCATACGGTTCCCCTCTCTGCTCCCCGCCTCAGAAGCGCTATAGGAAGTGGGGCAAACGGAGTGGGTTTCAGGTTCGCTTAAAGGCTTACCTTAAAGCATCAGCTGCAGCTAATTCCCTCACCACCGCGGGGATTATACGACTTCCATCTGCTCGGGATCCATCATCCTTCAGGCTGCTCAACCATCGCTGGATCTGTCCGGTTGGTAAACAAGCCTGTCCGGTTTCTCCGGTAGTCTCTCTGCCTGTTCGTGTTTGGATTGGGTCCCCCAGTGATGGTGTACGGCTCAGGCATTTAAGCCGGCTAAGACGTGCTTCCAGCAGAGATAAGATGCCGATCTCTCGGATGGCTTTATTAAACGCAAGATCGCTGGTGAATAAAACCTTCATCTTAAATGACCTCTTCCTCTCCTCTCGGCTTGATGCTCAGTTATTGACTGAAACTTGGATTCATCCTGGTGAGTCCTCTTCTTTTTCAGAGCTACTACCCCCGGACTGTGTAGTCTTCAGTTCACCGAGGCCTTCGGGAAGAGGTGGAGGCGTGGCCTCTGTTTTTAAAAACAAACTTAAAGTTCGGCAACTGCCCTCTCCTACCTATTCTAGTTTTGAGGTTCAGCTTGTGGAGCTTGCCGGACCCCCAACGATTCTATGTGCTGTGATTTATCGACCACCTAAATATAATAGGTATTTTATTTGTGAATTTGCTGACTTCTTAGGTTCATTTTTATTAAGTTATGACCAAGCTCTTATTACTGGAGATTTTAACATACATATTTGTTGTGCTGATGACCCCCTAGCCAAGGATTTTCTTGCCCTAATTGACTCTTTTAACCTTACACAGTGGGTCAGGGAACCAACTCATCTTAAAGGTCATACCTTGGATTTGGTCCTCCCATATGCTTTGGATATTTGTACTATGGACATTGATAATGCTGGTATTTCTGACCATTTTTTGGTTATGTTTGATGTTGAGCTATGTGCAATTGATTTAAATTCTAAAGGCTGTCATCGCCCTGTACGTATCATTAACTCTGAGACTGTGGCTAACTGCATTACGGCCTTTCTAAACTTTGCCTTTTTTGATCCAGACTTCACTGATACAAACTGTTACACACTTCCATTGGTTGATGATTTTGCCAACGCTATGCTATCCACCTGTTGTTCCATCTTAGATACTGTGGCCCCTATAAAGATGAAACGTCCCAGAACTTCTCATCAACCATGGCTAAATGACACTATACGAGCCTTACGTCGTATTGAGACTAATAGCCACAACGCCCGAATGTTATTCAAAATTTTTAATTCAGTGATAAATCCCTGTCCGGACTCTTCGAGCTCGGCCTCTCAGGCTGTCTGTGAGCAATTTCTTAATCCCGCTTGTACCATAGGCCTACTAGTACAAGTGGAAATACACTAAAAATTACCTCCAAGTGTTCAATACTGAGTATTGTAAAACAACTGATTGACATCAAAATTTAAACAGGAAGCAGGATAAAGTCTGCTTACAATTATCTCTCATAAAGTTATTTTTAGCTGCTTTAACCATTTACAGCTTTTCACATGTTAATGACTTAGTTAATGATCTAACTAGCATAGCAACAGCGTTTCAGGGACATGCAACAACTGTACCCACACTCCGCACATCACGTGTCTGATTAGCCACATTTAGCTTACCGCCGTCGAGTGGATGCTCAGCATTTACGTGGAGCCACAGCTCAGTAAACCTTCCGGTTTCGCTCTGCCCTTGACAACAACAAGTGCAAATACATAGTTTGTGAAAAAGATCAGTTTAGATCGTATTTTTTTTAACTCGTTAGAGGTTAATTTCTCCAGCTTACCGATAACAAAAGTTTTAGTCAGTCTGCTCTGTTCGGCTGTAGAAGCAAGAGACTGAAAACTTGGGAGCTGGTACTAAGGAGGGACAAGAGCTGCCTAGAGCTTCACCGATTGGCTGACATGCGAGGAGTGGAGTAAAACAATAGGCTCTCATCAGAGCTCATCAACCCTCTGAGAAAACTTAACCCTTGTTTGACCAGAGCATATCATATATAATCTGCGTCCCTTCTATGTTTAAATAAATATTTTGATCTCATTTCACTTTCATTAACAGGGACAGTAAGAACAGGACAATGAACATTAAATGTTTTAATTTTTCTTCTCTTTTTGTTTGAGATGATTTTAGGAACTGGGTTACACTAACTCTCTCCCTGATTCTATGCGTAACCTGGGTGTCTATTTGGATAGCTCCTTTAAGCTCGATAAGCAAGTATCATCTGTAGTTAAATCTGTTTTTTTTTTTCAACTGCGCCAGATTTCTAAAGCTAAGCATTATATACCACACAGGGACCTGGAGAAACTTATCCATGCTTTTGTGACCTCCAGGTTAGATTATTGTAATTCTCTCTACTGTGGTCTCCAAGCCTTCTCTCTTCGAAGGCTGCAACTCGTTCAGAATGCTGCGGCTCGCCTTCTTACTGGCACTAGAAAATTTGACCCTATTACTCCGGCTCTTGTTGATCTACACTGGTTACCAATGAAATATCGCATTGAGTTTAAAATCTTGCTACTCACTTTTAAAATCCTGAATAACATTGCACCCAGCTACCTCACTGACCTCCTCAATTTGTACACTCCTTGTCGTGCATTAAGATCATCAGGTCAATTACTCCCGGCCCAACCTAAGTTTAGACTGAAGACCAGAGGCTATCGTGCCTTTGCTTCAGCTGCACCCAAGCTTTGGAACAGCCTCCCTGCTTCTATTCGAGCCTTGGACTCTATCCAGTCCTTTAAATCAAGATTAAAAGCATATTTGACTTGGCTTTCCCGACCAGTTAATACCCTTTTAAATCTTTTATTAGAGTTTATTAAATGTATTATTTTTATTAATTTTACTGCTGTTTTTGCCTTCGTAGCATATTTTGTATTTATCTAACTCTCCTGGTCTGTTAGTGCCTCTATCCTGTCTGTGCTTGTGCCTGATTTGTACCCTGTTTTTGACTTATGTTGACTCTCCATGTTACTGTGAAGCACTTTGGTGTGCCTTCGGGTTTTTAAATGTGCTATATAAATAAAATCGTATTGTATTATTAACGTGCAGCTTTCTTACATAGTGGGTCTTCCTCCAGCAGCCACAGCAGTCAGCTTTCCCTAGGATCTGCTGCTACCAAGCCCTTGCTCACAGCGTGTTGTTTTTTGGGCCTTTTCCATACAGTATAAAGCACCTTGTGGTGACTGTTGTTGTGTATAAATAATGTTTTGTTTTGCAGATTGAAGCCTGCAGTAAAGAGGCTGAGAAGATTGACTCCCTCATCAACTATGCCAGCCCCACTCTGGTGTCCCACGTCCCTCTGTCTGCCTTCCTCACCTCTGAAATCAAGACATCTTCCATCCACTCCTCAGGGAGCACGCCATGGTCACCTCTGACACCCGCCCTGTGTTTCCTTCTGGGTCTCCTTGTTACACCGGCTCCAGTGCTCTAAGTGCCAGCCTCTGTGACTCCCAGTGCCAAAGTCAGGATGGTGGGCGTGTTCTGGCAGCAATGAACAGACGATCGTGATGACAATCATTCCTATTGACTGACCTGCGTTTCAAACAATCAGGGTGGTTCAAAGCTTTTGTATCAACTGTGTTTAGTGAATAGTTACTCACTGGATTTCCCAGCCAGTGTGTGTGTGCGTGTGTGTGTGTGTGTGTGCGTGTGTGCGTGTGTGTGTGTGTGTGTGCGTGTGTGTGTGTGTGTGTGTGCGCGTGTGTGTGTGCGCGTGTGTGTGTGTGTGTGTGTGTGTGTGCGCGTGTGTGTGTGTGTGCGTGTGTGTGTGCGTGTGTGTGTGTGTGTGTGCGCGTGTGTGTGTGCGCGTGTGTGTGTGCGCGTGTGTGTGTGTGTGTGTGTGTGTGTGTGTGCGTGTGTGTGTGTGTGCGTGTGTGTGTGCGTGTGTGTGTGCGCGTGTGTGTGTGTGCGCGTGTGCGTGTGTGTGTGTGTGTGTGCGTGTGTGTGTGCGTGTGTGTGTGTGATAGACACTGTTTATCCATCCGTCCCAGGAGCACCAGGAGGGGGCGCTGATGTGTATGTTTGATTCAAGACTGCACGAAGTATCCTTGTTAAGCAGGACATCACACACACACACATCATTTTTGGTGTCACTACATCCAGGTATCTGTGTACATTGCAAACATACATTGGAACATATATAATGAAGGGCACACGTTTAAAGCCTGTGGTGCATGACAGTGTGCCGCATGTGGACCTGGTGATTGAACCTCTAACCTCAGCAGTATTATTGCTCAAACTGAGCCCAACTAATCCAAACACAGTTTGAAGGACTGGCTAAACAAAGTCTCCAAAGTCAACTTTCCCAGGATATTTAGTCTGTGCCATCGGCCCGTCTTCTGTGAAAAAAGCTCCCAGTTTGGACTGGGGAGACAGACACCCAGGCAGTGGTCTATTTCACGTAGCAGTGATCTAAAACCTTGGTCAGTTTCACCTGATCACATAAAGCTTTCGTCCAAACAAACCTGGTAACACTATACTTGAAGTGGTGCTCATAAAATATCATTATTAATAGATTGTATTATAAGGTAGAGAACCTGCAGTAACACAAAAAAAGCTTTTCTAATACTTTTTCTGGTATTAGAACATGTAATAACGAGTTTAATGCCGTCAGTTAAACTGATGTATTTTATGAGCGTCACTTCTAACAAAGTGCTGCCTTGACATTCCTCAAACTCAATGAGAATCAACAATGAACCTTACAGCAGCAGAAAGGCCTGACCATCACTCCCTGTGTGATCCAGTAGCTCTGAATAGCAAAAGGGAAGTTTTCTGTTTATATATATATGAGAAGCAATAAGCCATTCACTAACAGAAAGGACAATCAGTTGCTACCCACAATCCACTGGGGGCAGATTTTCCACAGTATGCCTTATGTCTTATATGAAGTATTAATAAAAATGCAATATAAGAAATATCTCTATATTTTATATGTATCTGTCTGATTATGTGCCATGTTTCTGAAATAAATAGTTGCTATTCTTTGTTGCATGATGACAATTATAAAATGTGTTTACTCCAGAACATAATATAATATGTTTTCCCCATCTCTATGTGTGTATCTGCCTGTATAGCACAATGTGTCTCTATATCTAACAGTATTACTGTGCTAGGCAGCTCTGTAGCAGGGAACCCATCCGTCTGTTATTATTAGCATTATTATTATTACTAAGTGTTTTTTTTCTCTTACTGAGCCTGGGCTGCTTTTTTATGGTAAAAGTGTTTAATTTCAGTTTACAGTAAAAAAAAAGTTCTAACTAAGCTGCAACAGTTCAACCTTTTGGAAGTACTCGCATTCACTTTGTTGACTCACATGATGCTTCTCTTCTTTAATATGAGGCCTGTTGTCCTGATGTTTAGCGCTATATTTTTATTTTTGTAGATTTGCTTTATATTCATCTGTTTTCTACATGAGTTTCAGTTTAATTGTTTATGTTGTACTGTCCCCTCTTTGCTAAATGTTTGAAACATGCAGTCTTTTTAAGGATCACGCCCTCAAAGATGCTGTGTTCTCATTGGCCAAGGAGAAGTGTCTGTACTTTGTAATCATTCAGTGTCCGGAACACAGAATTTAAAGAAAGCACACGAGGAAATAAAAAAATAAAATTGTATGGACAAATCGAAGCCTTTGGCTTTTTACTGTAACAGTTTTGTTTAAAAGAATCTGTATATTTTAGATGAACAGAGGGCATAATAGTTCCTCTTTAAGTCAAAGCTGGCATGATTGATTTAAATGGAGTCTGTATAGAAATAAAAAATGCACATAGAAACATACTTTATTTTTAGCAACGTGTACCTAATAATAAATATTAAAAAAACCCCACATAGTTTGTCTTTTTAGGGTAAGGTAACTCATAAGGCTTTAGCTTAATTACCCGTAAGAGTCATCAGTTAGCTAGTTAATCTTAACTTTAGCTAGATAAACCGGCTAATATCTTTGTTAGCTAATTTGTCAAGTCTTGAGTTTAAAACTCAGTTAAATGACCTTTTTTGTTGTTCTAGTTCACTAGAATCTGCAAAACGTATATTTGATGACTGCATACATGATATATGAGCATAGCATGTAAAGATTAAAAAAGGCTAATGCTAGGAGAATGCTAAATGGTTTTTCTTCAAGCTTTCTTCAAATGGGCAGACAATGTTTTTCATTCATTGTAGGATAAAGACAATCATCTTCATTGTTACTACATTGTATTCAAAAAGGAAAAGAGATTGTAATTTGTATAGTGTAACATGTTCTGAGAGGCTAGCTTCTTACTTTGGGCAGCTAGTTAGCTAGGTTTGCTGGGTAAATAGCTGCTGTATTGTGAGATGAATGTTTATGCGCCATGTTCAAGTTAACTTCCCTTCAGGAAAAGGAATTTTAAGCTTTTAATGTTAAGGCCTATTTGGAATGGGCTAGAGTAATCAATGTACTCAGCAGAGATGGTTTCTGTAATTAAAAAAAATGGCATGACCTCTCAGTCTCTGTTACTATTCATTATTCCTTTTACCAAATTGTTGTCTTATCTGTTTTCTTGAATGGGTTTGACTCCAAAGATACCGTAAATTAAAATTTGAGGAAATATGAAAGAGCAGTACCACCTCTTACAGTGAATGTGTTTGCAGAGTAGCCTGAAGGCTGGAAAGAAATAACACAACCTCTATGTCATTTGCTGCAAAAGTGATCAAATCTGCACTGACATTTCCAGACCTCTCTAAATAGTGAACAGCGCAGTGAAAGATCGGTCGTTCATATTTAACCCACTGAGGTTCAGGATTTATGTGTTTATGTTAGATAAACACATAAATCCTCAGAGAAAAAGGCAGAATCCAACAGTCCAGCTGCAGGTGGGCCGCGGTGGGTAGATCGGTAGATCGTGCGCAGGTTTAAGCTGGTCCATTGAAACCACCTCCTGCCGACCCCCGAAGTCCAAAATGAAATGCTTGTGGCCTGGTTTAAGAACTCTATATGGGCCATCAAGGGAGGTTGATGGGCATCGTGCCTGCAAACCAAGAAGAGTCCAACGACCTCGGAACAAAAACATCGGCCAGGCAGTGGTGCACTGGGCCAGGAACAGAAAAGGAGCCTCCTGAGGAACGGAGAGACGGCACAGAGGTATCGAAACACAGAGGGGGGCTCTCAGGCAAAAATTCTCCAGGAACTCGGAGGGGCTGCCCAAGAACGAGTTCGGCCGGAGAAACTCAGAGGTCCTCCTTAACCGCGCAGTGCAACCCCAAACAAAACCCAGGAAAGACAGTCGACTGAGTTGCCGCCCGTTAAGGAAGATTGGAGCACGGCCTTGAGTGACCGGTGAAACCGCTCGCACATTCTATTAGCAGGTGGGTGGTATAGTATAGTGCGGTGGACCTTGACCCCCAGGCCGTCAGCCATGGCAGACCAAAGCTCCAAAATGAACTGGTGGCCCCTGTCCAAGGTAATGTCAGCGGGGGGGGGGGGCAAAATACGAAACCCACGTTGACACAAATGCCCTGGCCACCACCTCCGCCGTCGTGGATACCAGGGGAACCGCCTCCGGCCACCTGGTCGTGCGATCCACCACAGTCAAGGTGCGTGAAACCCTGTGACTGCAGAAGAGGGCCGACCAAATCGACATGCACATGGTCGAAATGCCTACCAGGGACGTGGAAAGGTTCGAGGGGTGGCTAAGTGTGTCTATGGATCGTCGAGTGTTGGCATGGAACGCATGCCACAGCCCAGCTCATCACAGATTTCCGCAGGCCTGGCCAAATGAACCTGGCGTTGACCAGCTTGACTGAACCCCGTACACCCGGATGAGAGAGGGCATGGATGGAGTCGAAAACACGATGGTGCCACAAACGTGGAATGATAGGGCGTGGGTGACCGGTAGAAACGTCGCACAACAAACGCGGACTGCCATCCCACACCGACGTGCCCTCCAGCACAAGGCCTGTCTGCGCGGACCAAAGGGCAAGGGCGTCCGGGTCGGTGCTCTGCTCAGCGGCCATGGCAGCGTACTCGACACTGACATACACGGGAGAAAGCAACATGTGGGGCAAAGGCCTTTCCAGCGGTGCCGTCGTGTAGTGATTCCCACTGTCAGCGCCAGATCTGCCGCTCCGGGGGAGGCAGGTGGAGGTGCTGTCGGCAGGTCCGTAGCAGGGAGCGGTAATCCCCCACTGCCAGAAACAGGGAGTTGATGAGGCTGGCCCCCACGGCCACAGGCAACTGTCAGAGGAAGAGATGGATGAAGAGCAATCCCCCATCATCTGAGACGAGCAAGGACAACATGCTCTCCATGAGTTCCAGAGCCATCACCCCATACAGGCCCGAGAGCTCCCTCGGCATCAGAGAAGGTGTATCGCCGAAGCAGCAGGTCCTTAAGGGCGACATATTTCCTGTGTGCAGGTGGGTCCCGGAGGAGGGTCATTGCACGGTGGGTGGCTAACAGGTCAAGCGAGGCCACCACATGATGAAACTTTGTGTCGTCATCTGAGATGCCGCAAAGAGCAAACTGAGCCTCCACGTGAACGAACCATGATGGGGGATCGTGGAGCCAAAAGTCCGGCAACTTGAGCGCTACGGCAGGAGGCAGAGGGCCAGCGGTCACTGGTGCATCCAGGGCGAGGCCAGCATCATCCATGGCCTGCAACATGTCCAAATCTAGGGTCACCAATGTGGAGCTATGGTACAAACGACACAGGAGCTCTAACTTTCCACTCCGACTTTATTTATCACCACACATCAACTGAACACATCATGCCACACAACTCGGCAAAACCCTTACTCTCAACTCACTTGCGAGTGGAGACCCAAGTGGGACGCCACAATGTGATAATTGTCCCATTATCCTAAAGTAGACATGAACCTCGTTTTGCACTATCTAATGGTACTTATTGAAACTGCAGAGGCGTGTGGTGATTTTTATAGAAAGCCTAACAGCAGCACCACCACCACCACACATACACACACACGCGCACGTAGATCACACAAGCAAAAACACGTTCCTGCACTATTTAACAAGATTAACTGGATTAGATTAAAGCATGTCACAGCCAAACGTGAGTACAGGGACAGGGTGGAGCAACAGTTTAACAACCCTCGGAGTATGTGGCAGGGACTAAACACGATCACAGACTTTAGAGGGAAAACCAGCACACCGCAGACCACGGCCTCTCTGTGTGAGGATCTAAACGTATTCTACGCTAGATTCGACACAGCGAACACCATGAGACCGGACAGTGTGCGCACCGCGGATGACGTCAGTGCGCACACTGTGTCTGAGGAGGATGTGCGGAGGTGCTTCAGGAAGGTGAACGCGCGCAAAGCTACAGGTCCGGACGGGATTCCCGGCCGCGTCCTCAAGTCATGCGCGGCTCAGCTGGCTGGAGTGTTCACGCACATCTTCAACCTTTCCCTCTCTCTGTCTGTAGTCCCAGCCTGCTTCAAAATGGCCACCATCGTCCCTGTACCCAAATCCTCCACCATCTCCTCATTGAACGACTGGCGACCTGTAGCCCTGACCCCCATCGTAAGCAAATGCTTCGAGAAGCTGGTCAGGGACGTCATCTGCTCTGCACTACCCGACTCACTGGACCCTCTACAGTTCTCATACCGCCACAACAGGTCCACTGATGATGCCATAGCCCTGACACTACACACTGCCCTGTCACACCTGGAGAAGAGAGACACGTATGTGAGAATGCTGTTTGTAGATTACAGCTCAGCATTCAATACCATCGTTCCCTCGAAGCTGGACAGGAAACTGCAGGATCTAGGACTGAGCAGCTCCCTCTGCAGCTGGATCCTTAGCTTCCTGTCTGACAGACGCCAAGTGGTCAGACTGGGCAGCATCACCTCATCCCCCATCACACTGAACACTGGTGCTCCACAGGGGTGTGTACTGAGCCCTCTCCTGTACTCACTCTACACCTACGACTGCACGGCCACTAACAGCTCCAACATCATTGTGAAGTTTGCGGACGACACTACAGTGGTGGGTCTTATCACCAACGGTGATGAGACGGCTTACAGGGAGGAGGTCAGCGCCCTGACCCACTGGTGTCAAGACAACCATCTCACCCTCAACGTCGCAAAGACAAAGGAGTTGATAGTGGACTTCCGGAGGTGCAGAGAAGTACACACCCCCATCACCATCAACGGCGCTGCTGTGGAGAGAGTGAGCAGCTTCCGGTTCCTTGGTGTACATCTGGCTGAGGATCTTACGTGGTCAGTACACACAAACAAAACAGTGAAGAAGGCGCAGCAGCGCCTCTTCTTTCTCAGGAGACTGAAAAGATTCGGCATGAGCCCCCGCATCCTCAGGACCTTCTATAACTGTGCCATTGAGAGCATCCTCACTGGATGCATCACCACCTGGTATGGCAACAGCACCGCCTACAACTGCAAAGCTCTCCAGAGAGTAGTGCGGTGCTCTGAACGGATAATTGGAGGTGAGCTTCCCTCCCTCCAAGACATCTACAGGAAGCGGTGCCTGAGGAAAGCGGGGAGGATCATCAAGGACTCCAGTCACCCCAGCCATAAACTGTTCAGACTGCTTCCATCAGGAAGGAGGTTCTGCAGCATCCGGTCCCGTACCAGCAGACTGAGAGACAGCTTTTTCCATCAGGCCATCAGACTGCTGAACACGTCATAGATACCTCAGCTTCACTACTGGAACTTCAACATTATGCACTCCACACTGTATATAAATGCCACTTGTTCTGCACATATTCAACTCTGTATATTTTATATATTTTATTTATTGTTTACTCTATTTAATTTGTAAAATATGTGTACACACACACACACACACACACACACACACACACACACACACACACACACGTAGAAAAATATTTAGTATACACATCCAGAAATGCATACACTATTATATATTGTACATATATTTATTAGTTTCAGATGTAGCCATTCTTGTATTTTGCTTGTTTACATTATTGTATTTTGCACAACTCTGTTGCTTGTGAAGCTCGCACACAAGAATTTCACTCACATGTGCTGTACCAATGTACCTGCACATGTGATGTGACAATAAAAGTGATTTGATTTAATTTGATTTGGTGTTCCCTGTCTGCACTCCTTCCTGGCCAAAGGACTGTAAAGTATGATTAACTCTGTAGTTGAAGAAGTATCTACCATATTACCAAAAATGATTTATTATTGGCTGAACGTGATGAGTGGCTGAGAACATTTTCAAGCTATTCTTTTTTTTTCTTTCTAAAAAGCAATAAAACACTATGAAAACACCTCAGTACATATAAGACTGGATTATTGGTGCATAAAGGATCAAGAGTCAGAGAGAAGTCATTAATATTACTGCTGTTTAAGATTGAACTCATTTTAAGGTCTTTATATTCTGTTTAAGCTCCGGCATCATCAAACTGCTGTTTTTTTTAAAGTATATTAAAACATATAATAATAATAAATCAGCTAAAAAAGAGGCAGACTGCAAGATGACCAGCAGCACAGAGATGTGGAGTCAGTATAGCTGCTGAAGATGGGCAGTGGCCTGTATTTACTCACTGTCTCAAATAAAAATGTGTTTGGTGATCTGAAACAAATGAAAATGTCAGCATGACAAATATTTGAAGTAAGAAATCAGGAGGAGACTAACAGCAATGTAGACAAAGACAGTGAGGAAGACTGAGGATTGTTTACAGGCCAGGAGTCAGATGAATGGCTAATTTGGATTAGAAATCATAGAAGCAAAGATGTTGCTGGCAGAAAATAACATGATCAAAAAGGCAAATGAAACACATAAAATTACACAAATATAGATTCCATGGCATGAACGAGCATCTGAGGCAGAATGACAAGAAACACACACAGAACAGACACTGAGGTGGATTAGTAACTAATGGGTTTAGAGTGATTAAAGCAGAACTGATTTTGACAGCATGAAAAAGAGGAAGTGGTCAAAAGAATAGACTAGATGTCACAGCCTGCAGAGGCAGACTGTGGACTGTGTGAGGAGGACCAGGAGCAGACACAGGCAAGGAGAACTGAACGTGAACGAAGGGCAAGCCTTTATTATGGCTGATTACAGGTAGTCAAAAACAAGACAATGAGGACTCTGGTGAAACTTAGACTGGAACCTAAGAACTGTCACTGAACTATAATAACGATGAAGACTATGGTTGTGATGACAGGGAGGTAGGTAACACAGACGATGTGACACTGAACACAGGAAGACTTAAATACACTCAAGGGAAGTGGAGACACACGAGGAAACAGCTGACTAGAATGAACATAATGACACCACAGTGGAAGTGAAACTAAAACAACATGGACCACAAGACGCCTTTAAAGTAGAACAGGAACCATAAATAAGACGCAGACGTGACATGAGCGAGACAACATGAACCACACAGACTTGAGACATGACAGATTAGACACACTAACCAATAAGGGAGACTTATTGGTCAGACATAAGGGGAACCATGAACTGTAACTGCAACCTAAGCAAGCTGAAATGAAGCTAGAACACAAAGGAACAACAAAATATAAAGAAACACCGGTCACATGACCCAGGACTGTGACACCAGAGCCCAAAGACCTCTGAATATAGGTAGACAAGTGGCGATGGATTAATTCATTATAATTGCGATCTCTGTGGTATTTTCTTTAAATAGGTAAACAGTCCACCTGTGGCATATTCACTTGATAGACATGAAGTGAAAAAACACACCTGTCTACATGAAGTCCCATAGTCAGGGGTGCACATAAGTGGTCTGCAGGTGCACGTGCACTGTCATAATAAAAGATAAGAAGATAAGAAGTTGTCCACTAGAGTGGGATTTTCACGGCATACTCTGCACCACATCTCTGTGGGTTCATCATTTCTCTCCTTCTGACATTTCTTTGGAGGTGGAGGAACACCAAAGTAATTGCTTAAAGGAGCTTCTTCGACATCTTTAAGAGTTCTAAACAAATGTCTGTCCTCCTCCACAAAATCTTATGTACGCAAACGCGCGTTGCAACTTCTTATCTGGTGCGCGTTTTTTGTTTTGACAGCGCATGTGCACCTGCGGACCACTTATGTGCAGCCCTGCCCATAGTTAGCAGTGCATGTCGTAAGCACAAAGAGACAGGATTGTATCGAGGCACAGTTTCGGGGAGGGTAGAGAAAAATTTCCGTAGTACTGAATAGGGATGGGTATCGAAAACCGGTTCTTGTTGGTTCCCACTGTTTCAATTCCTTGGAATCGTTTGCCATTTTTGCAAACGATTCCCTTATCGATTCCAGTCGCCCCGAATGACATCACCACGTTGCGGAGCGTCATTTACCTGGCAGGAAACGCGGCGGCTCAAATGCTCAAAAGTTTGGTTATACTTTACGAGAACGGATGACAACAGGACAACTTGCAATACTTGCAAAGTAGATGTTTCATTTAAGGGAGGAAACACTACGAATATGCAAAAGCATTTGCTCAGAAAACACACGATGACCTTAAATGAATGTCGTGTTTTTAATTCCGCTCGACTCGTGAATCTCAACCCAGCAGCAGCGGTAACGTTTGCACGTCCTCTCCCGTTAATGCGGCAGGTAAATAATCAACTAACAGTCCATATTATGTTAGCGCGATCTGCCTTATTACAAACCTGCCATTACTGTGCATTTAGTGACCATGATGAGACAGACAGAGTCTGGCTCAGATGCTGCCAGTTCTCGTTGCAGTCTGCCGGTAGCGTCTCCTTTCAGGCCAGGATAGACGAATGTCACCGAGCAGTGACTCAGTTTGTGGTCAAAGGCTTGCACCCGTTTGCCACAGCAGATGATTTTCGGTAAGTGAATGTGTTTAATTGTAGGCAGGGACATTACTGGATATTCTTGTGTAATTGCTACAGAATAATTTATGTTATACTTTGTTATTGCTACAGAAGAATATTTATTTTATTATTTTACATTTACAATTTTTTTTCCTGGGGACCCTGTGACACCCCATTGAAGAGCCGTAGGCTGGATCTCTTAAGATCTCACTGTTGGGTTTCTAAGGCCATACTCCTAAATTACTCCTAAATTTCTATCTTGTTCAAAGAGAAGATATAAAACAAAGTTCTACCCATATGGAAAAGATATATATAAATCTTATAAAGTTTTTATCTGTCTTGTATGAAACTTGTATGAAAAGCATACAAGAGTGAAAACACATATAAGATCCCTTGAAAAATTATATAATGAAACTTGTATGTTTTGTATACTTACTAAAAAAATATATGAAAGTAATGAGAAAGTGGCCACTTTCATGAGTAAATCATATATGTTTTTATTATTTCTTTTCCATATGGGTAAGCTAATCGACCTTAGTGTTCTCCTTTTTTAAAAATAAGAATCGATAAAGAATCGAATCGTTAAACAGAATCGAAAATGGAATCGGAATCGTGAAAATCTTATCAATACCCATCCCTAGTACTGAAGGTCCCAAATGAGCACAGTGACATCCGTCATCCATAAATGGAAGAAATTTGGAAACACCAAGGCTCGTCCTCGAGCAGCTGCCAGATCAGTCTGAGAGATCGGGGAAGGCCTGAGTCAGTGAGGTGGCCGCGAACACGGCAGTCACTCTGACAAAGACCAGGCATCGTTCTCTGGAGAGAGGAGAAGCTTCCAGAAGGAAAACAGTTTCTGCAGCACTCCAACAATAAGTCCTGTTTGAGTGAGTCGTCACAGAAACCACTCGTCAGTGATCACAGTCCGCCTGGAGTTTGCCCAAAGCCACCACAAGGACTCGCACACCATTTATCCATCAGCTTTCTTCTGCTCATCAGGGCGGGTCAAAGGGAAGTGGGTGATTGTCTTAGTCCCTTTAGAATAGGGGAATAACATGACCCCAGTGCCATGTACACCAGTGGAGTGGCTGGTGGAGTGAAAAACAGGCGTACATCTGGATTGTTTCATCATCTTCAGCCTCAGCTGATTTCTCAAAATTGTATTAAAATATTAATAACAGAAAAATCAGATGAATTCAAAGGCTTGATCCGTGTGTGACATGGCCAAGTGTCAGTATCAAATTAAATCAAATTAAATCACTTTTATTGTCACATCACATGTGCAGGTACATTGGTACAGCACATGCGAGCAGAGATGGGCAGTAACGCGTTACTTGTAACGCGTTACTGTAATCTGATTACTTTTTTCAAGTAACGAGTAAAGTAAGGGATTACTATTGCAAAATCGGTAATTAGATTACCGTTACTTTCCCGTAGGAACGCTGCGTTACTGCGTTACTAAAACCGTGATTTTTTTTTGCGAGAATGTCTCATGACAGTGACGTAAGCAAGTGTGACGTTGGTGACAGCAGCTGTGTGCAGATCAACAATGGATAATATATCGAGTGCAGAGAGAGTATGAGCGTGCAGCGTTTAAAGTGTGGAAGTACTGACCTTACTTTGAGTTTGATTCCATAAAAAGTGACAAAAACATTAGCGTCCATCGTGCGTGGGAAGAAAACTTCTTTTTACAGCGAAAAAAACCCCTAAACTTCCAACAAGCACCGAGTAGCTACGACGTGATGGGAAACTCACAGAGACACTCGCGCGGATTCTTCAACTGACCGCAGCACACCTACACCAGGGTAACCCTCCGCCTACCCTGCTCCTGCTTTACAGGTGAAAATAGAGCAAAAGGACCGCTGAGTCTTTGACTTTATTTATTTTCTGCTGTGTTTTACTTGCATCTGTTTGAAAGAGTGAGTGTAAACACAAAAAATATTTTATTTTATGTGCTGGAATGTGTAGAAAATAGGTTTAAATGTTAAACTAATTTATTCAAGTCAGAGAATGTTGCAGATAATTAAATTTTTGCTTGATGCATAAAGTTAAAAGATTAAAACTGATAAAACAAGTTAAAAAAAGAGACTTTTCCATTTGATTACATTTTGTATGATTGATTATGTAGAAAAAGTAGAATTGGGCTGAAAGATCTATCACTTTATCACCTCTTCAGGTTGTAAATCGTGTTTTTAAAAAGTAACTAAGTAACTAAGTAACTAAGTAATTAATTACTTTTGAAAATAAGTAATCAGTAAAGTAACGGGATTACTTTTTGGGGGGAGTAATCAGTAATTAGTTACTGATTACTTTTTTCAAGTAACTTGACCAACACTGCATGCGAGTGAAATTCTTGTGTGCGAGCTTCACAAGCAACAGAGTTGTGCAAAATACAATAATGTAAACAAGCAAAATACAAGAATGGCTACATCTGAAACTAATAAATATATGTACAATATATAATAGTGTATGCATTTCTGGATGTGTATACTAAATGTTTTTCTACGTGTGTGTGTGTGTGTGTGTGTGTGTGTGTGTGTGTGTGTGTGTGTGTGTGTGTTGTGATATTATTCTGTTATCATATGTTACCTTATATATGTAATCAAAGTAGTTGAAGTATGATACTGCTGTAGATCATATTATACCCTTTAACATAGAGTGTGTGATCAGTATGTAGTCTTAGTTTGCATTATACTTCTGACTTAAAAGAGTGTGAAAATCATTAGATCTATTGGATTGACCTGCATTACTCGACACTGTTGAATGTGTTACACTGTTTCTTGACATTTCATACTGCTGAATCATGAAGAGAATGTTGTGTGCAGAGGACCTTGTGCCGATAATAGAAGAGACAGACCACATTCCACACCCCCACCTTACAGAAAGCAGAGAAAGACAGGGAGCCGAGGTCATAACTTAGGCGCCGTAAAAGAGAAAGAATGTGAATATTTAGGCTTTTACGACTAGGTGGGGGCCACTAGAGACTATAAAAAGCTGAGCAACCCGTCACCATTATGATGGTCCTTATGCTCTTAAGTGTTGAATTGTATGGAAATAAATGATTGTTGATTGAGCATAAATACACCGAGTATTGTCCTTCCTTCAGCCCAAAGATTCAAAGAATTGGGAGATTTCAACAGTGTGTACACATATTTTACAAATTAAATAGAGTCAACAATAAATAAAATATATAAAATATACAGAGTTGAATATGTGCAAAACAGTGGCATTACTGTACAGTATGGAGTGCATAATGTTGAAGTTCCAGTAGTGAAGCTGAGGTGTCTATGACGTGTTCAGCAGTCTGATGGCCTGATGGAAGAAGCTGTCTCTCAGTCTGCTGGTACGGGACCGGATGCTGCAGAACCTCCTTCCTGATGGAAGCAGTCTGAACAGTTTATGGCTGGGGTGACTGGAGTCCTTGATGATCCTCCCCGCTTTCCTCAGGCACCGCTTCCTGTAGATGTCTTGGAGGGAGGGAAGCTCACCTCCAATTATCCGTTCAGAGCACTGCACTACTCGCTGGAGAGCTTTGCAGTTGTAGGCGGTGCTGTTGCCGTACCAGGTGGTGATGCATCCAGTGAGGATGCTCTCAATGGCACAGTGATAGAAGGTCCTGAGGATGCGGGGGCTCATGCCGAATCTTTTCAGTCTCCTGAGAAAGAAGAGGCGCTGCTGCGCCTTCTTCACTGTATCTAGAATAGAATAGAATAGAATAGAATTCAACTTTATTGTCATTGCACATGCACAGGTACAGGGCAACGAAATGCAGTTTGCATCCATCCAGAAGTGCTTTAGTGATATAGATATATTACAATATATATTAGCAATAGTATAGATATGTAAGTATATTACAGAAATGGGTCTATTATGGTATGTTATAATGTACACGGTATGAAGTATGTTGTGACTATTCTATAACTAAGTATGTACAGGCTGTAGTGAGTACAAGCTATGAACAGGATATAAATATACAGAATATGAAATAAATAACTTTACAGAAATCTGGGATATACAGCTATACAGAAATGGGAACTATGCAAGTTGTAAACAGTTGTAGGATTAAAGATTATTGAATGTACAGAATGATTATTTACACAGAGCTATACAGTACTACATTAATCTACATTAAGATATGAGTAAAAACTGAAGGTAGAGCTTATTTACATTTAGACATGGTCCGCGTTAAAAATGGCCTGTTGGGTGCATGTGCTGGTGTATGATTGTGTGGAAACTAAACGGCTGTTGAGGGAAGGGATGCAACACGAGCATGAGACTGCTGGACAGCAGTGCTCATCGACCCCCAAAGAACCCCTCAGTGTCTAAGGTGCATGTACAAGTGAGTGAACAGTGAACAGGTGACTGGGACTGCCTCGGCAGGACAAGGGCTCGCAGCTCCAGCATATTTTATGTGCTGGGCTGAACAGTGGCTGTTCCAGTGCTCACTGACCCCACAACCCTCATGGACCACACCGACTGGGTAAGCGTCTGTGAAGACCAGCTGATGGTGAGTCACCAGGCCCACTGCATGGCCCTTCTCCATGTCGGTCCAGTCCTTCCAAACCAATGGAGAACTCAGTAGAGTCCCTGTGAGACCAGTCAGGCGGTGAGTTTGAAGTGGGCACAGCTCAGCAGGTAACATTAGACTGGTCTCATGCACAGGAGAGCTAGCGGCCAAGGCAAAGTGGTACCAAGGTAGCATGGCTGCAGTACTCCTCTTCTGATGCAGCAGAACCCACCAGACCCTGAGGCCTCACAGCCTCATAGGTGCAAAGACTGCATCCATGCATCCAATTGAACACCTTCCCCTGAAAGCTGAAAGGCCTCCAGCCAAAGGCCTGTACATATGTAGTTAGTGTGTAGTGTGGTTGTTTGAACTTAACAATGAGGGCACTACTGAATCTTACAGTTGGTGCCAAAAGGCCATCAAAGGCAGGTTACAATGTAAACACTGTGTCCAGGTCTGAAACATGAGGAGTGTTATCAGGCCTGACATGTGCTCCTCTGTCCTGCAGTGGACAGAAACTCCTCTTTGGAGTGGCATAATTAATGCGTATAACATCATATTGTGACACATAATTGTTCTGTAATTTTAATTTCAGTAGTAGCATTGGCTACATTTTTGGGTAAATAGTCGTATATAACTTTGCTTTTTGCAAAATATCTACATGGTGCAAAATATTTTTACATTTACAAATACATTTGCATTTCAAGTTATAAGAATGATGCATTAAACATATTTGTAGTATTCACCTGAAAAAATATAACTTTTTCCTATCAAATTTGATGATTTTTGTGTGATTTTAGACCAATTGTGTTAATACAGTGTGGCATGAATAAGGCACAGCGGGTCCAAGGATCACAGTTTTGAGCCATCTTTATTTCACGCGGCTGCAGCTCTCAAGCTGCCAGCCGCAAATACACCACACCACAAAACACACCAACCGCTGAGTCCCCGTGTTTTTAACTAGGCGGGCGTGTTTAAGGATGCCCTGCAGGTGCGCAGACCACGCCTCACCACATACAGTATGTCAAAAGAAAAAACAAACAAACTATAAATTCAGACATGTGCCGAAAAGAATTAATGTGGGATAAATAGTTTCTAAAGGTAAAATCAAACGTAGTGAAAAACCAGAGGGTTAAAGAGGAATCCAAACACCCTCACAAAGGGGGGTCATTTCCTCTACATATGGAATATGGAACAGAGTACAGAGATAGTCTCGGTGTCATAGAGAAGCTTGGATCATCTGGCCAGAGTCATGAACCATTGTGCGACACACATGGAGCCAGTGAGGAAAAGAGGAGCCCGTTCCTCATAAAAACCAAACAGAATAACCTCATGTGTTGTTGTGATTTTACTATTTCATAAGCACATTCTAACCCCAGGCCAAACATACATAAAAATACACTATACATATGAATTACATTAAATGTAACTGTCCAATGGCTAATAACCTAACATAACCACGTGAAGACCGGGAGCTCATAGCACAAGCATGCACCTACTGTAACCCATCATAAGACTATGTTATTATTATATGTAAAGTATTTTTAATCTATTGTGTTTACAAAGAAAGGAAGATCACAGCAGGGCACGTGTTTAAACATGATTTCATAATCAAATACATAATTCTTCACCATATAAAATACATGTTCAACGCACCACAACAGTAGAGTCATCACATGATATTAAACAGAAGCTGCCACTCAGTTCTCGAGGTCTCACAGTGAAGCGGTTCATGTTCTTCTGTAGGTTCAGGCTGCGCTTCATATTTTGGCCACCAGATGTCATCAAAGAGAACTGTGTTGAAAAGCTTTGAAAAGCTCAACGAGATGTAAGCAGATGTTTCATTAGCTTATTTCCATCCTCTACACTTTGTACTACCTTTGTACCAGACAGCATAAAGTTTGTATAAAGGCTGAAGGTAGTCAATGAAACTAAGCGTCATCAGCGTAATCTCAGCTACACGTGATGTAACTGAACACTGACCATGAATACCACACCAGTGGCACCAGTGCAACACAGCCTTTATTGTAAATTCATCACAGTATGAAAAGCCAACCTGTTTATTTTGCACAAAACTACCCAGTATTCTAATGCAACAGTTGAATAACACAAATGAAGTATAGTCTAGCTTGTCTGTCCTGGTCTCATCTGTGATATGTCCTTTTGTCTCGAGTATTTGATTTTGATTTTGACATCTTCTCCTCCTATATCAGCACTTATGTTTCAGTCTCTGTCTCAGTGTTAGAGCTCATGATCAGTTGACCTTCCCTTGTCAAGGTAAATATATTTCTAAAGATGCCATTGGCATAAAATTCTCTGTAGATGTAAGTAACTCATCTAATCCACACATGCAAAGAGATTAAAGCACAGATGTCCATAAATTATGTGTAATAATCAGAAATGACAGAGGGAAACACATGAAGAAAGGGGGCTTTAATGGGCAATCCTGCCACTTAGTGCAAATTAATATTATCTGCTTTAGTCCCAAGTGATGTGGCCTATAAAACAGTATAAAACTGAAAAAAAATCTCATGATAGGTAAAGCCAGTGAGCTCTCTCACAACACACCCTGATGGCATTGGCTATAGAAGAATTTCTAAACGCCCACCTCTGCAGCTGTTTATTGACTCTGACAGTGAGCTATGCTAAAATAACAATAGATCTCTCAGCTTCCCTGCCCAAAATAAAAGTCAAACCAAAGACAATTTGCTTACCTAAATTCCTATCACAAAAAACAAGAGAAAACAGGTTTCAACAGAAAAAAAACTTGCCATTCCTACGAGGCTGCAGCAGTGTTCGATATATACAGTGAAAGAACACGAGTTCTCTAATTTACAGAACTATTTACAAAGGTCGCATCTAGCACTCATATTACCACACACACAAATTGACTTATTCTCAGTAACAACACAGAAACACTCGGCTGCTTGTTGGGTGGTGGAGGCCAGGAGGGAGGGGCGAGGTGTCATCTGCACCCGAGAACCTTACATGGAGTCTCCATCAAGACACACCCATGCACACACCTGAGGGGGAGGAACGAGAAAAACCCACAACAATATCCTCCAGTGGTTTGATGCACACACAAGAACACACACAACCCCTAAGATCTTGGGTCATACCATTCCACCCCACCGCAACAAACCCCCAAACATTTCTCCCTATAAGAAATGTGTATTTTACACCCCGAGAGAGCATCGGCTACAATGTTCCCGTGAACTTTCTTAAAGCAGATTTCAGTGTTGAAGTCTTGGAGTAACAAAGACCTGCACATAAGGTATCTGCATATGAGACAAAAACACAAGAGGGATATAGTCAGAAAACACAATGATTGGGATAGGGCTAGAGCCAAGATACACTCTGAAGTGTTGTAGTGCTAACACGTTTTCAGTTGTGCTGTAATGTAGTTGACGCTTCTTGAACTTTTGCGAAAAATAACAAATTGCATGGCCCACATAATGCTCATCCCCCTGTAGGAGTGCTGCACGAATTTTGGTTGCTTCAAAACCAGCTTGACACTCATTGGACCACCAGAGGGGGTGATATAAAGTCAAAGCTGCCAAAGAAGCACGATGCACATTGTCACTACCATACCTAAGACTACCTAAGATACCTATGAATCAATCCATTGTGTTTGAGTAGCAGGGAAATCCACTATTGCTTGCACTTTAGCAGCCACTTAAAGGATTTGCCCTTGCCCTACCTGTTTACTTATATGAGTAACTACAGCTTTACCAAATTCACCTTTGGCCAAGTTCAACATCAGAGAATTATCAGAATACACTGCACAATTACTTATCCCACACGGATCAGTATTCATTAGTCACTGGAATGTGGCTGGCGCATTTTGCAATCCAAAGGCATCGCTGTATGTTGTAAGAAACGGTCCGGTGTAACAAAAGCACTGATTTCAGCTGCATGGGTGGTTAGTGGGACTTGTCAGTATCCTTTAACGAGATCTAGTTTTGTGACAAACTTGAGCCGTCCACACAATCATCCATATATGGAAATGGGAAAGAGTCGGGTTTCGCGACAGCATTAACCTTACGTCATTACAGAACGGCACCGTTTGATCAGGCTTTGGCACAAGAAGTGATGGAGAGCTCCAAGGACTACTACTGGGTGCTGCAAAGTTATGATCAAGGAGATGTTTTACTTCTTGTTGCATCAAACCGCTTGGGGTTTATTTGGTAGATATGCCGTTTAACGGTCACCCAGAGCAATTAACACAGTGGTTTGAGTGGGAATGTCATTAAACAGAGTTGGGTGGCTTTGATACGCTTGTGAATATCTGCCTGAGATTAACACAGGTGTGATAAGTAGGAATCTCGAAAGTCGGTCAAGATCTCAGAGTTTCAGAGAGCCATACCAAAAACAGAACTGTGTTTGTCATTCAGCCCATCATCACAGAGGTTAAAGGGAGTGACCAACATTGACGCAACATATACGGAAGACTGGCTATTAGCGCTATCGGTACTTTTACAGTCAATGTAAGCCTTCAGCACATCGATGTGGCAGGCACGACTTTAATTTTTACGTTTTTTTATGAGATAAAAGACAAATATGCTCCAATTATAAGTTTTCACAACATATTATCAAAACAATAGAATTTCATGTTAGTTTTACATGGTGCCATGCACTTCCTGTTCCTGGCTCAGAGCCTAAAGGCAGCTGCGCACAGGCAGTAAACACTTTTTATCATGTGTGATAAACAGAATACTAAGGTGATTGGTCAAAAGCCACAGTTCTCCTTTTTGACTGTGATCCAGCACTTCGGCTCACCTTTCTTCTTCTGCAGCTTTCTGGGCATCTCCTTATTTGGAGATGACCCTTCTGCCGGCAACGTTCCCATTACCATGACAACCATCACAGTTAAAGGGGGTATAGTGCATACCATAATAACAGATTTATGATCAAGGCCATACTCCTGTGAGGAGGTTGTGAGGAAGTGTTGTCTGTTAGTATCAGAGTGAATTCAAAACTATTCTACAATACACTCTGCGCAATAAAAACACTAATATGCGATGCTAAAAATGAAATATTAGCCTTTAAGACAAAAATAAATCCCAACAGGTAAGCACAACATAATCTGTCTCACTGAGTTTGTGCTCTACAACATACAGACCTGAAGACCTTGCATGTGGGGTCGAGCCAATGACAGGCACTAAAGCGAAAACACGGTCATGTGACTGAAGGACTGTGTGTAGCCCTGCTAGAAAAAAAAAGAGCAGCGGAAAGGTGTGTATGATGTAAACTATTTAGTCATGTCTTTTTGCTTTAAATAAAGATGTGGATGAATAAGATGATTTGTTGTTGTGTAACTTGGCCAATCAGCAATGAGCTCCCAGTGACCCTTGCTGTTGTCCTTGATCACATGACTTTCCACAGTCGCCATTGCGTTCACGTTCACCCAACGTCATGTGCTCAGCAAACTGTTACCGAAGCCGAATCACTGCCCACATAGCAAAATTGCTATGGCCCGGATCTGGCCCACACAATGTGCTTATACATGGCCCACATACCGCAAAGGATGACAGCCCTTTGGTGGCCCAGATCTGGTTTTCTAGAGGTGGCCCACACATGGGCGACCAGAAGGCCAGTTGCAGACACACTGCTGGCCCTGTGCTGGCCCAGAACAGTTTCAGCTCTGGCCCCTGATGTCAGTCTAATGTGTACCTTAATCAAAGCATGTAATAACAACATGTTCCGGAACATAATAGTGCAAAAGTAATGTGACGAAACTCTGTTCAGACAGGAAGTGGACTGTTTCCTGTAAAGCACTTTTCTATTCTCCCAGAGCTCTATACAACAAACCCACACTTTCTCTAAACTGAGTGCTTCCTAACTACATTCATACACATTCACTCTTGACATTCAGACTGGAGAAGCCAGGGATCAAACCACTAACCTTCCTATCAGTAGGTGACCTGCTCTACCTCCTGAGCTACAGCCACCCAGTGGTAAACATGAGTAACCCCTCACTAGGTTTTGGATAAAGTGTACACTCACAAACCTGTCAAACCTGCATTTGAAATGTTGGCTACCATAGCAGTATAGTTTTGCAACATGGAATTTGGATCTTCTAACTAAAATAGGAAAATATGAATATAAATAGTGCCATCATTGCCAGACCTGGCCCACATATGGTTGATATACACCCTGCCATGACACCAGTCAGTCAGAAGTGCCAGTTTGATTCCGGATCCGGTCCAGACATGTTTCCTATGAGCCTGGGCGACATAAACCAAACCACAATCAGGCCAGATGTAGCATGCTATCACATGAACAGTGCTGTCTACACCAGGCCTCACCCATATCTGGATGGTATACGACTTACCATGCCAGCAGTGCCAACTTGACACCAGCTCCGGGCCAGACCTGTCTGCTATGTGGGTGGAGTTCCAAGTGACTCTGCTGCAGTTGTTTGTTGTTCCGAATGCCACCCTGTTCATCAGTCAGGTTTTTATTTTATCTGGTAAATGATGACTCAACAGACGAAAACCAGTCTGAAGCAAGCCTCCATTGACGAGTAGTGATTCCACAGTTCCAGTTAACTGGATGGCAAGCCAACTCAAGAGTAGATAAGACTGCTGAGGCTTCGTTCCCATGACATGGTGGGGAAGATACCTGCAGGACTTCAAAATTTCCTTCTTCACTGGAGTGTGGAAGATCAAACAATTAGACAAACACAGACCGGCCCCAACCATCCATCAGTTATCAAACATTCATTTATTCATTTGACTCAGAGTGTAACGTTGGGTTGTGTTGTGTGGTTGAGAAGAGGCGGCAAAACACCTAGCAGGCTAGTCGGAAGAACACACACCCACGCTGGTATCGGTAATCCACGGTGGTTCTTTAATACGCCTTCTTCAACAACCATATAAAAGCCCGGTTGAACGGCTGCGGCTTAACAAACATAGCGCACAGTGTTCGTACAACCCATAACGTTGCAAACAAAGGTGTCTGGAGAGGTAAAACATGAAATCCGTCCCTCCTCATGCACTAGCGTGCAAGCACATGTCCACACAATCACAGAGACAGAGAGAGAGCAGTGGCACAAACTGATGACACAATCAACCCTCGACTTGGGTGTCTTAAAGGGACACCACACCATAGTGGCTGTTACAAGAGGCAAACTGTAAGCACGCACTTTATTTTAGTTTGTTATTACCGGGAAAATAGTTTGTACTTATTTTATTGTGTTAAGTACATTTCTTGGCAGCTGCAGTGTTTCAAATATACAATTTTGTGCACTGTTACTCTGGTGTGGTTCTTCCTTATTGATGCCTTGGGCTCCTGACGATCCCAGATTCTCTGGTGTTGGCCTAGTGACAGTTTAGTTGTTCTTATTTTTTTATTTTTTTATTTTATTTTTTTTTTGCCTGTCCCGTTTGGCTCTTTTGCATCAGAATTATTGTCTAAAGGCAAAGAAAGATGCCCAACGGATTTACTTTACCAAATTGACCATCCCAGCCATAATGGTCCATTTGATTCACCTTTTATTGTTTATTTTATTTTCATTTACTGAATACGGGACAGACTTGACTGGAGGAAAGGAGGAGAGAAAGAAAGAGGGAAAGAGAAACAGCTGAGAAGAGGGACAGGGGAGAAGGGCAAAGGACAAAAACCAACAGAATGGGCAGAGAAAAAAAATGCATCTATCGATCACCTGGATCACCTGCTGAGAAAGAAAAAAGAAAGCAAGCAGAAGAGAACAAGAGTAATAGAATAAACAACATCACAATGATATATGGGAATATGACAGTAAATATTAAATATTAAACATTATTGTGCAGCTCATAAGATCAACAGAACACAGTGTGCTTTGAGGTAGGAGCCAAAAAGGGTGTAGTTTGTGGGTGTGATCACCCGTGTGTACACCTGTGAGCATGGACGCGCTTGTTTTTAAAAGGTTCCTTCATGTAATGATCTGCTAGAGGGTGTGGGGGGGCCACAGCCCCGTCCTCCAGGGCATGAAGCAGGTATGGAGGAGATCAAAACTCCAGACATCCAGAGGCCCCCAGAACACAAGAGACCAAGGAAGACCAACAGAGGGGCAGCCGCGCCACTGTCCCAGAAAGAGCTGAGGAGAGTCCCAGATGAGGGCTCACTCAGCAGCCGCGGAGCAGAAGCCAGGGGGAGTTGCAGTGACGCGCCCGTGAGCTCCGCCGGACGCCAGCTGTGCCTGAGTGACCGAGCCCCAGGCCGAGAGGCCGGGGGCACCCCACCTCCGAAGTGGCCCGAGCGAGCCCCAGGCTCCAGGCCCCGATAAGCGGCCGCCAAGGAGTGAGCCGGTGTGTACCTGGACGCCCACCCCCAGACACAAAGAACCACCAACGCACCGATGTCTGAGGGAGTCCGCCACTGGCAGGGGAAGTGGTGGTGGGGGGAGAGAGACCTCCAAACCTTGGAGGGCCTGAGATGTCCCCAGAGAGGTGGCGTCTGACACCCAACCTGACATATAGACACAGACATACAGGCACACACATATACAAACATCCATTCCCACCCTCATGCTCTCATATGCACTTACTCCACACTCAACCAACGTGGAGACAGACATAAAGAGACGCTGTACACACGATCACACTCCCCAAGCGTACTCTACAAACCGGGTCTAGGTGCCCCCGCCCCTGGAGGGGGGAACTGCACCCAGACCCAGGTGGTGTTACCCTTTTCCCTGCGGTGGGGAGAGGCAGACCACCCCGACTCCGCAGCAGCAGGGAGGCCCCACACTCCAGACCGCAGTCGGACGGCCAACTCCTCCTCCTAGCCCCCCCGCTCCAGCAGGTCGCAGAGAATGGGGGTGAGAGAAGACTCCAAACCTCCCTCCACCCGCTCATTGTAGTGTTGATGCATGTGTGTTCTAAGGTGCATTTAAAACCCAGGAGGGCATGGAGCTACCTGCCAGAGAGCAGCAGGTAAGCGCATGGTCCCTCCTGCTAGCCCTCAATGTCTACGTGTATTTAAAATTGAGAGGTGGGCAATGACGCCAGGGGTGAGGTGTACACCCTGATGGTACTTTGGACTCCGTGTATCGTGCCCACCCCCAAGATCCTATATGTATGTGTAATGAGAGTGTGAGTAATGTGAATGTCTAAGTTGTGGGATAAAATTGAGGCAGAGGCAGCCAGAAGGGGACGGGGGGGGTAGCCTCCTCTGCACCCTGGTGACATACCCCTACTCCAAGGTCCTGCATGTGTTGTGGTGGAGCGGGAAGAGGGAGGCAGGTGGAGATGGGGAGGGAAGGAAGGGAGGGGCAAGTGACCCCTCCCTGGGGCCAGCTCCACCGCTGACCCCAGTAGGCACCCCCATACTCCGCGACCCGCCAGGGAAAGGGGGCCCAGGCCCATCCAGACCGGGGCCCAGTGCAGCAGCGCCTCCCGGCCCCACAGAGCCCGGGACAGTCCACCCAACCCCACCACAGAGAAAACTGCACCCACCCCACCATCCACTCATCTTCCAGACTACATAAGACAATAGACGCCCAGGCTGAGATCTTCCTCCACCCCTCCTGTATCTCCCCTTCCTGCAGAGAGAGTTCCTGAAGAGAGGAAAGCTCCTGCAAGATGTGACAATCTCCCCCACCAGTTGAAGAGCCCCCCAGGTGGCTCGACGCACCGGCGGCACCCTGCGCCAGGGCTGGGCCCCCTTGCACCCACCCGCCCACAACCGCGGCAACACACCAACCAGGACCCAAGCCCCCGGGGCCCGGCCAGGCCCCCAGCCCAGAGATGGAGCGCCCCCAGAACCTCATGCCTATCCCGGACCCACCCAGGGGCAGCCAGGCTACCAGGTCAGTAACCCACGTCCGTCAGCACAGACCCTCCCCTAGCCCCGCTGCACGCATCCACGAGGAAACAGTCACCTGAGAGCCAACAGAGCCCCTAACCGGACATGACCGCTACCCCGGGTTGAGCCCCCCAAGGAAAATGCCTCCGGGGAACCCCCCGACGCCCTAAGCCTGTCCCTACCCCCACACCAATCACAACAGTGAAGGCGGGACCAAACTATGACCCCCCCACCCACACTAGGTGATGGAGCTGATCAAAGGAGCCCAGAGCAATTGATCTGATGTGGTGGCCGAGGCTGTATCAAGACTAATGTAATCTAATAGATAATTTCTATATTGGTTAGAATTAAGATTATTTTTATTTTTCCAGTTCATGAGGACTGTTTTCTTGGCTATGCATAGGGCAGTGAAAACCATATGGGCCATATTCTTTTCTGAAGTGACATTATCTAAGCTGCCCAACAAACACACTAAGGGGGAAGTTGGAATGTTACATTTCAGACACTTCGATAAGTCTTCACATATCTCACGCCAAAACTTCTGAACTGGTGGACAGAACCAAAGAGCGTGGATATAATTGTCCGGTGAATTGGTTTGGCAGTGTGAGCAGTTGTTGGTAGACGTAAAGCCCATCTTGAACATCCGATGACCTGTATAGTGCACTCTATGTAATATTTTGTATTGAATTAATTGAAGACTGGGATTTCTAATTAGATGAAAGGTTTTTAAGCAAATCTGAGACCAGAAGTTTAGGTCTAAGTTAACTGATAAATCCGCTTCCCATTTTGCAATAGGAAGTGATATTGATTCATCTGTTTTAGAAAGCATTCTGTATATTTTGGATAGTAATTTGGGGGGTTTAAGAGTAAGAAATTGAACCACACTTGGTGGTGTTTGTAGTTCAACTTGACCTGGTTTAAATTTCTTTTTTACTATGGATTTAATTTGTTGATATTCTAAAAATCTTTTCTTGTTGATCCCATATTGTGTAACTAGTTCGTCAAATGAAATAAATTCTGTTCCTTCTAGTATATGTTCTAAATATTTGATTCCTTTACCACTCCAATCTGAAAAGTTTATCATATTATTGTTTTGTAATATGTCAGGGTTGTTCCAGATAGGTGTACGTTTGCATGGGATTAATGAAGACGCCGTCAATTTTAGAAACTCCCACCATGCTGTCAGAGAAGAGCTGATGTTGATGCTTTTAAAGCATTCATGTCGTTGGATGTTTGAGCTGATAAATGGTAGGTCTGAGATCTCTAGATTATTGCAGAGTGCTTGTTCTACATCTAGCCAAGGTTCATCTAAGAGGGTATGTTTTAGCCATCCTGAGATAAACTGAAGCCTGTTGGCTAAGAAGTAGTGCTGAATGTTGTTCTAGTCCTCCTCTATCCTTGGTCATTTGTAGTGTTTTTAAGCTTATACGTGGGGGTTTATTTTTCCAAAGGAATTTGGACATGTATGAATCTAGAGATCTGAACCAATCTTGTGGCAATTTAGTTGGGATCATTGAGAATAAATAATTAATTTTTGGTAAGACCATCATTTTTATAGTGGCAACCCTTCCCATGAGTGATATGGGTAGACATTTCCATCTAGCCAGATCATCTTCTACCTTCTTTAAAAGTGGGATATGGTTTAATTTAGTTAGATCTGCAAGCTTGGGAGAAACATTAATACCTAAATATTTTATATTTCCCGATTGCAGTGGTGTAGAAGAGGAATTATGGAAGGAGCAATTAATCGGTAGGACTGTAGATTTTGACCAGTTAATTGAGTAATCTGATATTCTTGCAAAAGAGTTTATCAATTCAATCACCCCAGAGATATTGGTTTGTGAATTTTGGAGAAAGAGTAACACATCATCCGCATAAAGGCTGATTTTATGTTCCACGTTCTTGCATTTTATGCCCTGAATTACTGAATTCTGTCTGATTGCTGCTGCTAGTGGTTCAATAAAAATTGCAAACAGTGAAGGGGAGAGTGGGCATCCCTGCCTGGTGCCCCTCAAGAGACAGAAGCTGGAGGATGTCTGGTCATTTGTTCTAACACAAGCTGTTGGGGAATTATATAATATTTTTAACCAGTTAATGAAAGAGGATCCAAAACCAAATTTGTGTAAAGTTGCAAATAGAAATTTCCAGTTAACTCTGTCGAATGCTTTTTCTGCGTCTAAAGAGAATATTGTAGTTTCTAGGTTTTTACTGTATGAGTAGTCTATCAAATTAAGTAATCTACGTGTATTTGTTGATGAGTGCCTACCTTTTATGAAACCAGTTTGGTCAGGATGAATTAAGAGGGGGGTTATTTTCTCCAGTCTCTTTGAGAGAGCTTTGCAGATTATTTTAAGGTCTACATTTATAAGGGATATTGGACGATAGCTTGAGGGATATACAGGGTCTTTGCCTGGTTTTAGCAGGAGATTAATGTTTGCAGAATTCATATTTGATGGAAGTCTGCCCTTTTCTTTAATTTCCAACAACGTTCTGTAGAAAACTGGTGCTAGAATCGTCCAGAATTCTTTGTAGAATTCTGCAGGAAAGCCATCTGGACCTGGAGCCTTATTATTGGGCATACTTATCAGGGCTTCCTGGAGTTCACCTGGTGTCAGTGGTGAATCCAGTGCCATTGCTTGAGTGTCCAATAATTTTGGAAGAGTTATGTTGTCCAAAAACTGATCAATTTCTTTTTTAGATGGGTTTATTTGTGGTGAATACAACATTTTATAGAAATCCCTGAAAATGTTGTTTATTTGTATCGGTTCATATATTGTGTTCCCAGATGAATCTTGAAAAGCACATATAGTTGTTTTTTCTTTATTTTTAGCTGGTTTGCTAGAAATTGACCGGATTTATTACCATGTTCATAATTTTGTAGGCGTAGTCTTTGTACTAAGAATTTTGTTTTTTTTAATCAATTATCTCATTTAATTCTAGTTTTGTTTTGCGTATTTTGTTCAATGTTTCCTGATCTTGGTGGGACGCGTAGGCTTCTTCTAGTGATTTGATGTTTTTTTCTAATTCCTGAATATTTTTGTTTTCTTTTTTCTTTTTATGTGATGAGAAAGAAATTATTTTACCTCTCATCACAGCTTTCCCTGCTTCCCATAGAACAGAAGCTGATGTTTCGGGAGTGTCATTATAGTCCAAATATGAAGTCCACTCTTTTTTAAAATATTTAATAAAGTCTTCATCTTTAAGTAGTGATATATTAAATCTCCAGTTTTTTCTTGGCGTAGTATTATTCTTGTGCATTAGTGTTAAAGATACAGGACCATGATCGCTGACAGCTATAGGGTGAATCTCAGTGTCTGAAATGTCACACAGCAGTGAGCTGCTGACCAAAAAATAATCCAGACGAGAGTAGGAGTGATGGACATGTGAGAAAAAAGTATATTCCTTACTGGTGGGGTGAAGGGAGCGCCATGCATCGCAAAGACCAAAGTCGCTCATATACTGTTTGATTATATTTGTGGACTGCCAATTACGCTGAGTTCCCGCTGTATTGAGCCTATCCATGTCTTCATTTAGTCCAAGGTTGAGGTCGCCTCCAAGAACAAGTGTGCCATCTAAGTGTTCAGAGAGTGCACTGAAAAAACCGTGAAAGAATGAGGGATCATCAACATTTGGACCATATACACTTACAATACATAGCTTTTTATCACGTATAGATAGTTTAATGATTAAGAATCTTCCCTCTGGATCTATAACTGTATCGAGTACTGTGAAATTAATATTTTTATGTATTAAAATTGCTGCTCCCCTTTGTCTAGAATTATAACAAGCTGAGAACACATTGGGAAACTCAGGTGTTTTAAGTTCATTCGAACCTCTAAGAGGTCTGTGGGTCTCTTGTAAAAGGACAACATCTGCCTGTAGTTTTTTGAGTTGGTTAAATATTTTTAACCTCTTTTCTCTGGAGCCAGCTCCATTTATATTCCATGTAATGAACCTCAGTGTACCCATAGATGTTTGTGTATAACTAGGGATGTATGCTGTGTGCGTTGCTTAGACTGGTGGAGAGAATACGTCACTTGTTCATAAATAAAGAGAAGGAGAGAGAGAAAAAATGTGTGGCGAGATGCTCCCTGAGTCTGACTTTGTGTATGCATAATTACTAATATGAGTAGGCTTGGCATTAAGTGTGTGTGTGTATCTTATATGACTGTGTGCGCTGTCTGACTGATGTAAATGTGCTGCCGTTGAGCGCATGGTGCGTATGTGTCGAAATAAAGGATGTTTGTGGATGAGTGTCGAAGCAGGTGATCGAGGCAGTGAAAGGAATAAAGAAAGAAACCAAGGACAGGGGTGAGCAGCATAAAACCAAGAGGGGGAAAAGAGAGGAAAAAAAACGAGAAAAAAACAAACAAAAACAAAACGTAAACATTCCAATTAAATCACTGACGGAGAGTGACGGTGTTAATTCTGCTATGAAATCACACTTTAAGATGCGATTTGATACCGGTAAGTTAAACAGATGTTAATGCAAGTTAGTGTGAGTGGATAGGGAAATGGTGTAGCTGATTCTTATCTGGTGTGAGGTTAATACAGCCACGGAGTGATGTTGGGGTCGCGGTGGAGCTGTCCGTCCACGTACAGCCGGTCCACAGCGATGACAGCGCGGGAGCCCTTCTGGATGAAGCCGCGTCGGATTGGGAAGAGGACCCTGCGTCGTTCCAAGATCTCTTTGGGGAACTGGTCGTTCACGCTGAAGTCCGTTCCTTTTAATTCCCTGCCGCGGCTTTTCACATGTTGCTTTTGTTTGAAGTGGCCGAATTTGGCCACGATAGGACGTGGTCTCCCGGCCGTAGCCCGAATGGGGCCGAGGCGATGTACCCGATCAAAGACTATGTTCTTCACAGTGTCCTCCGGCAGCTTCAGGTGGGTTTTGATGAAGCTTTTTACCGTGGTCTCCGCGTCCTCTCCAGCAGCTTCTGGAATACCAGAAAATACCAGATTATCACGCATGCTACGAGCTTGTAGATCGATAACTGTTTCTTTTCTTTTTTTATTTTCTCTATTGAGCTGGGTAACATTATCTGTGAGACATTTCACCGACTCCCTTAGCGTGGCATTTTCAGCAGCGAGCGTTTCCACCTGCTGCTGGCTGTACTCCAGGGATTCTCGCAAGCATTTAAATTCTCGGTGAAGAATCTCCACCAAGGACAGCCTTGCGTCGAAACTGGACAATCGCTTGTTGATTGACTCCAGTATGTCGGCAATATCTTTGCCGGCTGGCGATGTTGAGCCGGGCGTTGTCTTTTCGACGACGGCGTCTCAGGTTTGGCCGGGGAAGCTGCACACTGGGCCTTCTTCATCACGAGATCCTGAAAGCACTGATCAATATAATCTTGGAGAGTTTCTAAACTCTCCCCGTTGTTCTCCAGGGTGTTGGAGATTATTTAGACAAATAGTGTTAGTTATAAGACAATTGATAAGTGTATTTGGTAATACTGAAGCTTAAATGAATTTGTTCAAATCTAAACTACCATTTGCTTTAATTTTCCGCCAAAATCTCCGGCGTCTGACGTCAGTTACAACATGAGTCGCTTACCTTGTCCGTCACTTACCTCCTCCTCACTTCAGTTTCTATGTCATTTAGTTGTTCTTATTAATAAACTGTAAGTAGGGTTACAAGTGCAACAGATGTTATGTCAAAGTGTGTCTTCATTTTCATCTGAGCACCTGCAAGCGCATTACAAGCAAGACTGGTGTAACAGGGCAGCCCTTAGCAGCTGGAAACACAGTGAGACAGACCAAGGCAAGTGTAGTGGAACAAAGTATTTATTCGCTATACGGCTCTCCTTACAACAATTAACTTGTCGAGCTTCTTTACAGCACAAAAATCCCCTAATGACAACTGGCAGCCTTAAATATGTTCAGCTGTCACAGACTTAACCATTATTCCATTCTCAGGTAAATTCTTAAATCCCAACCTTCCACCACAGTATACAATATATCAATAAGAATAAATAAATACATAAATACATCTTCACATTTACATATTAATAAATATTTCACACTTTAATGTTACACAAAACCCAATATTATAAAAACCCAGAAACCCAAGCACAAAAAGATTCACCACACTCTTTACCCATGGTCTCTCCCGGAACCTTTAAATGGTGTCTGGACCCCCGGGGAAACATTTGCCCAAACACCTTGAAGAGGACACAGGCAAGAAAGGTGAGTAATCATTAACTTACAAACACTTATTTGCACCACTTTTATCCCTAGATTTCACACACACATTTGCATTAGTTTTCCTTATTGGTAAACCTTAATCACAATCACCATTCTTCTCTCCTGACAGACAACCACCACATTCCTTGATGAGGAGCAGCTGTGCAGGATCTGAAACAAGGCCACCAACTGATTTTAAAATTCCCAATAAATAGTCAATAAATATTTAAACTTCTTGTGTGCAAATCCATGCTTAAAGTGCAATGCTCATAAAGTGCTTGATAAGGTGCTTTTAATAAAGTGAAAGGTGTGCTCTAAAGTGCTATACAGACAATACAATATAAATAAATGCAGTAAGGGAGTCCTCTTCCTTACATTTCCTCCTCCCTCTCTTAAGCACGAAGTGCTTCAGTCCTCTGTCATCCTAGATAAACAATCAGCAACCACATTTGACTTCCCCGGCCTATACTGGACCGTAAAGTCATAAGGCTGCAGAGACAGGTACCATCCTGCAATGCGGGCATTCGCATCCCTCATGCGGTTCAACCACTGGAGGGCACGATGATCAGTCTCCAGAGTGAAGTGACGTCCCAGAAGATAATACCTCAAGGCCTCAATAGCCCATTTCATGGCCAAGCACTCTTTCTCTACCGTTGAATACCTCGTCTCCCTGTCGAGTAGTTTCCGACTCAGAAACACCACAGGCCTTCTTTCACCATCCACCTCTTGCTGAAGGACAGCACCAAGGCCAACTCCCGAAGCATCAGTTTGCAAGATGAATGGCTTGTTGAAGTCTGGACTGTGTAGAACTGGATGTGTGCAAACTGCTTCCTTGAGGTCTCTGAATGCTTGCTCAGTCTTCCGTCCAACGCACTTTGTTAGGGGCTGAGCCTTTTGTGAGGTTATTAAGTACAGTGGATCGCTCTGCAAAAGAAGGTATGAATTTCCGGTACCAGCCTACTAGACCCAGAAAACCTCTCACCTTCCTTTTTGTTGTCGGAACTGGGAAGGACTGAATTGCTTCAATCTTTCCAACCTGCGGCTTTATCTTCCCAGAGCCAACTACAAAGCCCAAGTACTCCACTTCTCTCTTGGCTATGGAGCACTTCTTGGGATTGATAGTCAGTCCAGCCATTCTGATGGAGTGTAGCACCTTCTGTAGGTGAATGACATGCTCTTCCCAGGACTGGCTGTACACCACCACGTCATCCAGATATGCTGCAGAGAATGCTGACACATCTCTCAGTACATGGTCCATTAATCGTTGGAATGTCGCTGGTGCACCTTGAAGCCCAAATGGCATGACTTTAAATTGGTACATACCAAAAGGAGTTTTGAAGGCTGTCAGCTCTCTCGCTTCTGGCGCCAAAGCCACTTGCCAGTATCCTTTACACAGATCAAGTGTTGTAATGTACCTTGCTGATCCAACTCTCTCCAGCAGGTCATCCACCCTGGGCATTGGGTAGGGATCAAACTTGGATACTGCATTCAAATATCTGAAATCAATACAGAATCTCAGGGTGTCATCTTTCTTTGGTACCAAAACAATCGGGCTGCACCACTCACTGCTTGACACCTCAATGATTCCCAGGTCCAACATCAGTTTTATTTCTTTCTGTAGCACTGGCACCAACCGTTCAGGAATTCTGTAACTCTTTTGTCGAACGGGTGCATCCTCCTTCACCCGTATCTTATGCTGAACCAGTGATGTGAAGCCTGGTGTTTCTCGAAAGAGCTGTGGGTCCACGAGTGGTTTTATATCAGCCTGCTCAGTAGGAGACAAATGAGAAAGGTCAACTGAAGCACAAACTTGACTGTTAGTTGGAAAGAACTTCTCAGTCACCTCCTCATCCTTAACTGAACGCACCAGTAACTGATAGACCGGCTCTTGTCGGCTGTGGAATTCCTTCAACAAGTTCACGTGAAATGTCTGATATTTTTTAACTCTTTCTGGCATATTCAGCTCATAAGTGACTTTACTCACTTGTCTGACGATCTCGTATGGTCCATGCCATTTTGTCAGCAACTTGTTATCGCTGGTGGGAAGCAATAACAGTACTTTCTGACCTGGAAGGAAGACCCTATCCCTGGCCTTCTGATCATACCAAGTCTTTTGATGTTTTTGTGCAGCTTTCATGTTGTCTTGCATCAATGATGCCATTTTCTCCAACCTCTCTCTCATGGTGATGACGTAGGCTGCGATGTTTTCGCCCTCTGCTTTGGATTCCTCCCAGCAGTCCTTAAGCAGATCCAGGGGGCCTCTCACTTGGCGACCGTATAAAAGTTCAAAAGGCGAGAAGCCAGTGGAAACCTGCGGGACCTCCCGGTAGGCGAACAGAAGGTATGGCAGCCATTGATCCCAGTCAGAACCTGTGTCAGAGACAAACTTGCGCAGCATACTTTTGAGAGTCTGGTTGTATCTCTCCACTAGCCCGTCCGTTTGGGGGTGATACGGGGTGGTCTTAAGTCCCTTTATCCCTAACAGCTTATAAACCTGCTGCAACAACTTGGATAGAAAGTTCGTTCCACAGTCCGTCAGAATTTCTCTTGGTATGCCTACCCTAGAGAAAAGCTGCAGAAGACAATTAGCAATGTGACGAGCTTTAATTGATCTGAGTGGGAAGGCCTCAGGAAACCGTGTTGCATAGTCACATATGACTAATATGTAGCGATGACCGGTGGAGCTCCTCTCTAAAGGGCCCACAATATCCATGCCTAGCCTCTCAAATGGTGTTTCAATAATTGGCAATGGTTGCAACTGGGCTCGCGCTACTCCTTTGCCTGAGGTCAACTGACATTTTTCACAGGAACGGCAAAACTCAGAAACCTGGACATACATCCCTGGCCAAACAAAACGGCTGCTGATCCTATTCAGTGTTTTGTGAAAAGCCATATGACCTGCCCATGGAATTGAATGACCCAAATCCATAACTTTGTCTCTGAACTGTTGTGGGAGTGCCACAGCTTCGCACTTCCCCTTTCTCTGGTACAAGATGCCTCCTTTAATCAAGTAAACAGTGTCTGCAAGACAGCTTACCTGACCTTGACTAGCCCCCTCTACCTCTGTTACCTTCTCAAACCAGGGTTTTAGAGTAGGGTCGCTTCTTTGGAGTGCACCTAAATCTGAGGGAACATCAAACTCAAGTTGGTTATTTGGCTTAGGGAACAATGCTGTACCCTTTTCCCCTGAGCCTTTGAACTTTTCTCTTCTTTTCTGAGCCCTAGACTTCCTAATCTTCCCTGGCTCCGTTTCGAGAGACTCCTCAAAAAAGGGCAGTTCTTGCATCCTTTCCTTTGCACTTTGTGCTCTTGTGACTACATGACAGGGTTTAAATGGTTCAACTGTCATATCTAGAGGAAGTGAGCTTCCAGATTCATCACCTAAGCCTTGAATGTCTTTCTCAGCACTCACTTGAGGGTCATAATCTGACTGATGTATTAGATCAAAAAGAGTGGGGATGTCATTACCAAGTATCACTGAATATGGCAAACTGGGAACCACAGCTACCACTAACAAGTAGGTTTGACCTCCCACTGTCAGGTAAACCTCAGCAGTGGGGTACCTGTGTTCGTCCCCATGCACACAACTTATTGTAGCCCCAACCCCACTTAGCTTTTCTCCTGAAATTATGCTAGAATGTACAAGAGTCTGAAAGCACCCAGAGTCAAGCAAAGCTTCCTCTTTACGCCCATTAATTAAAACAGGGACAGTACAAGCTTTCTTTCCTACTGGCTCTGTGGCTGGTCTTGGAACTGCACATAAAAGAGATGGTTTTGACTTAAGTGCAGGGCAAAATTGTTGTGTATGGCCAAAGTTATGACAGTGATAACATTTAATATCCTGAACTGAAGACTTAAAGGATTTCTTCACATTGTGAGGTCTATGGGAAGGGAGCTGCCTAGAACTAGAAAGATTTCTAGCCTGAACTTGACCAGAACCCTGTTCACCCCCAATGGACTTACTTGGTTGGGCGTAGTGGGTCTCCCGGCTGAAGTAGGTGCTCTTGCTTCCTTTTCTGGCTGAAGTGAAAACCTCTGCGAGGCTAGCTGCTTCCTTTGCAGTCTTCGGGTCATGCTCACGTATCCAAATCTCCAGCTCTGGATTAACCATTCTCAAAAACTGCTCCAGAATTATCTGCTCAGATATTTCTTCTACAGTTGATTTTTCAGGTTTAATCCATCTTGAAAACAGGTCTTTCAATCTTACATAAAGTTCACGTGGCGTCTCACCTGGCTCAACTTTCAGAGATCTGAAGCGGCGTCTGTAGGTGTCAGCAGTGATCTCATATTTTGCCAGAATTGCCTCTTTCACCTTATCATAATTCTCAGAGTCTGTTAAATCCATAAGAATGTAGGCTGTGCGGGCTTTACCTGTCAACAGGGGAACCAGACGAATAGCCCACTCATCTCTGGGCCATCGACACACGTTTGCCATTCTTTCAAACGTAGTCAGAAAATGTTCAATGTCATCTTCTGGTGACAGAGGAAAAAGTTTTGGTTCAATTAAAGACCTGGACCCACTGGCCACTGGAATGTCTTCACCATTGAATCCAAGTTCTTGTTCTTCAGATGTTGTAGGGGGCGCTGGCGCCTCTGGTGGGTCAGGCTTATCAGTTACAGCGTTAACTTGTAGCTGGATTTGCTGAAATTGATGCTGCATGCCTTTCCACCTTTGCTCCTGACGTGACGAATCCTTCTCCCACTTTTGGTCTCTGGCTGCTTGAGACCGCATAAGAGATTTCACCAACCCTGTTAACTCCTCCAATTTGTCCTCAGGGCTTGTTGCTGCCATGGCCTCTAGCTCAGATGAAGCTCCAACTCCTTCATCAGGCTGCTCCTCTTGGCCTGGCTTTCTTCCACCTCTTGTCATCATCTTCTCACTGTGGCATGAGTGACACACTCCTGACACCACTTGTAACAGGGCAGCCCTTAGCGGCTGGAAACACAGTGAGACAGACCAAGGCAAGTGTAGTGGAACAAAGTATTTATTTGCTATACGGCTCTCCTTACAACAATTAACTTGTCGAGCTTCTTTACAGCACAAAAATCCCCTAATGACAACTGGCAGCCTTAAATATGTTCAGCTGTCACAGACTTAACCATTATTCCATTCTCAGGTAAATTCTTAAATCCCAACCTTCCACCACAGTATACAATATATCAATAAGAATAAATAAATACATAAATACATCTTCACATTTACATATTAATAAATATTTCACACTTTAATGTTACACAAAACCCAATATTATAAAAACCCAGAAACCCAAGCACAAAAAGATTCACCACTCTCTTTACCCATGGTCTCTCCCGGAACCTTTAAATGGTGTCTGGACCCCCGGGGAAACATTTGCCCAAACACCTTGAAGAGGACACAGGCAAGAAAGGTGAGTAATCATTAACTTACAAACACTTATTTGCACCACTTTTATCCCTAGATTTCACACACACATTTGCATTAGTTTTCCTTATTGGTAAACCTTAATCACAATCACCATTCTTCTCTCCTGACAGACAACCACCACATTCCTTGATGAGGAGCAGCTGTGCAGGATCTGAAACAAGGCCACCAACTGATTTTAAAATTCCCAATAAATAGTCAATAAATATTTAAACTTCTTGTGTGCAAATCCATGCTTAAAGTGCAATGCTCATAAAGTGCTTGATAAGGTGCTTTTAATAAAGTGAAAGGTGTGCTCTAAAGTGCTATACAGACAATACAATATAAATAAATGCAGTAAGGGAGTCCTCTTCCTTACAACTGGCATGGCACTATACAGTCTCTCTTGGGCCATGGTGCATCATTTCACCATAAACTGGCCATGACGAGTTGCTTCCCTCAAGTTTTCAAACAGAGGACTACAAAAAAATGATCAAAAATGTTCAGCCAAGGAGCACGTGTGGAGAGCTCCAGACAGACCTGGAATCAGCAATTTTTTTCAAACAACAAGTAATGCACTGTATGCATGTTCACTACGCAAAACTCCAATGCAGGTTGAAGCACGTTTACAGTTTGCTCAACAACATTTACTTAAGCCTGTAAAATACTGAGTATGCTCTGGTCAGATGAGACCAAAGTTGATGCCATAGTACACACCATGTTCAAAAGGCATGGAGTTTGGAGGTAGGAACATCGTGGTGTGGGGCTGTTTGTCAGCATGCGGCCCTGGTACACTTTATATAACTGAAGGAAGGATAAATAGAAAAATATACCAAGACATTCTTGATAAAACTCTCTTGCCATCTACTAAGAGGATACAGACAAAATGAGGGTGGATGCTTCAGCAAGAAAATGGGCAGGAGCCTGTCTCAGACACAATAGGGTGATAGACAGGGTAGACCCTGGACAGGTCGCCAGTCTGTCGCATGGCTAACACAGAGAAACAGACAACTATTCACACACACATTCACACCTATGGGCAGTTTAGAATCCCCACTTAACCCCACTAACTGCATGTCTTTGGAAGCGGGAGTACATGGACAGAACCCAGGCAAACACAGGGACAACATCCTCCATACAGAGGTGACAGTGCTAACACCACCATGCTGTCCTACATACATCACAGTATTCAATAATATAAATCTATACAAATATAACTGCTTTTCTTCCTCTCCTGTCCTGTCTTTCTGATATCTTTCTCCATCTCTGAGTGAAGTTATCTCACACTCTTTTCTTTCTCTGGAGATCACCACAGCTGTAGCTTTAGCTAGCAACACACTGTGCAGCACTGTGTTTTCTGTTTGTTGAGTTTATAGAAGCATTGAATTTGAAAGGACCTGCCACTTATAAAACGTTATTTCCTTTATTCTCTGTCCTGTTCAGTAGCACTAGCTCGATGCTGAAGTAGTGTAATTCCTGCACATTAAATTGTCCTTTATAATTAAAATTCTTGAATTGATGCTCGAAGTCTGGACTTGAATCACCGCTTGAATGTCAGACCATCACAGTTGTTACGCAGATGTATGATTTAAAAACCTTTCAAAAAATTGTTTGTCATTGATCAAAAGTTTATGGACCTAGCTGTACCAGCAGAGATGGGCAATAACGAGTTACTGTAATCCAATTACTTTTTCCAAGTAACGAGTAATGCAAGGGGTTACTGTTGCAAAAAAGTAATTACATTACAGTTACATTCCTGTACGGACGCTACGTTACTAAACTGAGAGTGTCTCATGACAATGACATACGAGCGTGCAGCGCCCATGGCAGCATCAGACGTGTGTAGATCAACAATATGGAGCGCGGGATAGAGTGTGACCATGCAGCGTTTAAAACGTGGAAGTACTCGCATTACTTTAAGTTTTAGTCCGTAAAAAGTGACAAAAACATCAGCGTCTGCTGTGCACTCTGCGTGGGAAGAAAGCTTGTTCCTACAGCGAAAAATTAAACTTCAAATCTGAGCGAGCACGCTGCCACGGGAATGTGACACTCACAGAGAAACCCCCGGATCCCCCCACTGACATCACCACTGTGGGCAAACCTCCACCTGCCCCACTCCTGCTAAACACAGACGATAGATCTAAGAGCGACAGGACTCAGAGCTGCTGAATCGTTGATTTTATTTATTTTCTGCTGTGTTTTACTTTCATCTATTTGAAAGAGTGAGTGTAAACACAAAAAATTATTTTATTTTATATGCTGGAATATTCAGAAAATAGGTTTAAATGTTAAACAAATTTTTTTTAAATTTTTGTTTGATACAATGTGCATAAAGTTAAAAGATTAAAACGAATAAAACATGTTTTAAAAATAGACTTTTTCATTTGATTACATTTTATATGATTTATTATGCAGAAAAAATAGAACTGTGCTGAAAGATCTATTGCTTTATTACATATTCAGGTTGTGTTCAAGTTCAAGTAATAAATTAACTAATTACTTTTGAAAATAACAAATTAGTAAAGTAACAGGATTACTTTCTTGGAGAAGTAATGAGCAATTAGTAACTTATTGCTATTTTCAAGTAACTTGACCAACACTGTACCAATCCGTTTATCATTTACTGCAATTTTCTTTGTTTTGCTTTTGTAGTTTTGTTATATTTGATTTTAATTAAAAAAATTTTTTTACAAAATTGATGGAATAGAAACAAATGTCATCTTTTTTTGACATAAAACTGTTTGTCAATAATGTCACATTTTGAAGTCCATAATGGCATTTCCTGTCTGCTTCTCCACTTGTAAGCATTAACCAATCAAAGAAGAAACACTCAACTCTGTGAAGCTGACCAATTTGTCTTTGCTGTCATACTACATGTTTTGTATGTAATCAAATTGTCTACATATTTCGCAGATACTGTAGGTTGGATGTGTTTTGAAATTCCATTGAAATTTTTTTAAATTAATTGTGTTTGCTGTTTTTATACTACTACTACTACTACTAATAATAAACTTTACCCAGGACTCTATAACCTTTGATAAGCTTAAGCTGCAATTTTGACTGCAGCTGTTGAAGATCCAGCTATGGCTGCGTTGCTGGGGCCAGCACTCATCTTTATCATGTATGCTGCCTTCATTGCTCTGTTATCAGCAGCTGTTTGCAGCCTGGACATAGTTTTACTTTAACGTGTTCTTATGGCTTGTTCTGGAAACTACAAACAAGTTATTTAGGAACTCTTAAAGCCATTTAGAAAGTCCAAGTAAATGTTTAACAACATATTTAGATGCACATTTATACATGCACAGATTATGAAATGAGGGTTTATGTGTTATTTCATTTTGCAATTCATGGCTAATTCAGGTATTTACTAGTTGTTAATTAAGTATTTTTATGAAGTGAGTCAACCAACTGAGCCTTCAAAGCATTTACAACTTAAATCTTAAAATGCAAAAAGCCTTCCTTATCGTCATAACTGAAAAAGCATAAAGGAATACAGGACATACAAATATTTGTTGTGTGATGCAAACATAACTCACCATTTGTAGAAAACAGAAATGTATGTCAGACCAGAGCCCGAGTTTGCAGAATGGTTTGAAAGGGAGAGGATGCAGACTTGCAGAGTATTTACTCTGTGGAAGCAGCTTCCAGTTTGGATTCAGGAGACAGACACTATCTCTACTTTCAAGATCAGGCTTCAAACTTTCCTTTTTGCTAAAGCATATAGTTAGGGCTGGACCAGGTGACCCTGCATCCTCCCTTAGTTATGCTGCAATAGACGTAGGCTGCCGGGGATTCCCATGATGCACTGGGTGTTTCTTCTTCACTCACTATGTGTTAATACACAAATCTGCAATAACATTTTTTGGAATTATTCATCGCTGGCTCTCTTCGACAGAGTCTTTGTCCTGTCTTCCTCCCCTAAACCCGTTTGGTTGCTATTTGAGTTTGCTGCTAATATTAACAGAGCAGCTGGTGACATGTTCTTTCTGAATGTTAAAGTCACCCACAATAATTATTTTGTCTGCACTAAATCAGATAAAAACTCTGAGAAATGAGTGTAAAGAAAAGCACATATCACCTTTGTAAGACTTTATTATTCTATTCTCTAAGAATGGTTTGGTTTCTATTAGAAATATACGAACACGGTGTAGTACTGAAGTAATATAAATGTAACTGAATTATAACATTCTTTGTTAATGCAGTGAACACGGTTTGTTTACAGGCGCGTTACAGTTGCTCTAGTGGGCGGGGTGTCGTACGTTCATTGGCCAATCAGCGCGCTCTACTCCTGAGCAGGTCCCGGCCAGGCGGGCTCGTTGCTCCGTCAGCCTATCAGCGGCCGTCTTCTTCTGCGCAGGGAGAAGTTAGCAGTCGAGTGGCAGTCTGGTTCGCAGCCACGATGGGTGCAGTACGGCTTTTTGTGGTCGTCCTTCTTTTTGGGACAAGGATACAAGAAAATAATGGTAAGTGATCTGAAATGAACACAGTAGATGTGCGTGTGTTTTCGTGTATTTGTCGAAACTTGCACTCTTGGTTCGACTCGCTTCCCTTAGAAGTGCTCTTTGTTCAAGAACCCCCAAGAAGCGGGTTGTGTCTAACTAAAATGGCGTAGGGTCTGCGGCCAGTCTGCTGCTGTCTGCCTGATGAATGTTTATAGTCTGGGGGGAAAGGATAAGGCAGCAACAAGTCACACGGCGCTGAGACGGTTCAGCGTGCTAAGCTCGGTTTTGGTCACCCGTTCCGACCCTGCTTTGGACCAGCACAGGACCGTCTGAAGGAACAGTCCGAGTGTGGCTGATAGAAAGTTGGCCGCATCACGGACGGCTGTTTGCTTTTTGTCAAACATTAATTGAAATTGGGAACAAGCATTTTTTCCTGCTGGGATTTATGTAAATATCTGTATTTACCATCTCAAACGCGTTGTTAGTGTTCTGGTCGGGACTCATCTTGAGGAGCATTACTAACCTTTGATGTGAGTCTGATAAATAACTCCGTTATTCTACGTGGATAAATGCTTAAAGAGTAACTTGCTGGTTGACTTCAGTAGTTTTCTGCCTGACGAGCAGACGCTAGCCCGTTAGCTTCTGTCAGAAATTCGTTTAGCGCTGCTGTAACTTTCAACAAGAAACTCGTGTAAATAAATGCTGAAGTCGCTGCTGCGTAAATGCCAGAGCTGCATCGCTCCGCTGCATGTTTGCAGCAGCGTAGTCGGCTACAGTGGAAGTGTTTAAGGAAACGCAGCTTTGAAGTAGCCAGCACGGTTAGTGACGAGGGCAGGCGCGTGCACTGCTGCTCGTGCACTGCTGCTCGTGCTCGCGAGTGTTGAGCCCAGATTTTTATTCGTTTTTCATGAAAAAAACATCGTGGTCGCTAAAACCATCGCGTGACTCTTACAGGTGAAGGGTTTTCTTAAAGGTACAGCCTTCACCTGCATCTGTGTTCTTTGCGCTTCATTGTGTGACATTCCTTTGTGTATACAGAGAGGCTCGATGAGTGGGGAAGCGTGATTTCAGCTGAGGTCATTAAAGCCCCCCGTGGGGTCCTCATATACTCATGATATGTTGGCTCAGGGACACAAACAAAGGGGAGGCACTTCTGCTCTTTGTTCAGCGGGAGGCTTGTCATGTTGCACGTTTGGAGCATCATCAGTCCTTCTTTCTTTTGTTATCCTCACATTAACGCAAGTCTGATTTTAATTGGACCACGAGTGGCTGTGGATTACAGTGTAGACTGCATGAGAGCATCTTCACTGCCACCTCTGTGCCACGTTGCTGTTCAGCACCACACCCATGCAGCTCCCACTCCTGCTTCAGCAGCATCCGCACACAGCTGAGCACAGGCAGCAAGCTAAATTGGATGGTGTCACTAGTACTCATCATCCTCCACCCTAACGGGCACGAGGTGGTGCTCTGTCACTTCCCCCCCTTCCTTCTTCCCTCCCATTTTCCTCCTCCATTTTTAGCACAGTAAGTAATGAAAATCGTGACATATCTTGAGACGTAGAAACCGATCTCCTGCAGACTAGCCCACGTACACAGTACTACATACAGAATTCAAAGTATACGCATGTTTGCAAATGTATAAATGCAGCAGATGAGCTGGAAATGGTGCACGAACCTCAGAGAAGCAGTGCCATTCAAGAGCTGTTGTTTTGTTTCCCAATGTTGAAGTTTTGCTAGAAGAGTGGACGCTCAGTAGAGTAGACGAGGGTGGGTGACGTTCAAGTAATTATTGAATAGTGTTAGGGTTAGGCCACGATGTCACATGGTTACAGTGTGGTAGGAAGCTAACTTTGAATCGATTATGATGTTTGTTGCTGTTAGGGCTGCCACGATTGGTCGACTAGTCACGATTACATTGACGACTGATTTAATAGTCGACGCGTCGTTTGAAGCTGTGTAAGATCCAGAAAGATGCAGGAATAAGTAGCAGGATTTAAGACAGGCTTCGCAGCGACGCGGTGAAGCCTGTCCAAATTCAAAGACTCCCCCAAACGCGGCCGAAAAATGCGTTCTTCATTTCCCCAGATTTGAAGGATGGGTCGGGTGTGTCCTTCGTGGCCCACCATATCCCAGAATTCATAGCGCGGCCCAGCCAATTCCAGTGTCCAACAATGGCGGCAGCTACTTAGTGTTAATATTACTCTTATTACTCTTTCTGGGTCACAAAATAAACGTTTAACATATTTTCAGGGGAGAATGTAGCTGTGGAAACCTCAAACATCTGCTCGGTTTATTAAGACACCGTGTTTGCAAAAGTGCGCCGATGTTTTCAGCTGTTCCCCACCAGCTAGAGGGCTCAGTGGAGCCGGCGAGAACAGCGGACTCCCAGCACATCATTTTCAAACCCACCGCTGTCTTTCGCTACTGAGGTTAAACATGATATATGAGTCACTTAGATAACTTACAAATGTTATTGTTTGGCTTTTTTCAGTGTTTTATTTGTTGCTGAGTAAATCTGTTTGGCTGAGATTAAAGTTATAGTTTTCACACAGCTGAATAAACATCAAGCAGACAGCTGATTAAACAGAAGTGTGAGACGGTCGAGAGTTTACTCCGGTGTCCTGTTATATTTTAGATAGCAAGGAGTTTATTAAACTTCACCGAAACAATCTGCAAACTTCATTAAACTTTAATAAACTATCATCTTGTCTTTATTTGTAGTTAGCACCTGAAACACTTCAAGCTGTAAGCTAATGATAGTTATATAAGAGCAGATGCTGCTGGTGCAATAAGCTGTAGTTTTACGTCCAATGGATGATGATCTGATTAGTCGACTATCACAATAATGGTCTGTGGCAGCCCTGCTGCTGTGTTTGCTGAATGAGAGGAGAGCCTCTGTGTTAATCCCGCAATGCTGTTTGATGAATCCTGCAATAAGAGCCAGGACGGGCTGTTTGTTAGTGACCCAGTGGTAATGGGATTTTGTTCCACCAGTGGACGCTCTGCTTCCTCTTTGATGGAGGGTTGAACAGATGTTTTTGTTAGAACAGTAAAAATCGACACAGACGGTCAGTTGCTGTTTTTTGCGTCTGGTTGTGTTGCTCATGCGTCACTGTTGGGTGTTTATACAACATGTTATTGTTGTGGAGGTTTTTCCGTGCACCGTGTTCTCCCACCATCGGGACTAGCAGTGGAGGAATGCCAGGCATGTGGGTGACCCCAGACAGCCGTTGTCCTTGCTTAAAGAACCACAACTAATTTGAGTGGTCGTAGCCACACGAGCAGCCGCTGGCAACAACGTGTTGATGAATAACCCTCGGTCACTGACGGAGAGGCTGCTGCCCGTGTTTCTGAGGGAAAGCTTCAGTCTGGCTGAGGACGACGTCTAGCGTATGATGTTAGGGCTGAAGCTGCTGGTTACTGTAGTGATCGATTATTAATGAGCAGTAAGAAGAGAAAAGTGTTTTTAAGTTTAACTGCACACGTCTGTCAGCAACAGTTTGTATTTCCTTTGCTTACTAAAGTTTGATTTGTTTAAAGAAAACATTCTGTTAAATGCAAAAGTAAATAATCTCAACTCCAGTCAAATAAAGTAAGCTCTGCATGGAGTCTAAACAGACTCCGTCAGACTCTGGGAGCCAAAAGAGTTCAGACACTATTGTATCTGTGTGTTTTTGTGCGTCAGCATGTCTGTGAGTCTGTGCCCACTTTGCAAGAGACGTGACCTGGACGTGTCTGTGTGGTGGTCACAATGCAAGCTTTTCCAGTTCTCCAGATACTAAGGAAAGGAGCCTCGCTGCCTCCTTTAGCAGAGGACACTCTTTACCATCCTGTGTGAGTGTAGAGGAGACGATGCTGTGCTGTAATCATTTCATGCCAGGACCTGACGCTCAACATCACACTGCTGGGATAAAAGCCACTTATTGTTCAGGTCAATATCTCAGCTCCAGATTAGGATGAATATTAACCGATAAAGGTCGTGCATTAGTAAAGTCCTTTTTACTTCAGTACAGTTCAGTGTGATGATTGGAGGGAATTTTGCATCAGTCAGGGAGGAGGGGCGGAGTTACACGGGAACACAGCAAATATAAGAACATCATTTTCTATGCTGTGATTCAGTGTTTACTGTGTGAGGCAAATGATGGTGATGATGTGATAAACTAATAGTAAGCACCGTCTGAGTGTTGGCAGCTGTTTCTGTCTGTAAGCTGGTTCACGTCATAAACAGCCTGTGTGGAGCAGCTGACCCTGACGTTATCTACAGTCAGGTCTCGAGCAGCCCAGTTAAGGTTGGGCGATACGTACATTTCTTTCCAGTGGACAATCGTCAGTCCAGTGAACGATGATAGGTGACATTTTGATGGGCGGAGCCTTGTAATCATGCACAGACTGATTCGCACGTTCAGAATTTACACGTTTTGTTTGGAGGGGATATTTGACCTTTTGCTTGTTTCAGTATTAATGCAGCTGCTGTTTGGATTATTCGTTTATTTGAGGTAAAAGACTTAACGTTACGTCTGAGATTTATTAATGTTCGCTGGGTGAGACATTTAGATTTTTACTTACTTTGTGTTGACATTTGTGTCTGTTGTTTGGTGGAGTGTGTGAGACAGATAAACAGGTTTAGAGTGGAAAAACAAAGCCAGTGTCTCTTTGTTTCCCATCATTGTAGTTTTTAATTAAAATTCAATGTTTTTTGTTTCTGAACGCAGGCTGCTGCCGGTCGTTCTGCTCTGAGTTTCAGTAAATGAATCGCTGTGCCGTTAATACAGCTCTATTATTTTTTTGCATTGACTCGTTCTCTTAGCTTCCACCAACATTATTAGCAAACGTACTCGTGGGCAGATAAATAAATCGCTGGTGTGAGAGCGATGGGCGAAAGGCTCAGCCTGTCGTCAAAGGTCGATATATTCATCCAGCCTTAATCCCAGTCACTGTTACTGTGCATGAACGTGCGCAGTGCCTTCAGTTGTAATAGCACATTGTAACTAGGGCTGAACGATTATGGAAAATAATCTAATTGCGATTTTTTTGCCCCAATATTGCGATTGCGATGCGATATGCGATTATTTTTTAAGGTCTTTGTCTTCTGTATTATTAAACAAAGACAAGCAATACATCATATAGTATGGCCAATACTATATTACATTAATTTTAAACTGTTCTTTCCTGGAAGACAGACCTCTGTTATGATGACATGAGGTGATGCATGAATTGATGACTGACATTTTTATTTAACTTCTTCAATCACAACAGTATATTTGAACATACACAATAGTTTATTTTTAGCTTACAAACATCTGAGCATAAAGTGCTGACAAGGAACCCTGGTGTAAACATTAAAATGAAAGTCAGTACAATGTGCAGATTGCAGAAATATACATAAACAAAATCAGTGGCTTTACCACACTCAGTTTTTCGACATCTGTGAACTACTAGACAGTCATTCAATTAAAAAATAATATTAAATAAATAAAACTAATAAATAAAAAATACACACATCTTACTGATCTCTGCAGTCAGTAACATTACACATAAAGTGCAAACATAATAGCAATTGTATAAACACACACACAAACATTGGACGGTCTAGTTCTGATTAGCGTCACCGCTGTCTCGGTGGAGTTTAATAAACTCGGCCGTCTGCTTCTTGCTATCTAAAATATAACCAGACACTGGTGTAAATTCTCGACTGTCTCATACTTCTGTTTAATAAGTTTTCTGTTTGACGTTTAGTCAGCTGTGTGAAAACCAAGGAGGAACCCACCCGGGGGATTAATAAAGTTTTATTTTATCTAATCTAATAACTTTAATCTCAGCCAAACCGATTTACTCACGAACAAACAAAACACTGAAAAAAGCCCAACAATAACATTTTTAGGTTGTCTAAGTGACTTATATATTACGTTTAACCCGAGCAGCGAAACTCCGCGGTGATCTGAAAATGATGTGCCGGGAGTTGTGCCGTTCTCGGCCGCATCAGTAACCCTCGAGCTCCCGGCTAGCTGTCGAGCTGGTGGGTAGCAGACGCCTCTGAAAACGTCGAAGCACTTTTGCAAATATGGGATATCTTGATAAACCGAGCAGATATTTGATGTTTACACAACTACTTTCTCGCCTGAAAATATGTTAAAAGTTTATTTTGTGACCCAGAAAGATTAGTATGAGTAATTTTAAAACTTAGTAGCGGCCGCCATTGCTGGAAACTGGAGTTTGGCTGGGCCGCGCTATGAATTCTGGGATATGGTAGTAATTTGGACAGCCTTCGGCGCGTCGCTGTGACGTAATCGGTCTACAAATGCGGCCTCAGGAGGATGCAGCCCATGAATTTGGACATGTCCAGAGTATAATCGCAGCCTTTGCGGTTAGAAAATTGCACTTGATCATGTCGCGATATTATCGCAAATGCGATATATCGTTCAGCCCTAATTGTAACATTCAGGCATTGATCTTACACACTTACATGTATTTGTTACAGCTTCAGCAGAGAGAAGCAACTCGCTGTGTGCTTTAAGGACGTCACATTTGTACAAATGGCTTTCGTGCTCTGTGGGCAGATGTTGGAGGTGTTTCCCTCTGTGTTGTCATCAGTGTTGGCTCATCACACTCATCATTTGATGTTACTCTGTAAAATGCCATTTAACAATTTAAACCTACACACACCCTAACACATTTGTGCCTGTCCTAATGAGGACACACACGTGATGTTTTTCTCTGTCGAGCCCACAGCAGCAGATGAAAACGAGCACGCAGAGACTTGGAAAGTGATCAACACAGTGACTGTGCTCTACAAACAGGTGAAGATGCAGCCGACTGCTCATCTTGCTGAAGTTCAGGCTGCTGGACTGGAGTCTGCGTTCACTCAGCTTTAACAGCACTCTCGGTTCTTGGCTAGGTTAGCGTTAGCATGCTGTCCATGCTGAAGTTGTGCTAACAGCATCGTGCACTCGTTTCTGGCCTGGAGCAGTCTCCACTTTACCATCGCGCTCGTCTTTTTTTGTGCAATGTCCATGCTGTGGACTGCACCGCTGTTTCCCTCGTCCTCCGACACATGTACTGAAGTCAGCTGACCGTAGCGAGGGTGCGAGAACCAACAAGTGGGATGGATAGGCAGGCAGACGAATGATTCTAAGCAGCTAGACTACTGTTCGATATAACGATATATACCGTCTGATGATATGAAAACATCTATTGTTTCATATTACCCCATCGTTTGTTTCGTGGTGTTGCAAAACAAACTGTTTACTGGAATATTTTTCATGGTTTTGATGGTCACTGGTTCTTAAAGTTCTGTCTTTGTCTTATATTTAACCTCCTAACAACCGAACTCTTCCACGGCATGCATGTTCCACTCAACGTCCTCGTAAGTGGATATCAGGCCCAGAAACATTAAGTATTTTGGTCTAGACAACCCACATATGTGGACGCCAGGTCCTAGGAGGTTAATATAACCACACTACGGACGGACAAGCGTCTGCTTTTATGCGTTGTCGTTAGCAACAACGACGCGTGGCTCCGCCGTCCGCTTGTTTGCTTTCCACATAAACCTTTCACAATAAAGCTAAGATCCTGTTGAGATTTTTCAGAATAAACTGAATTATGTGAAATAGTATGCAGAGTGTTTACGGACCAGAAGCAAAAAAAACCCCAAAAACGTCGGGTGCTAAAAAATAAACCTTAGAACAGGCTTTCCCCCGCAGCACGCCGTGTAGTAAATACAAAGAAAACTCTAGGTACACGACGCCCAGCTGAAAACACTTCACACAAGTCGAGCTGATTCACAGAATATATATCGTTGTTGGGACGATAAATGTCTTCTGTCGGGATATGAGATTTTGGTCTTATCGCACAGCCCTATGGACTACTGCTGGGTTCTCTACAAGAACCGGTTCTGGATTCCCGTTCCTAACCAGGACTGACAGCACGTGGTGTTCTGCAGTAAACTGGACTAACCAACAGCAGGACCCTTTCAGTAAGTTATCGGCACGTTTGTAAGTCGATCGATAATGAACGTCCTTAGCTAGCTAGTTAAGATGAGCAGTTGGTTGGCGTTGGTGTTGGTTAGCTAGTTTGTGAACATAAATGAGTATAACCTGACTAAAGAATCACTCTGAGCTGAGGGATGTTCCTGCAGCTGAGATGGGTTGTGTCAAAACGTTACCGTTACAGTACTACAGTACAGTTTATTATTCAACTAAGAGCAGCAGGCTGGACTTTTCAGATCATGTGTAGAGCTGATCATTAAATAAGTGCAAAGAGCAGCATGTTTGTGTGCCTGCACATGTGTGAGGACAGTAAGCTGTCATTAATGGAGGATTTAATGCAGAAGAAGAAAATGTATTCTTCACTCACTGCCTGTAAAATTAGTGACATTTTCCAGGTTTGTTGTAACACACCTGATGGAAGTAAAAGAACCAGAATTAAAACAGCAACAGTGTTTCTGTGCTGTAACCAACAGTCTGTGTTCCCCAATGACTCGTTACAGTTACTTATAGTTGTTGTCTTTTTGTGAAATGAGTTCTCTCTCAGTGGGTCAGCAGAACATCTGGAAAGGGAGGAAGTTTCTCCAAACCTCTGGATGCAGGAATGGTGTCTGAGTTTTTCTCTGGGGTGGATGTATCTGTGCATAACAGTGTGGACTCTGGGTCCTGTAGTTAAATAAAGAATAAATTGTACGTCTATGAAACCTGTGCTGCTGTTTTTATTGAAAGTGTCCATGTTAGCCGGCTGTAGAGGGCTCTGTGAGTGGACCGGATCGAACCTTCAGTTTCAGATCATCTTCAGTCTGATGTTAAAATCTGAAAGCACCGCTGGTTTAATTTCCAGATAATTCTGACTCTGGGCTTGTGTGTGTGTGTGCAGCTGATGCCATCGGTCTGTGGTGGGATAAGAACTCAGGAGAGCCGAATCTTAGAGCACGACAGTAACATAGGTGTGTAGCATCGCTAGCTAGCAACAAGCTTGTGCCTAATCTAATCCAGCCACCACGTTAAGAACAGGAGCCACAGAGGGATGTTACGTGTGGTATTGAACTGTAACATGTTCACATGTGAGTCTTTGTCATTAGAGTGATGTGGTTGGATTTACCTTCATGAGTCACAGTTAACCCATCAGCTAATCGTTTGAAAACCGCCACATAAATGTATCCAGCGGCTGCGCAGTGACTGCACCTCAGGTCACGACTGCGCAGACAACGTGGCAGCTCCAACAAACAGGAAAAGTTTGGCTTCATTTTTGTACCATGGGAGGAAGTAAAGTGGTGTCTTCTGTGTGCTACACACTCATTGATTCACACAGTGTGTGTTGTCATGTAGGACGGGGCCAGAGCAGCAGAGCAGACGCTTCAGTCTGAGCTGTGAGTCAGCGGCTTCAGACGCCGGCCCGTCGTGGCCTCCATTAAAGTGCTCCAGGTCTCCCCGCCTCTTCAGCCGGGCCTACTTTCACTCACTCACTGTCTGTGAGAGTGATGTAATCATCTGTCAGTGCCCCACTTCATGATATCTAAGGTTGAGTTTAGATTTTTGTATTTAACTTGTAATGTCTCTGCCTAACCAGAGAGGGAGCTAGTGCTCCAATGACTCATTGAATAACTCTATTATTTACCTTAAATCATAGACCCTCTGTGGGGTGTGTTAGCTGAAGCATGGTCGAGCACGGTGACTGCAGTAGAAACGTGTCTTTGTTTTTAGCAAAAAAGCCCGATGACAGCAGTGAAGATGATGTTTCCATCGTTTGCAGGAGTTTGTTACACACACTGTGACAAGTAAAGACACAGAGCTGTGACCAAGGAGGTGAAACACATTTCCCAGCATCCATCAGCAGCGCCTGTGATCACTGTTTACACTGTAACAGCTGGAGGGAGGGCTCGCTCACATCACCTGTTTAACTTCCACACAACTTTATTCCTTTGTTCTACAAACAGTTTTACAGCATAAACATTATTATATGATGTTCAAACAGAGACTGGTGCACAGTGCTGGTTTATAGGCTGAGCCTTTACTCTCCAAGCCTGCAGCTGACTGAAGCACCTTATATTGTTGTTTCACTGAGCTTTTTATTTAAAGCATGTTTTAAGTGCAACAGGAGTTTTTCTTATGAGCACTGTGTGTTACGTGCAGCTGTGGTTTGCATTGTCGGGAATATTCATGTAATCATTTGGTGATTTAGAAAGTGTATAAATGATGGTCTGCTCTACTCTAATGTGAGGCTGCGTCTCTGTAACACTGATGGAAGCTCGGATACTACCACACACACACACACACACACACACACACACACACACACACACACACACACACACACACACCAAGAACTCCTGTTCAGTCATTACATTTGATGACATCTGTGACACTGACGAGGATCCTTCTGTATGTGACCTGTAGATCAGTGTGATGCTGGGAAACCCTGGGCTTGGCTAGAGGTGAGCTGATCATTACTAAAATAAAAGTAAAAGTCAGACTGTCACATAAAGACTCCCAAACTTTGGAATACAGATGTTCAAAAACTAAACAGATCGTCTGCAGGATCTATGAACAGCACCAACACGCTCCCTTTCCTTCCTCCTTAAATATTTTTATTATTAGTTTGAATTCAGGATTAACAGTTTGGACAAACACTCATCAGACCCGATGATATAAGCTGTGAGACGGTCAGCGGGGCTATGAAGGCTGTGTGTGGGGAGGCGGTCACATCACATCGTGCAAGGAAGCGACAGCTTAGACAACATCAGAGCACTTTTGCAAACAGGCCCCATCTCGACAGATGTAGCCGGGACCCCCCTCCACGTGACTCCTGCTGGTGCTTCATGTCAGTGAGACGGCTCCTCAGAGAGCCTTGTCCTGTGCTCGCCTGTGTTCCAGCTGGTGACAGGAGGTCTTGTGGTCTGGACTTCTGTTGCCTTCTTGTCTCCGGGGTGGTGGAGCTGCAGTTTGTCTGCAGGGTGAACAGCTGATGATATTGCTCAGTTATTTCTTTGAAATTTGTGCACCCATTCCTCACCCCCCACAAATAGATCTACTGTATTGGGGCTGAGTCACGACGTGGTTCATAATTAGCATTATGGTAAAGAGCAAATCCCACAGAGCCCTTGTTCATCATGGTTGCCAGACTCACAGAATTAAAAGAAATGTGCACGTTTCACAAGCTGCAGCATGAATGTGATGCAGTGTTGATGCTGAAATGCTATATTGTGCAGCCCTATATAAAAATGAGAGGGTCCACCAAGCATGGCAACAAGAACAGTCTCATCCTGTGTAGCTGTTGAAGTCGTGGTTAGCAGACTGTTGATCACAGGCTCCACCTTTTCCTTCTGAAAAGTGTGAGGCGAGCAGCTGACCGGCTGCTGGCTCTTTAGCATAGGCTGCTCAATATTTATGAGCGCAGGGCCTCAGACAGACGTACGACCTATTGATTCTCTGTTTAATCATGCAGACTGTGGGAACAAGAAGCTGGCTCAGCTTTATGTTGCCTTCTCTGATATGATAGCTGGGTGCTGTGGTTGTTGCAGGTTGTGTTTAAAAATGCATCGTTTGCATAAGGAAGTGTCTGCCTCCAGTGTGATGGAGCACAGGCTGTAGGGATCTGCTAATGCCTCGGCTCCCACCATGCTTTCCAAAAATGGGGCTTGATCTGCAGTTAGTGTCACAGACAGAGAGCTGCATCTGTTATAGTGTTTGAATAGCCCAGTGCTCAGCTTTGTGTTCCACATAAACAATAGAGCCATCCACAGAGCAGGTTTCTCATCTGCTTTGTAAAAGGGGGCAGATCCCGGGGCCCCTTTCCCAGCATGCATGCATCCACACATTCAGTCATACAGAGATCACAGCTGGCGTGGACAAAGGGCTGGACATAAAGGAGCTGACCGGGTGGATGTGGCAGTGGGCAGGGCCGTGACCTTTGGAAATAACTGTGGGAGCTGAGAGGTACCTCTGAGGAAGGGGAATGAAATGAAGATGGGGGTAGGGCAACATGTAGGGTGTGTCTGTGATCAAAACAAAGCAAGAGCTTGTGTGTTCAATCGAGTGTGAGCTCCACGTAATGACCGATTGACCTAAGAAGAGAAACGACACCTCCTGCCTGCACACGTACTGATTTAAAGTATTATAACGTTGATCATTTGTACATGCTAGCAGAGATCACAGGCTGCACCCAGCTGACCAGGTGTTGACTAAGGCTCAGACACCAACATGGACAGCTGGAGACCCCGCCTGAGTGCACACATAGGTGCATTGTAATGGAAATCCTCTGCTGACGAGTCCACGAGGCTCTATCAGAGCTGAACGTCACGTCCAAAATATCATATCTGCTTAATGAGTAACTTGATATCAACTACTGTTGAGACTCAAGTGTTATGTGATGTAGTGACTCCAAGTTTCAAGGTACATATTAACTTGTATTATACATATTTTGGTTCAGAGGTCGCGACCTCTATAGATCAGCACAAACTGCTTTGTTGTGTGTCTGACAAACAAAAGCTAAACCAGTTCCACACCACTGAAGCTGCAGCATTTTTACAAACCAGTTCTGCTTCATCCGTTTCGTTCAGCGATCCGCTTTCGCCCTTCTCGTTCTCCGTCGCCGCCATGCTTTTTCCACCATGTGCGTATGAAAACACTGCGCATCTGCGTTTTACCCATATTCTATCGCCATATTTCATTTTCTTATCATTGCCCAACATTATACTGGCATTACCGTGAACGGTATGATATGGCCCAGCCCCAGTCAGAGGTCAAGTTTTCTGCAACATTTTTGAATTCAATGAATCAAGAAGGTCACCTCGGATCTTCACGTTGATATCGTAGGTCCATCTGCTAAAACTCCCGGCCTGCTTGCTCTACGCGGCGCCTTCCCATCATGACACCACGCTGGAATCCACTGGTGTTTGTAGAGGCGTCTGCATGCCCAGGTGCTGGATGTTATACACCTGTGGCCATGGAAGTGACGGGAAAAACTGGATCCAGTCATTTGGTTGGGTTAGTGAATACTTTTGGTAATACAGGGTAGAAAGCAATACTGTGTTCAGCCACGCCCCAGGCCTAACGCCGTCAACCTGACTCAGCATCTGCCCGGCACGCACCAAGGATCACGCCCAGCCTTCATCCAGCTGTGCCCTCTTCTCCTCAACCAACTCAACCTTTGAATCTATTATTGTACGATCTACAATATAAAGGAGGCGACTGTTGTGATTTGGCGCTGTATAAATAAAATTGAATTGAACCACTTTAATATTTAGACTGTTACTCTGTCAGCCACTGGGCCTGTTCCAGTCAACCCACTGCTTCCAGACTGGGAGTCCATGTGAGGACAGATTACCCAATAGGTTTGGTATCCTGGTCACTGCTTTCAGATCTTTTCAATCATACTTACCTGTACATGCCCTTATCGTATGTGCAGTCCCTCACATGTGTCTTTGCACATGTTACACTGAGTGATGTACTGAACAGTTGTAAAGAGATTTCCTGTCATTGCTCTGCACTGCATCTCCTCATCCTGAGTCCCAGCAAACTTGAGGTTCTTGTGTTTGGAGCTGAGCGCTTCATTAAAGAGGCTGGTCGTTACATCAGCCCTCCCACCACGTGCTAAGAATCTTTTTGTTATATTTGATCAAAAACTGAGCTTGGAATAGTTCAAAGGTCATCTGTGGCTCCTGGACTACTTCCTGTCATTTACTTAGGAGGTTAAAAGTAAAGATGGCACCATACCACTTTTTTATGTCCAACGCTGATATCATAAGGTTGGATATCTGCCCACAGCGGTATGAATCCGATACAGTCTATTTTATAATCGATACAACTGTTTGAATGTTTCGCTGCATTTTGTAACATTGTAACACTAAAGCTGTTCTGTCACACCTGTATGCCTAAAACACACGGCAGTGCAGTGATGCTAATCTTTGCATTGAAACTTTTAGCAGAACTTTAAATCGAAGTATTTAAAGTAATATTTAAAAATACATTTAAAATGCAGATTTCAAAAAGTGCAATATCAGCACAAACTAATGTTTATAGTCAACAGCTGAAAAGAAACAAACAGGTTGCAGAGTGGAGCCTTTTATACTTACAGCTGAGTATAAACAGACATCCAGAGTAGAAAGCAGTGAAATGCAAACATGACACTCAGTGTGAGCTCTTTCTATCACCTTTAACCTCAGACTGAAGTTAAACTCAGCCTGAACCAGGAAATAACTGCCAGAACATTCACCTTCTTTTGTTTCATTTTTTGTAAATAGATCACTTTTACATTTCCATATATGACATTTAATTTGTATCATATTTGCTTATCTGTTTTCTTTTACTTGGTTTAAATGTGTTGTGCAGTTTATTTCGGTTTGTCAGGTTCACACTGATGGTGTTACAGTCCCAAAAACACTGTACGTGTCAAATATGATACATATGATCTGAAGAAGTGTTCTCATAGTTTGTTTTTCTGAGCCACGAAACTGTTTATCCTGTAACAGTTTTTCACAGTAAAGCTTGAGCCTCGAAGCAACGACAGCGACCGACGCATGAAACGATACATTTTTAGACACAAGTTGTAACGGCCGCCGTTTCCTTTGTGAGTATTTATTACACAGCGTGCTGCGAGGAAAAGCGTCTAACGTTTGAGTCTGAGGTTTATTTTTTAGCACCTGGCGGCTCTTTTTTAATTCTCATCCGTCAATACTCTGCATACTTTTTCATGTGATTCAGTTTATTTTGAAAGGTCTCAACAGGATCTTGAGCTTTATTGTGAAAGGTTTACGTGGAACATAAACGAGCGGACACGCGATGGTGTTACCGTCGTTGTTGCTAACGACAACGCATAAAAACAGGCGCTTGTCCGTCTGTAGTGTGGTTGTATTAAATATAAGAGAAAGAGAGAACTTTAAGACATTAATACAGCCACTACAGTGACATCAGAACCATGAAAAATATTGCCGTAAACAGTTTATTTTGCGACACCGCGAAACAAACGACAGTGTAAAATGAAACGGTAGATGTTTTTACATCGTCATCCGATATATATGGTTATATCGAACAGCCCTACTGCAGGTTGTTTCAGGTTTTCCTCAGGTTACCACTTGAACCGTCTGTTATGCTATATTAATGTATTCACTTTAATATTTGGTGCAGCTGTGCACAGCTATTAGCTGAAGAAATCAGATGGATGGTAATGTCCCTGCTGAAAGGACCTCCCAGCGGGGTTTGGGAAAGAAGTAGAAAAATGGAAAACTGTAAACGGGCTTTGGTGACAAATGTTCCCAAGAATCCAAAGTGAGATGGTTTCTGTGGAAAACGCAAACAGCTGGACATGCACACACTTATTATTTTCATGGAGGTGCTGGCGCTGATACTTTGTGCTTATTACTGCTGTTTTTAAACACTTTAACTTCAGTGTAGTTGGATTTACCACACACACACACACACAGACGAGAGCAGAGATGTGGCTGTAAATAAAAGCCAGCTGACAGCAGAGTGACTCACACAGCTCGTCTGTCCCTGCAGACACACACTCTGTTACTCAGGTGTGTCTCACACGTCTAGACAAAACAACGGAAATGTTGCTGCGCCACATACTCGGAGACTTCTGCTTAAAAACCAGAGTGGAAACAGAAAGCGTGGCTTGCTGACGCAGACGCAGATTAAAGTGAACCTCTGTGCTTTGTGTTGTTTGTGTTGTTGGGAGGCCACATTCCTATTGGTCTGTTTGTATGAGCGGGTTCATATCAGGTCAAAAATCACAGCTTTGTTTGAGATGCAGTGAGGCAATAAAAGAAACAGTCATAGTCTGGAATTGTGAGGATTTACATGAGAGGACATAAAGAAATCTCTGTAGCAGGTTTAAAGTTTGTTTTCACCACAAATAAAACAAAAGCAGTGGTGTGTGGAACAACTACACCATCAATGAATGAATGAGACCAGTGACTAAAAATACCTTAGTAATCACTTCTTGTATGACTTTATTCGTTTTCCGTATCGTGGTGTGTTACAGTATGAATGATGCACACCGTTGGAACATTTATAATTAGGGCTGGGTATCGTCACTGATTTCTAGAATCGATTCAATTCCGATTCACAAGGTCCCAAATCGATTCGATCCACGATTCGATTTAATTCGATTCGATTTAAATCTGGGAAATTTTGACAGTCAGAAGTATAATTCAGATCAGAACATTTACATATTTTTGTATCTATAAAAAGGAAGCTGACACTCGCAAGACTTTATCCAAGGTGTGAGCATCACAGCAGATGCCTTTGTGTCAAAGTAGCTGAGGATAAAACACAGAAAAACATGAAGGTTTTCCTGGCCTGGGATTTTATAAAAATATTCTGCAGTACATCAAAAACGAAAGAAAACCATTAATTAATGAACATTACCTCTGAAGTTACAGCGGTTTTATTAGACACACGGCTAAGCATTTTGCATTTTGAATAATATTAAAAAGTTTAAATTTGTTCAGTATTGAACAGCAGAAATGAGGTTTTCTTTTCGGAAGAATGTAAAAGGGGAAAAAACAGCGGCCGACAGCGCTGTAAACAACAGTAGACTTGTGCGTAACAAGCAAGCGAATAATGAAGAAAGCGAAACTGTTCGAGAGAGAGAGGGGGGGGGGAGAGGGGGAGGGAGAGAGGGAGAGAGCTGCGCATCGCAATGGAAGCAAAACAGTAAAAGAGTGAATTCATGACAATGTTTATGTGAAGCGTTTGGATCTTCTTTTGCTGCTGGTTCGGTCAATATTGTTTGGAGAGAGATCAAACTAACAGCTTTAGAATCAGCGCATAAAGGGCGTGAACACAAAGCGCGGACCCGGATCAGCGAGCTGTCGGCTTTCAGCCCCGACTGTGAGAAAGGCGACATCTAACTGATTCTGATCCGCGGGTCGCGCTGTGTGTTTAAGTCTATGTGCAGAATCCCTGTACCTGCTCTCATTTACTGTTTGGTGGTTCTTGAAATTTTGTGAGATGTCACCAGAGATTCTGGCATTTCGGACAAAATAAATTTATATTAAAAAATCGATTCAGGATTTTAATGAATCGATTTTACGTTATCCAAGCCAGAATCGATTTTAATCGATGAATCGATTATAAAAACCCACCCCTATTTATAACAACCACTTCAGTAAATGTTCATGTACACACACACACACACACACACACACACACACACACACACACACACACACACACACACACACACACACACACACACACCCTCCAGTTTTAATGATCTCTGCTGTTGGTTTACTGTAACTGACAGCTCACTGAATGAAGGGTTAATTAAGTGCAAGACTGAGGACGACATAAACGTTCGAACTTTCCTTGTCGACACACTCACAGAGCACTCCGTAGCCTAGCAACATGGCAGAATAACAAATCTGTACGGTCCAAACAGCAGGTTTTAATCAGTGGCTGCTTTCAGGGGGAAACGAGTGTGGGAGATTATCATGGCAAGCAAGGTGTGGATTCCTTGGTCCATTGTAGTTCCCTGTGGACCCACTGAGGCAGGTCATTTAAGCTGATCAGAGGAGTCGAGCAGCATCTTCACCAGCAGCTCCCACAGACAGAAGTCTTTTCCACACACACACCACAGACGTGCCATAACACTGACAGCCACTCATGAACAGGTTTTTCTACACGATCTTACACAGCACGCCTCGCTCAGTTAAGCACCTGCTCCTAGAATGAAGCGCTGTCCATCAAACATTTCCACACTAAAAACATCAGGACCAACTCAGGCTTCACCTTCACCTGGCTCCTGAGCCGCAGACAGGAATGCTGGTTTCATTTTACATGCTTACGTAGTGTGGTACGTCGCACACAGACACAAACGACTTCACAGAAACTACAAATGATTATTGTACAGTCAGTGACAGCTGCCTTCTTCACCAGGAGCGATCAATGCGTCTCACACAGCTCTGCTTGGTGTTTTCTTTCCAAATATTCCCTCCTTCCTTCCTGATTCTTCCCACTAGGACAACAGTCCCAGATGCACCCAAACATTTGTTTTGTTGTTGTTTTGGTTTTAAACACCAGCTCACACTGTGCGTGTGTGTGTGTGTGTGTGTGTGTGCGCGTGCGCGTGTGTGTGTGTGCGTGCGCGTGCGTGTGTGTGTGTGTGTGTTCGTCACATCCCAGAAGAGTTTAGGTCTCTGCGTCAGATCACTGCTGGTTCCCATAACTCCCATTCCTTAGAAATGTTGGTTTCTGTAGAAGTGCCCACACTGACATATCGTCACTTCTGTAGACGTGGAGGAAGTTCTCCATCACAAATTGGCCAATATGGGAGTTTCAGAGTGAATTATGCAGTGTCAGCATTCGTCACCATTGATGGCATTGCTGCTTCAGGTTTTCCTGATCGTGTATCACGAGTTACTCGTTGCAGGTGTTGTGCTATCAGCATTTGTCAGCCTACTGAGACCCACTTGGGCCATAATACCAGCAAATGACCATCCTCAGCCGTGCATATGTTCCAGCACTGATATTAATATTGGTTAGCTCTGATGAGTAGTGCAACATAAAGCTGAGTGTAAAAGACCTGAATGAGATACTCATTTAATGACTGCTTCTTAGTCACGGCCCAGTGAAGCTTTCTGAAGCTCAAAAAGCTTCATTACTCACAGCTTATCGACACAGTTGTCTTTGGTGACATCTGGTGGCCAAACGATGAAGCGCAGCCTGAAGCTACAGATGGAAATGAACTGCTTCATTGTGACTGCCCACTCGAGAGCTGAGTTGGCAGCTCCTGTATAATATCATGTGATGACACTATCGGGCTATTGTGGTGCGTTTGTGTCTTTGATGAATAAATGATCCATATGTGGCGTGTTCTCTCTCCGTCTGCGTGCGTTCTCTGGTCTCGTGGTCCAAACACATGCAGATAGGGGGCTTAGGTTAACTGCCCATAGATGTGAGCCTGGTTCTGCCGCACGTTTCTTCCTGTTTAAAGGGAGTTTTTCCTTCCCACTGTCGCCAAAGTGCTCATAGGGGGTCATATGATTGTTCTCTGTATGGTTTATTGTAGGCTCTACTGTACAATATAAAGCAGCTTGAGGCGACTGCTGTTGTGATTTTGTGCTGTATAAATAAAGTTGAAGTGAATTAATCCTCCCCCCTTTTTCCTCTTCCAGGCCTTCAGTGTTACTGTGACCGCTGCAGCACCAACTCCAGCTGCACGACAGACGGTATCTGCTTTGTAGCCATCCAAAAGTCAGGCAGCCGGATGACCATTGAGCAGCGCCAGTGTGTGCACAATCGTGACTTGATCCCACGAGACCGACCCTTCATCTGTGCCCCATCTACCAAAGATGACAGTGGCATTTACCCACTGTGCTGTACCACAGACTACTGCAACAAAGAGCCAGTGACCCCCACTGGTAAGAGGACACCAGCCATATTGCCTCTTCATGCCTTCCTTTAATTATAAAGTACAGCTACTACGCTACTGCAGGTGGAAAAGCTTCTCAGTCGTTAAAACAAAGTGGAGCGAGAGCGTTAGAGTAGGAGGGTCTTTTTCATGAGTGCAGTGGGCACTTAGTGGACTGGTGCTGTACTGGTCTGCTGTGGTGCAGAGGGAGCTGAGGGTGACTGCACTGACATGCAGTTTAGAAAAACTGTTTGCATGTTTTTTTAAATAAATAAAAAAACACAACCCAAGTAAATATAAAATGCAGTTTTCATTAAACGATGATTTATTAAGGTGGAAACGAGCTACGCAAAACTATCACGTGAAAAAGTAATTATGCCCTAAACCAAAGAACTGCTTCAAGAACTGCACTCGTGTGTTTGTGATAACTGGGAGTGAGGCCCACTCGTCTTTTCAGAATCGTTTTACATCAGCCTCATTGGAGGACTTTAGAGCACGACTGGCCTTTCATTGGCTCAAGTCTGGACTTTCCCAAAAATAAGTGTTGTAGTGATGTAGTGCGAGGTGGACTCGGATGGGTTTCAGGTGCATTACCCAGCTAAGCTTGAACAAACTGAGGCTGAACATAGTATTTCATAGTACTTCTACTTTTGTACTTTTGTGTTAGAGGTGAGAATTCCTGTTTTTCTAATGATGACATTTCGTTCGTCCTCCTCGCTAAATCCAAACAGCAGTGACTCTCATTCCCTCGCTGGTCTAAAACGCCGCTGTTGTCTGGTAGCAGACGAACACGCTCGGCGCAGTGCACCAGGTAGATCGTTAGATAGATGGGGGGGATTAATGATGCGTTCGCGGGGTCACATCTGCTGGTGAAGCTGCTGTGAAGTGCACGGTTGTGATGGTTTTTACCATCATGATGACGTCAGTATGGGCGCTGCTGGTGAAGAGAAGGTGTAACCAGCTGATTGAGTACACAAACCTAAGCTACACGTAGCTGCACACCAGGTTCAAAAAGCCCGATCCAGTGGGGATGTGTTTCTACCGCACTGCATGACTGAGGTCCTGAATCCACGTAAACCTGTGTCGTGCACTCTGAGATCCACAGAACGAGGACTTGAGGCTCGTCGTCACATTAACCTTTATGCTTCCAGGCTGCAGTCAGGCCAGCGCAGGTCCAGGCTTTGGGTCAGCAGGTATTCTGACCAACACTCTTTGTGTCTTGCAGGCCCCACAGCGACCCCTTCTCCTCTGGGGCCGGTGGCCCTCGCTGCTGTCATTGCTGGCCCTGTATGTGTCCTCTGCTTGCTGCTGGTTTTGGCGTTCTACGTTTGCCACAGCCACAGAGGCCTGGGCGCCGGGGGAGCCGGGGCCCACCACCACCATCGGGTGCCTAATGAGGAAGACCCCTCCATGGACCACCCTTTCATCACTGTGGGAACAACACTGAAGGACCTAATCTATGACATGACCACTTCAGGCTCTGGATCAGGTAAAACGCTACATCTCAGGGTCTGATTTGTGCAGTGATCAGCTGAAGGAGGATTTAGACATTTCAAAGGTATATAAAGGTAAAACAGCAGCATGGATTCATAGAAGAGTCCAGGGGCCAAACAGACACTTGACTGAAACAGAACTGTGACAGAGGTCTCGGACTGAGCAGCTAGAAGCGTACATGTAACAGGGGCAGGACAACATCTGCTCAGAGATGCTTTTTGATGACAGCAGAGGAGATGCTTCACAGTGCTGAACGTGGCCCTGTCTTTGTTTACCTGCTCCAATTCAAAAAGTCAGACTTGCTAATAGGGCTGGGCCATATTATACCGTTCACGGTAATACCGGTATAATGTTAGGCAACGATAGGAAAATGAAATATCGCGATAGAATGGGAGTAAAACGCGCATGCGCAGTGCCTTTGTTTTCATACGCACATGGCCGATTGTTGAGTGAAACAGATGAACCAGAATTGGTTTGTAAAAATGGTGCAACTTCCGTGATGTGGAACTGGTTTGGTGTTTGTCCGTCAGATACACAACAAAGCACATTTTTTGCAGAACATGCAAGCGGCCGTCGTTATTGTCGTATTTGTCGGACTAAGATGCTCTTAAATCTGGGAGTAATCTGGGTCCTAAACTCCGTATGCTTCAGGTCAAACAACACTGCAGCATCACTTAGAGTTAAAAACTGTCTAAATTCTTTCATCTTTAATAAAACGATCAGCATTGCTGCTTTACCAGGTGTAACTATGAAGTTTAACTTCCAGGCATCCATGAAAACAAAAGTTATTACATTTAACGGAGTTAGAAGTTAGCAGGAAGCTAGCGGAAGTTAGCTCGCTAGTTTCGCTAGTTACCTAAGCATGATATAGCATGTTCTGACTGAGAGATTTCTGAAAAAATTCAAACGTACAGCTCTGCTACCACTTCCAACATAAATGAAGACAGGAAACTAAACAGCAGTGACGTTTGTAGGGTTACTGAAGTTGGGCTAGCTGGTATATAATGATGTGCTACGTGACCGCTAGCGACACAGCTATGTTAGCATAACATAAACAGTGAAGCTGGAGGACGAACACTAACACTTTTCCACTTATAAAAGTTAACGTGAAGGTAGAGCAGGGCGATATGGCCAAAAATATTTATCACGATATATATTTGAAAATTTGCGATAACGATATAACCGACGATATAATTGATGCGAGACAAAATACAACTCCACAACATTACTAGCGCAAAAAGACAACCTTCCATTTATTTTCACTTAAACAAGAAGCTGGTTTTTATGTACATTAAAGCTTTATAAAAATGTAACAGTGCAAATGCAAATTCCTTGCTGAAAGTTTAACCAAAAGGCATTTCCAGTAGAAATGGGCTGACATATCCTGAGCATAACCATGTATAATATCCACTGAAGTTAAAAAGAGGTGCTTTGCAACATTAAACTGCAGTGTGCAGTACGCATTTTTCGGACCATAAGGTGCACGGGATTATAAGGCACATTAAGCGAAACAAAGCAGTCAGATAAATCAAACTTTATTAAACTCATTCTTCTTGCTTCCTCCACTTCTGTACCATTGATTCATTAATGTTGAATTCTCTGGCAGCTGCTCTATTCCCATGTTGTTGCAGTATATTAATGACTAACCTCGTATTGTGGACGGATTATCTCAGTTGTTCTCCTGACTGAAGTTTGGTCCGTTTACAGCATCCTGCCATGCGATTGTATTTGTCTCTAACCATCAGGAACCTTCACGTTAACTTTTATAAGTGGAAAAGTGTTAGTGTTCGTCCTCCAGCTTCACTGTTTATGTTATGCTAACATAGCTGTGTCGCTAGCGGTCACGTAGCACATCATTATATACCAGCTAGCCCAACTTCAGTAACCCTACAAACGTCACTGCTGTTTAGTTTCCTGTCTTCATTTATGTTGGAAGTGATAGCAGAGCTGTACGTTTGAATGTTTTCAGAAATCTCTCAGTCAGAACATGCTATATCATGCTTAGGTAACTAGCGAAACTAGCGAGCTAACTTCCGCTAGCTTCCTGCTAACTTCTAACTCCGATATATGTAATACATTTTGTTTTCATGGATGCCTGGAAGTTAAACTTCATAGTTACACCTGGTAAAGCAGCAATGCTGATCGTTTTATTAAAGATGAAAGAATTTAGACAGTTTTTAACTCTCAGTGATGCTGCAGTGTTGTTTGACCTGAAGCATACGGAGTTTAGGACCCAGATTACTCCCAGATTTAAGAGCATCTTAGTCCGACAAATACGACAATAACGACGGCCGCTTGCATGTTCTGCAAAAAAATGTGCTTTGTCGTGTATCTGACGGACAAACACCAAACCAGTTCCACATCACTGAAGTTGCACCATTTTTACAAACCAATTGTGGTTCATCTGTTTCACTCAACAATCGGCCATGTGCGTATGAAAACAAAGGCACTGCGCATGCGCGTTTTACTCCCATTCTATCGCGATATTTCATTTTCCTATCGTTGCCTAACATTATACCGGTATTACCGTGAACGGTATAATATGGCCCAGCCCTACGTGAAGGTTCCTGATGGTTAGAGACAAATGCAGTCACATGGCAGGATGCTGTAAACGGACCAAACTTCAGTCAGGAGAACAACTGAGATAATCCATCCACAATACGAGGTTAGTCATTAATATACTGCAACAACATGGGAATAGAGCAGCTGCCAGAGAATTCAACATTAATGAATCAATGGTACAGAAGTGGAGGAAACAAGAAGAATGAGTTTAATAAAGTTTGATTTATCTGACTGCTTTGTTTCGCTTAATGTGCCTTATAATCCCGTGCACCTTATGGTCCGAAAAATGCGTACTGCACACTGCAGTTTAATGTTGCAAAGCAGCTCTTTTTAACTTCAGTGGATATTATACATGGTTATGCTCAGGATATGTCAGCCCATTTCTACTGGAAATGCCTTTTGGTTAAACTTTCAGCAAGGAATTTGCATTTGCACTGTTACATTTTTATAAAGCTTTAATGTACATAAAAACCAGCTTCTTGTTTAAGTGAAAATAAATGGAAGGTTGTCTTTTTGCGCTAGTAATGTTGTGGAGTTGTATTTTGTCTCGCATCAATTATATCGTCGGTTATATCGTTATCGCAAATTTTCAAATATATATCGTGATAAATATTTTTGGCCATATCGCCCTGCTCTACTTGCTAACATATGCACAGTTTTTGACCAAAATAGGTTGATGAGCATGTTTCATAAATCTGACAGCAAGTGTTTGTTTTTTGCACAGGAAAGAAGTGATGTTAGTAAATGAGGGCCGTCGGGCCAAAGTGGACATGGTTTCTTTCCTTTAAAGCTTTTACCACGGTCAGGGTGCTGGTGATGTGTGCAGCACGACCCGGTTACTCGTCTTTGCACGTGGTGCAGTGAAAGAGTTGGAGGTTGGAAGTGCGTGCATGCTCGGATCAGCTGCAGGAAAGGGAAGCATGTCAGACATTTGAAGTGAATGCAAAAGGTGACTGTAATTATTTCATTGTGCATCAGGAGGTGAAAAACATCACACTTCGTTCACAACTGCTTTGGGAAATGTTGATTAGTCCTAAAATGTTTCAAATGTTCCTTATTTATTCATAACCTCAAACTATCAGACTGGAGCTCGATGCTGGAACCTTCACAGCAGTCCCAGTTCCTTATGTGTCCCCTGGGAAAGTTCCTGTTCTGGCTTCAACACATCCACACGCTGCATCATTCCTGACAGGCTTTGCATTCATGCACACAATAAAGGTGTAATAGGTGGAATCACCAAAACTAAATTCCCGTGCAAACGCACGCATGAATCCCGCTTCGTCCAGCTGTCGTAGGGCCAGAATGATGACTTACAGGTAGGCAGTGTGTCACAGTGGGTGTGCACGCCCACAGACTGGCTCCAGACAGCTGTTAGGTGACGGCCGTGACCACGGCGCCATCGCGCTGTTTCAAACAGGAAGAAAACAGCTTTAAATGATACGAGATCTGGTCGACTGGATACGTTTTTGTATGCACTGATCCCGTCCTATAAAATGTGTGTTCAACGCTGTCCTGCATGGTAGCCATGAGTGATGACGGCACCTCCAACATGCTGCCGAGCATGTTCTGTGTGAGTCTGCACTTTTTTTCCTGTGTCTTGTGAGCAGTTTTCCAAAGCAGTGAGACGATTTTCACACTTGTTCTTGGATCGTAGTTTGATGACTTTCAGTCTTTAACTCTGCTGCCATTAAAAGTCCATACAGTTGGATTAAAGCAGCATTCTGTCACAGGACTGTTTGTGCATACCTCTTCTTCACTGCTTCCTGTCTGTGATCAGAGAGCATGCACAGCTAGTACATCCCACCCATCCATCCACAAAACACCCACAGACTGGTCGGCAAACTCACCCTCTGATGTCACTGAGAGGATGACGAGCTGGTCCAGTGTTCTACCAACAGAACCCTAGAACCCTCGAGTGCCACAGACTTTCCCAGGCAGGCTGAGGACTGCGATCACAAACCCATCCTCAGCCAGGACATCCCTAACCTCCAGGGCCAATCTCATCCACCCCAGGGGCCCTGCTCCCCAGCCTCTGCTTCCATTACAGAAGGCAGATCCTCAGTGTTCCTTTCATTGTGTTAAGGTCAGCAGCATCCCACCACCACTGTAAATGGTGTGTGCAGAATACCACCTAAACCACTCCAAGGCTGGCCCAACAGGCTAACCAAGCCCAGTAAGACGGCTCCCTTCACCTTGCACCTTGTTGCAGCTGCAACTCCTTGCAGCAGCCTCAGAGGTGAGGAGCATGGTCCACTCAACGTCCTCAGCCTCCCTCAGAATGCGATTAAAGCAGATAAAGATATCATGGACTGAGATGTTGGCTCTCCCGCTGCACGTTTGGGTACACGTGTCCAACCACAGATCTGATGACACAATTTCTAAATCTGTTATTGACCTGTGACCTAGTGCGTCCTGGTGCCATGTGCCCCTATGAGCACCTCTGTGGTCCAACATCGGTTTGCACGGGTAAAGACTTGCCGTGGAGCCTGGGTCCAGGGTAGGTCCCAGACGGGGTGCACTGGACCCTCCATCTGTTGTGATTCACAGGAGTTAGACGGCTGATTCAGATGAAACCATCAACTACAGCAGGCTGTTTGTTTAGTTGATGGTTTTGAGAAAGTCTGTGAAATAAGAAATATTGGTTCTCTCCCCCAGTTTAAATCCCAACTCAAAACTCATCTGTTCAATCTGCATATTCACTGTGAATCCACTGTTTGTTCATTTTATCTTGTGCTTTTATTTTATTGTTCTTATTCTGCCATTGTTTTACTAAGTGTTTTATCCTATTGTAAAGTGTCCTTGGGTGACTTGAAAGGCGCTCATAAATAAAATTTATTATTATTATTATTATTATTATTATTATTATAAAAGCGGCTGAGGAAGGATCAAAAATCCTGTTTCAGTTGTTTTTATTTATTCATATACGACACAATGAAGTGTGTGTGTGTGTGTGTATATAATGTATTATTATAAGGGCAGCCGACAGCGCTGGAAGTCAAGTCGATAAATGGTAAATGTATTTGTATAGCGCTTCACTCGTCCCTAAGGACCCCAAAGCGCCTTACACATGCAGTCATCCACACATTCACACACTGGTGATGAAGCTACATTGTAGCCACAGCTGACAGAGGCGAGGCTGCCGGACACTGGCGCCACCGGGCCCTCTGACCACCACCAGTAGGCAGTAGGTGAAGTGTCTTGCCCAAGGACACAACGACCGAGACTGTCGGAGCTGGGGCTCGAACCGGCAACCTTCCAATTACAAGACAAACTCCCAACTCTTGAGCCACGATAAATGAATGAATAAAGTTAAATTAAAGGAAAAACAAGTGGAATGTTAAAGTTCTCAGGGGTGTTGAGGTGGGTGTGGTCCCAGCACGGCAGGAGGATTTGTGGATCAGGAAGTCTCTCTTCATTTAAGGCTCTTAAGTTTATGAGTCATCAGGGGCAAAGCAAAAACATAATCACCTAATCAAGTCACCTGGATTTGACCAGATCAAACTCTATGCTAACACTGATTACTGACAACAGTCATGAGGTGGATGTCCAGATGGGGACGCAGACTTCAGTTCTGGATGTGCGTGGCAGGACCATCACTCATATATCCGTCCACTTCCTTTCAGGTCTCCCACTGCTGGTCCAAAGAACAATTGCCAGAACTATCATCCTCCAGGAAAGCATTGGGAAGGGGCGTTTTGGTGAGGTGTGGCGCGGCAAATGGCGCGGCGAGGAGGTGGCTGTCAAGATTTTCTCTTCCCGAGAGGAGCGCTCCTGGTTCCGTGAGGCTGAGATCTACCAGACTGTGATGCTGAGACATGAGAATATCCTGGGCTTCATTGCTGCTGACAACAAAGGTGAGAAACCAGCAGGCAGCGAGTGAATGGTACACAGCACGGGGTCATAGTTCACAGTCAGGAGGACGCAGAGTTTACCACACTGTCTGTCACACACATAAATGTATTCATTCATGTGTCCATTTACCTTTAGTTAAGCAGCTCGACCTGGCCCAGGTAACAGCCAGACAAACATATTAGAAAGTGTATAAAATCCCACATCAAACACACCAAAGTGATCCCTTAAGCAGGTGGTATGCATATACAGTACAATCAGGTCCAAAATTGGTGTTTGTACTTTTGGTGCCCCTGAGCAAGGCACCGTGCCTGCACGCTGCTCCCGGGTGCTGGATTGGTGGCTGCCCACTGCCTCCCTGAGTGGCTTAAATGCAGAAGATTCATTTCCTACAAGTCTAATAAAGTCTACATTGTTATTATTATTGAATATCAGAGCAAGAGGCATTTGTCAGGAAGTGCACCCGTTACCCCTCAGCTGTGGAAGGCTTATGGTCGTCACCCTGCTGAGCGGGCAGGCAGTGCAATAACAGAGTTTAAGGCTACGTTCACACTGCAGGCGAAAGCACATCCAATCCGACTGTTTTGACCCTGTGCGACCCATATCCCATCATGCTATGACAGTGTGAACGGCACAAATCTGACCTGGGTCACTGTCGTATGTGGTGCTGAATCCGATACATATCCGATGTTTCAGAAAGCGACTGCTGTTTGATGATGTCGCATTAAATCCGTCTTTTACGTCACTGACACAAGACGGACGCCAATTATCAGCGCCGGAGAAGACATGGTGAACGCTTCCTGGACATCCGGTGTAGATGTCAGTGAAACTGTTGGGAAGACATTATGAACAAATCTGCAGCTATGCTTTGAAGCAGCGCTCCTCTGAAACAGCAATAAGGATCATTATTAGGCCATAAGCAAAATTGGGAAACGTAAAGTCCGAAGTCTTTACATTAAGGCCATCAGGCAAACATACTGTTGGTCTGGCGTTTGCTGTCACATTTTATTTGTAGTGTGAACAAGCAGACAAAAAAGTCGCATTTGAGCATTAAGACCTGCAGAGTGAACGTAGCTTAAATGTCAGGCTAGTTTGAATTGGTCACGTCTTTATATTGTAAGGTAAAGACCCGACAACTATACAAAGAAAACAGCACAGCTATGAGCAGCACTTTGGTGACAGTGGGGAGGAAAAACTCGCCTTTAACAGGAAGAAACCTCCAGGCTCAGGGAGGGGCGGGGCCATCTGGGGTGAGCGGTTACAGGAAGGACACGCTGAGCCAGACGTTAATAATCACTGATGTTCTTTTTCTTGGTGAATTAATTTTACACTGTAATTGAAATAATTCAGCTGAATTAGAATCTTCTTGCTGTTGATTTCTTTCCTTTATCATCGTTGTTTTCATTGTTTATTCATTTGTCCCTCAGACCCACAGTTTCAGTAACTTGCTACGTGCCTGCACGTCTCTGTCGTGGAAGTTAAGGACGTTAACGAGCACGTCTTCAGGTTTGATGAAGTTAGTGTAACGTTCTCTGCACACGTTCATTCCAGTGAATGCAGACGGGCAGCTTTCACTGGTGTGCAAGAACCTTTAATATTGATTATGAATTTCATAATAATGGTAACACTGGTTCCCCATCAGTGGGGAAAGGTAGCACTGGTCTTTAGTTGTCAGCAATGCTGATCCCCAGCGTTATCACTCATCAGCCGGTGCAGCCCACAGCTGCCCACAGCTGCCCACTCTACAGTGAGCTCTAACTTGAGAGTGAACGCAGATGTTGGCATGTAGAAAGCTGAAGGTCTGATGGATGTAAACCCAGATTTGAATCATTTTCTTTCCACCCTGCACCTCATCCCTGAGTCGGAGACACAAAGGTTAGGGTGTGGTGCGTATCACACACTTCAATCAGCTGCTGGCTGAAACTTCAGCCACTGTGTCAGTACTGAGAGGAGTGTGATAACGATCCATGTTTCTGTGCCCGGCGTGTAGATAATGGAACGTGGACTCAGCTGTGGCTGGTGTCGGACTACCATGAGCACGGATCGCTGTTCGACTACCTGAACCGCTACACGGTCACAGTGGAGGGCATGATCAAACTGTCTCTGTCAACAGCCAGCGGCCTCGCCCACCTTCACATGGAGATCGTTGGCACGCAAGGTGAGAACCTCACGCCTGTATGTATCCAAGGTGAATCGGCGTCTAAATGTTTGAATAGTAAACACAAACGAGCGAGTGTGCCAGCTGTGCTGCTCAGCAGCCTGGAGACATGCTCAGAGGAGGCGTGACAAAAACCTCGTTCAGTAGCTCACATGAGGCGACTGAGGCATGTTTAAATCAGCCTGAGGAAACATGGAGTCTGTCAGATAGAGGCAGGCATGCTGGAGTATAGACATCAGTCTGAGCCGTCGCACACAAAGCCAGTGCTTATTGGTCAGAAATCACCCTTTGTTTTTGTTTTTTTGCCTGTCCCGTTTGGCTCTTTTGCATCAGAATTATTGTCTAAAGGCACAGCCCCGTCCTCCAGGGTATGAAGCAGGTATGGAGGAGATCAAGACTCCAGACATCCAGAGGCCCCCAGAACACAAGAGACCATGGAAGACCAACAGAGGGGCAGCCGCGCCACTGTCCCTTTGTTGTCCAATACTGTCCCGACAGACGTGTATGTGACGCAGCTCGCTGCTGTAGTACACTGCTGTGTGTAATGAAAACTGGCTCACTGTCCTATTGGAAGTTTCTGTTCCTCTCATGTCCCCTGAAGTATATCAAGACAGTTCTGCAGAGCACAGTGGGGGCAGCTCTGTCCTTACAGGTCCCAGGCCGGGTAACTAAACATATCTCAGTGTTGTTTGTGTTTTTGTAATTATGGAACAGGGCGATACTGAGAGGACGGCATTCTGCATCGGATATGCAGTGATGCCCACTGTGGGCAGGCCTCTGAGTAAGGAGCCTAAAGGGATTTTAATTATAGCCCACGTTTGATACCAGTCACATGAGGAGGACAAGCTGAAATGTGATTGGCTGCAGCAGAACAATAGGTTTGAACTGAAAGCACTTCATAGCATATTCATAAAAGGCCCAGTACTCACATTTGTCAGAAGCTGCGTTACATGTGCTTCACAAAATATAATACATGCACTAAAATATTATCAAGTTAGGGAGGAAACGATGGAACGAGTATTTATTGTAAGTTCATGTAAGCGTGGGTGTATGTCTTGGTTAGCTGTGGGCGTGTGCTGATTGTAGCTCTGGGTGTGCAGGGAAGCCAGCTATTGCCCACAGAGACCTGAAGTCCAAGAACATCCTGGTGAAGAAAAACGGGACATGCTGCATCGCTGACCTGGGTCTGGCTGTGCGGCACGACTCCGCCACCGACACCATCGACATCGCTCCGAACCACAGAGTCGGGACCAAAAGGTAACCTTTGACCTTTCACTCTACACCTGTAAAACGTTAGTAACGCAAGAAGATGATGGTTGCAAAGTAGTGGTAGTCCTTTCAGTTTTTCTATTCGTGTGTGTTTTTATAAAACCAGTATCTCTTCTTGATCTCCAGCACTGGTGTCATGAAGCTGCTGTTTGTGTCATTCTAGTACATTACTGCCATCTTGTGGCCACTCAAAGCACTGTGGGTAAACACTGTGGGTAGTCACTGTGGGTAACAGTGCACAGTCTCAGTGGGGACTGTATTTGGTTGTGTTTTTGGACCAAGCGTTGCTCACCAGCCCGTCGTATCCGTCCTCAGGTATATGGCTCCAGAGGTTCTGGACGACTCCATAAACATGAAGCATTTTGAGTCTTTCAAACGAGCTGACATCTACGCCATGGGCCTCGTCTTCTGGGAGATTGCCAGTCGCTGCTCCATGGGAGGTGAGGGTCAAATAAAGTTCATTAGGTGGCAGCAATGAACTGACTAGAGCTAGTTTTTGCAGTATTTACAAGCTGTTTTTCTGTCAGGCATTCACGAGGACTACCAGCTGCCCTACTACGACCTGGTCCAGTCAGATCCATCAGTGGAGGAGATGAGAAGGGTGGTTTGTGAGCAGAAGCTTCGGCCCAACATCCCCAACCGCTGGCAGAGCTGTGAGGTAGGACGAGTCTCACTCACTGGTAGTTATCACCCACTCACTTATCCACACCAAGACCAGTGGGCCCAGTTCATCCAGTGTTACCATCCACATAGATGCGAATGTTGTCATCATCCAGTACGACGATGACGTTACCAAGAGTACCTTCATGCAACTACAGTACTGTCAAAAAGTGTTCTTGTGTTTCGCTTGTTTGTCAAAGATACATGTTTAATATTTCAACACAAAGATAATTAAAGTAACGTGAGAGCAGTTTTGAACTGATAAGATAACAAAGCTATGCTACCTGGCCCTGCAACAGAAGGTTCACGGCTCTGTCAGGTGCAGAAACCAGGCTGTGAATCATTGACTCTGCCTTGACCATCACATGTTTGACGGTTGCTATGATGATCTTTTTATGAAATGCTGTTATTTTGAACATGTAATAGCGTGCAAAGCTTCCAACGAGTTCAACTTCCTCTCAGATCTTGGTAGAATATGTTCCCAAATACTGAGGGATCATCCGGTTGTTTTTGGCAAACGTGAGACCAGCCTTGGTGTTGTCTAAGGAGCTCGTCTGGACTTCTTTAAGCTTCTTCAGTTCCCAGATTTAAGCCCTGTGGGAGTGTCCCCCCAAGAGGTCCGTGGGCCCCCTATTGATCCTCTACCTAATCACATGAGACAAGGTGTGAAAACAGGTGTGGGTCACAATCAGCCGTGAGACCTGGCCCCACCCTATCATGTGATTTCCTGAGGTCAGATGGCCCAGGATGTGAGTGGGTGTTAAGGATCTCAAAACTGGATTATAGATGGCAGACAGTTGGTGTGGTAAGCCCCGCCTCTGTTCAAAGATGGTCGCTCACAGTGCTTCTTTCACTCGTCTTTTAAACCAGTTCCTCTTAGAACTGAAGAAGCTTCTCGGATGAAACGTCTTCGAGGAAACAAGTCCAGATGCTTTTCTTTCCGAGCTCGACTACGACGAGCTGGATGACTGACAACCTTCACGCAGGCTTTTGTGTTCTTTTTGGTCGTCAGTGCTTTTGACCTTAGAGCTCTGCCATGTTTTCTCCTTCTTATTGTTCTGGACTGATCTGTATATCAGCTCTGTTCTCCTGTACCTGAGCTTGGGAACAGCTGAATCCGATGAGTGGGATGGATGAGGGACTGTGTGTGTTGAGGTGAACATATCAGGTGGTGTTTCCAGCAGAGTACATGCAAAGGCAAGCCGTACAGATTAGAAGAGTCTGCTGGGAAGTTTCTGATTTACTGAGGGAAGAAAAAGACATTTCAGAGCGAGACTGGCTCAGACAGCCATAGAAAGCTGTAGCGTTGAGCAAACGAAGAGTAGTTTCAGCTGTGTACGACACGTTGCCATGGCTAACACTGACACAGCTATTCACACCTGTGGGCGACCAGTGTCAGAGTCAGGGGAACTTTATTAATCCCAGAGGGAAGCTGGGGTAACCTAACCCCGCCAGCTCCATGTGTTTGGAGGCCGGATTTGAACGAATACCTTTGGGACATGAAGGTGACAGTGAAGTGCAACCTCTATAGAAGAACAAAAAGCATCATTGGTTTGAACATGGCGCCCTGCAGCAAGTATGCAGACTGCACACTTATGTGTGCGTTGAGTTGATGAGGCTGATTGTGTGCTCTTCCTCCTGCAGGCCTTACGGGTGATGGCAAAGATCATGAGGGAGTGCTGGTACGCCAACGGAGCTGCACGACTCACTGCTCTGCGAATCAAGAAAACGCTGTCTCAGCTCAGCCAACAGGAGGGGATCAAGATGTAGAAACAACTACCACGCCCACACACACACACACACGCCCACGCACACGCCCACACACACGCCCACACACACGCCCACACACACCCACACACACGCCCACACACACACACACGCCCACACACACACACACGCCCACAAACACACACACGCCCACACACACCCACACACACACACACACACGCCCACACACGCCCACACACACACACACACGCCCACACACACGCCCACACACGCCCACACACACACACACACACACACCTACACACGCCCACACACACGCCCACACACACACACACCTACACACGCCCACACACACACGCGCACACACACGCACACGCACGCACACGCACACACACACACACACACACACGCCCACACACACACACACACACACACACGCCCACACACACGCCCACACACACACACGCCCACACACACACACACACACACACACACACGCCCACACACACACACGCCCACACACACACACGCCCACACACACACACACACACGCCCACACACACACACACGCCCACACACACACACGCCCACACACACACACGCCCACACACACGCCCACACACACACACGCCCACACACACGCCCACACACGCCCACACACACACACACACACGCCCACACACACACACGCCCACACACACACACGCCCACACACACACACACACACGCCCACACACACACACACGCCCACACACGCCCACACACACGCCCACACACACACACGCCCACACACACACACACACACGCCCACACACACACACGCCCACACACACGCCCACACACGCACACGCCCACACACACACACACTATGACTTTCATCCATAGCATTATTATCTTTATGATTCACTGATTGCCCCTCCTGTTTGTTCTGAAGGGAAGTGATACGTTTCCTCTGTCACCTCATTTCGTTCATGGACTGACTAATCAGGACTTAAACTGAGAATGTGTGTGTGGGCTAACACACACACACATGAACGGCTGATTGGATGGATCAGATGAAGGATGGCTGGAAGGAAGAAGCCTTCACTCATTGTTCCTTTTTTCTTTCATCGTATGAAGTGTATCCGTGCCTCCATCGCGCATCTCCTCCACAAACAGACACACACAGTCCCGAGCTGGTCAGGGTCTGTGAAACCAGAGCGACAGCTGGAAGTGACCCGGACGCCTCTGAGTCACAGCCCCACATCTGTACATCAACATTGTGCTCTGACGCTTCAGTTCAAGAATCCATTTAAAAATAAGACTTTTCTGTGGAACAGCTTGTTCTGTTAACATGTTCGCTCACACACCCAGCCTACAGTGCTGTGCAAAAGTTTTGAGCCAAGCCCATTCCTCTCTGTTTCCCTTAGAACATGAGAAACGTGTGCAGACACTGACGTTCTAATTCTAATAGGCTTAAAGGCAGGAGGTTGATATTTGGCCAATCAGAATGAAGACTAACAGCTGTGGCTGAGGCCCAAACAGATGGACGGTCAGTGTTGTGCTCTTTCCCTACACAGCGATGACATTTTGAACCAAAACCTTCACGTTTTCATCAGACCTGCTGCTGCTGATTCTTCAGCTCCCTCCTTGTGTAGTTTGGCATCCCTCAGCTTTGTCTCTCGGTTTATGTAAGAATGGCTCTTTGACTCCGCCCATCCACTGACACCATTTCTGACCACTGGCCAACCATAGATGTAGCAGCGGGAGAGCCAGAAGGATCTCGTCAGGTCTTTGCTCCAATAATTATCGTCTGCTGTAGATTGTAACCCTGCCAGTGTGTGCTTTGTCCTGATTTCCTCACATTGTTAAGGACACCACACACTAATCACCTTCATAGTGCAGAAATACACTTTCATGCCTCTTTGAATTTGTTCCTAGACTCTATTGAACACACCAGAGTGTTTTATAAAAACCAAGTGCCTAAAGAAATGACGTAACCTTAGTTTAAAGGATCGTTGTTAAGGTGCCTGTTGTGCACAGAGACAGCGCCGGTTCATCCTTTGAGTTAGGTTTTAATGCATGAAGGATTCACGTCGGTGTTTAGTGGCCCAACAAACAAACAAACAAACAGATTCCTTTGAAAATGGTCACAGTGGATAGAAAAGCCCACATTGACCTTCAGAGAGCTGCTACACTTTAAAAGTCAAACCTAAACAGTGTAGTGGAGACTTTTGCACAGCACTGTACATTTTGAATGTATATTTGAATGTACCTTTGAACACGGGCCACGTGCGTTTGGTTTGCAGCAGGTTTGGGATCACAGTGAGGACAGCATTGATAGGAACACTCTCATTTGTAGCTTGTACAGATTTCTCTATGTAGACGCTGCATTGGAGCTGGCGCCATGCGTCATATCCAGCCGCCATGTTGCTCAGCAGGTCAGACTGCTGGCTCTCATTTAAAAAGAAAAACAAGTGAGAACCACAGAACAAGGCTCCACCAGGGAATACTTTACTGCTATTAGCAGGATGTCACAATTCACATTTTAATTAATGTAAAATATCAGAACGATGTGGATATTTGTCAGCAGAGAACTGCACAAAGCAACTGCACAACTGTAATGTTTACTTCAATAACAGGAGTATCTTTGTTACTATGAATAATGTGAGTATTTTCGCAGCGAGTGCCCTGAGTACAGTTCAAAGACAAGCTGTGGCTTTCTGAACAACACGGCAGCTGTAATGACGCATGGCTGCTGTGGGCAGCTCTGTGGAGCTGAGTGGGTGCTGCCACCAGAAGCAGGACCAGCGTCTGCCGTGAGCATTCCCGTTTTCCTCGCTCCTCTTGTGTTACAGTAGCTCTGGGGACTGAACCGGCTCGTCGACCCGCTCTCTGATTTATGCATCACCTTTATACTTTCTGCTGTTCGAGCTGCTCCGCTCATTCAGTGTGGTTTTCAAAAAGCAAAGCGGACGTGGCGAAGTCATTCATTTCTGGCAAACATGCTGCAACATATGCAATATACAGTAGATAAATGTGTCTATTTTCTATACTGTGCTCTGCTAAACCACAAACGGCAAGAACAACAACCAACAGCTGCCACCATGCCTTCCAAGCCAGTCGTTACTGGAAAGTGCCGTGCTTCAAAGCCACCGTGTCCTGTGTTGGCTGTCGTGGGTTTTTGCGGATGCAGCTTTGTGTGGTGTGCGTCAGAGGAGGCTTGGCAGAGACCCCACTGAGCAGCAAGCTCATCCTATGCATACCCGCGATACAGTGAGGATAGGAAGAGGAGACGCACACCGGACGCCGCTGCGCCCACGGCCCAACCGACACACTGGTGCCATACCATCAGACCTCCCCTGGAACACCTCGCCACCTCAACGAGAACTTCTCATACAGCTCATCCTCTGGAGCTCCAGCACCGTAGACTGTTTGCAGACAGAGCTCTCTCGAAAAGAACCATAAAGACTCGTAAGCATTAACGATGTCGCTCTCTAAGTGTAAACTCGGACTCTCCGATGTTCTGTTTCTGTGTTGACGACGACAGCATGAATCAAACGATGAACATTCTTTCTCTGTAGGATATTTAACAAAAAAGCAGTGAGGTGCATTCATTTAAATATAGCAAATGCATATTTACTAAGCCATAGGTTTTTCAGGTTGCATATTATTATTATGATTTTCTTTTTTGTCTTTTCTACTAGAATGTACATTTACAAAAACATGAGATGATCAAAATCAAACCGACAATTTTGTCATTTCAGCTTAGCAAGCCTTAAGGGACCAACACGTAAGAGTCAGGATATGCTCTTCATTCTGTGTGTCGTTTTTTAAAAATCGATAAATCTATTATACACATATATAATGAATGCTTTGATGGAGTAAGTGTCATTATTCTATGTAAAGGATATATAGATGTATATATCGCACCTGACGTTCCAGGTGTGTTTGTCCTGTTGCCAAATTGCCATGACATCAAACACACAGGTCCAGAACTGGGTACTTTGACTGGGACGTCTGCCACACCGTGATTTGCACAAAGACACCACAGAGTCTGTTTGTTGTTCAGCAATAAGTGCACTTCTGTACTGCTGTGGTGTTTATCTGTAAGTCGGCTGTCAGCGAATCAGTCTGTCTTCGTGGTTTCTTCTCCTTTTATCCATTTATAATGTATCGTTGTGCTGCTGCTTAATTGGCCAGCTCGCTTTCCAGGTCGAGGCGAGAGCTGCCGTTGGATGTGAATATCCATCTGTTGCCTGAATCATTGTGTGCTATGTTGCTCTAACGCAAACTCGCTCCGAGCGAGTCCTCTGCTTCTCTGTGCTGATCGGTTAACACGGAGGTCCGTTTATTATTTTAAGGAAGGGGCAGCTGAGGTTGGGACTTGTTCTTTGTTGTCAAAGCGTAAAAACTGCATCACTGAAAAGCCGTCATTATGGGACCTTTCAGTTGGCTCTGAAATCCTCAGTGTACACAACATTTTCAGGTAAAATCAAGACAAAAAGCTCCAGTTGGCTGAAGCTAAATATCATTTCACCAGCTTCTGAAGCCTACACAACATTCTCACAACCTGCTGCTGGCTTTTTACAGTTCTGCCTCTGTCATCATAGAAACATAAGACAAAAGAAAGATTGGCCCCTGCCATAGCCTCTATCTGCTGGAGGAAAACAAAACGAGGTGACAGGCTGGTTAAATGTTGCATGTCTGCAAAAGTTGTTGAACTAGCAGGCTTGTCGAGGAGGTTAGGGCGTCACGTGTCCAAGCTGTTTACGCTCCACGGTGTAGGTTGGAGGTTTGCTGGTAGAGGTCTGGGAAAGAGATTACATCCCTTTAAGCTCTGCACAGGTGGGCCTTTAGGTTGGACTGGGAGCACGTGGAATGTGTGCCATCCACAACAAAAGCTCAGTGAACAGCTCTCCTTATATGCCTTTAATAGGTCAATCTTCATTTTGTCTTAAAGTCACCAGCAGCCTTGTACCTTCTCTTTTCCAATCCCAACATAAGTGTATAAAGATGTTTACCCAGCATTTTTCTCTCTTGAACAGAACCACTTCGGTCTGTTGAGCCTGTCTTGGCTTTTCTTGTTCCACGTTCTCGAACTGATCCAACAGCTACAACGGCCACGCTTCACTGCAGCGGTTTCAGTGGCTTAACAGCTCTGTACCGAGTAGAGCAACTCACACTCACCCCTGCTTGTTTTTCAGTTTATTTCTTTGTGAACTAACACGTTAAGGCTGGAGTAGGAGTCAAATAAAGCATTCGGCTTGACGCAGTGATTGGGGAAAAGAGCTCGCACTTGATGACAGTGCCTCCTCTGGTCTCTTAAGGCAGTGCAGAAGATGATCTCAGTGAAGGTGAAAATCTAGGCACTAAATTCTTTCATCAATACTAAAGTGGGCATGTTTATCAGATTGTGTTGATTGGACCAGACACGTTCCATCAGACACTTCATTTCAAATACACAACTTTTCTTAATGTACAAGTATATTTGATTTTCACGGTGGACATTTTAATGCATGGTTTAACTCTGATGTCCAGTGGCTACCTTTTGGGAAGCTGTTGGGTTTCTCCTTATAACATTTCTAGGCTTGACCTGGAGGATCATCTTACTGCTGTGATGATCACACTAGGCCCATAAGCTGTCCTGGTGTTTGGTCATGAAACTTGGATTTTTAAATATTTGTAATTTCTTTTCATTCATCCATCTGTTCCCTTTTACTAACCTTAGCAGGGTTGCAGGGGTGCTGGAACGTATCCCAGCTATCATAGGGCGAGAGTCGAGGTGCAGGTCACAGGGAGAGATAGCTAACACACCTGTGGGCAATTTAGATTCACCAATGAACCCATTAAATACATGACACTGGACAGTGGGAAGAAGCCGGAGAAAGGATGTAAACTTCATTCGTTTTTAGTTTTGTACGTGCTTGCTTGAAGAAGAATGAGTTTAAAACAGTAGAATTTGGAAACAACCACAGGTACAGTCAAATGCTCTTCAGTATTCTCCTTATAGGAACACTTTGAATGGTGTGCAGAACCCATTTAGTTTGCAGAGGCCTGCTTAATGACGAACACAATTCTGCACCAAGAGAGTTTAATACAATTCATTTTGTCCTCGGTGCTAGCGTCTGAGGGTTCTTAGACATAAGCAGCTCCTTCTGGAGACTAAAAAGGGCTTTTTTGTTCCCTAACACCAGTCACAAAATTCAGGAGATCTCCCAGTTGATTTTAGGTGACCATATTACTTATGAAACCTCCGTGACCATTCTGAAATTGAAGGCGCTCTTGGTCGGTCATTGTTCTTACAGTTGTGCAACCATGTAGAGCAGGGGTGTCAAACTCAAATACACAGTGAGCCAAAATTCAAAACTGGAACAAAGTCGCGGGCTAACATTTATTGAAAAAAAAATCTTCAGATTCTCAGATATAAGAATGAATCTCTTCTTATAGACTCAAACAAGTTTTGCTGAAAAACTGAATATGGAACAAGCAAAGCTTAATACTAAACAATATATATATTAGCTGTATAATACCAGTAGGCCAGCTCTAATAGTAATTTGGTATGGCTTCGCGGGCCAAATGTAATTAGGCTGCGGGCCAAATTTGGCCCGCGGGCCAGAGTTTGACACGTATGATTCGTCCCCATACCCGAATCATCAAAGCGTCCTTGTGGTTGGCTGACCGTGAAAAGATGGCGTACTGTCGGTCAAAGCTCCATCAGCACTACAGCTGTGTTACGTGATCGATGCTTTTTGGACCGTGGCCTTCATCACGGTGATGTTTTCTGGAAAGCAATGGGAGTAAACAAGTCCTTTCCCTTTAACACAGTCTGACAGCAAAATGGGTCATCGCTGCTTTGGTCCTCATCACCATTGCAGCCTAGCTAAATATGGAGCTTTGTAAAGTGTGATTAACTTTGCAGAAGTGTCTGTTCTAACCCAGTCCATGGTCTTTCATCAACATTATTGAACTGTTTGTTGCCTAAAACTAACCAAAGAGCTGGAGGAGGTGACCGTGGACCATGTCCCATCTTACACTGCTGCCCTGCAATCTGGCTAAATCCAACCAAAAGTATATGTTTAGTTAAAAAGCCCCAAAATAACCGGAATAAAAAGTCTGAATCGATGTTGGATGCCCAGTGTTAAAGTCCGGGCCACCACACCTCCAGCCTTCAGACTTTGTAGCTCTTTGTCTAAACGGGCACTTGACTTTAACACGAGCCGATACGAAAGGACAAAACTAAAACTCACATTGCTATGAGACTGTGTTGTTTCCTTCATACTTTTAAGTAAGAAGTGTTTGTTTAGTTATTTGGATCATCAACCATGTTTCAAACTGTTAGCAAGAAAACCTGTACCTCATTTTGGAGACTCGCGTTCTGCTTTCTCTCTTTGTAGCTCTCAGTTAAATGGGGAGAGGTGCGCTGTGACGTATAGCCATGCAATCTCAAACCTCACTCCACCGGTCAGTAGCAGCATGGCTCAGCTGTTTGGTGACTCAGACCCATTAAAGCAGCACCGTAGAATATTCCACGTTTTACTTCGTGTACACGTCAGGCCTGTTTTCCTGCTTTGTGCGGATTGATGGATGGCCACAACAGGGAGGTGTCGTGAACTATGCCAGCAGCTTCAAACCATGCACTGACAGCTACAGCTGCGAATGTATCAGTCATCTCAGAGTCAACATCCCAACCCGAGCACAACCTGCATATCTCAGCCCAAACTTGTGTCTGCAATCGTGCAGATATCGCCCGTCTCCTTCTCTCAATATGCAAAGCCGGGCTCGGTGGCGTCTGCCCACAGAGTCCCGTTGGATCACACATGTTCAGAGACCTACCTATGCTAGCAGCATCTATACACTGTGACCGCATTAGGGTGACGTGCTCCTCTCCTGAGTGCCCTCCATCATCTCACAGACCAGAGGAAGGCGGTGTGGGTCACTAAAGGGCTCTGCCTCTGCTTGGAACAAACCTTTTCCAACCTGGTTTAATACTGCAGCGTGGCCTCTTTGGCAGCAAAGGTAGTAGAAAGCTTTAACATGTTTTATTTGGTGCCTAAGTTTGACTTTTGCTTTTGACCTGCAACGACGAGACTGCATGTGTCTGCATAACCCGCTTCATAGATGTCATCCAAAAGCTGAACGTGATCTGTAAAAAGCATCCAGTAATTAAAGTGTTTAAAAAGGACACTTAATCAAAAAGAAAATACCTCTTTGAAAGACCAATGTATTTTTACCTCACTGTATATATTCCTGATTTGTTTACTCCGACTTTGCAATTGATCTGTTTTTGTTTCTATGAAATGCTTAAAGATTGGTTTCTTCTTTTTCATGGTACTTTTCTGTCACATGGCGCTGTAATGTGTTAGTGTTGTGAGCGAGCAGTATACTCTCCTTCCTCTGTTACCGTGCTCTGTGTGTGACCTGTCGCTTGTGTTCTGCGTGAACTGTATAGTCGATGCGCTTTACAAATGTCCACGCCCTCTTCTCTGGTTACAAATGCCTTGTTCAGTATGGTTTTGTTTTTTTGTTGAACAAAGGAGGGGGAAAAAAGTGGAAGTGGGACGCTGGAAGAGTGGGGTGAGACTGTTGAGCAGAAACCCCTGAACTGTGGAGGTCACCTCAAAACTCTCTGGATTTCTAGATGTATGTTATAATCTTGAAATGTTTATATAGTGTGGAGAGATGAATGAGAGGTCAGCATAGAGCTAGAGGATAGACACATGTTAACTTCTAACGTAGCTGGAGTAGAAAGTGGTGTGAATAAAGGAACCCTGTTTCACTCTCACGTTTGTGTTTGTCAGCTTTATTTGAATGCTGCACACTCGGCGCTCTAACAGCACGTGGAACACATCGTTTAAAGAGCGCGATCATGATTATGTCTAAATGCATGCTCGACCATCCAGGCGAGGACATCCCCAAAGGTTGATCCTGTTCATGTGGACATAGCGTGACTTCTTCAGTCTCAGCTGACTGCAGGTTTCCCCAACCATATAAACAGCACCTCTGCACAATGACTGCAACCAGCAGCACTGAATGGGCTGGGAGGTCAGTTTGCAGTCAGCTGAGCCTGAAGAAGTCACGCTACGTCCAGATGAACACAATCAACCTTTGCAGTACATAATGACTGCTCCCCCCACAGTTTTTCACATAGTGTAATACAGTATTGAGCCAGAGCCACAAAGCCAGACATACTTACACTTTTTACAATTAGTAATCTCAGTCAGTAGTTTTTTTAGACCTTTTAAAGTTTTTCTTCTTTGTGTTTTTAGTGTAATCATTTTCAGAGAAATCAGACCCATTGCTAATTCGAGCACCTAACTCTTTAAGTCATCTTTAGGTGATTCTCAAAGAGCTGTTAGTAGACACAATGGATGAAACTGAACAACACAGGAAGGCTGAGCCCCTAAAACTCCATAATGAAAACAGTGTCATGGAAATTTGAAGCTGTAAGAGACTGAAATGTATGGATTTGTCTTTGAGCGGACTAACTGGTAATTCCCCCACACTATCAAACACTGTGGCTTTGACATCGAAACACCTGGACGCTACGAACCATCTAGTCAAAAGAGCACTATTTCAGTATCATGGGTCACGAATGCTTGGATATAAAAACTGTAACAGTGGAAAATATTCAATTCACTAATCAATTCAATTTTATTTATATAGCGCCAAATCAAAACAAGTCTCCTAAAGGCGAAACGTGGCAACATTTTATGAGCACCGGCTCTCAGTTTGAGTCATAATCAGTCTTTAGATAAAAATCATGCGTGTACGTGTAGCTATTGTTACAGTCTCTCGTTATTCTGAGCTGTAGTTATCCGTTGTTTATCCTAAACAGTGAAAAGATGAATCGGCTGTTACATCATTTTAAACGCTGATGACTCCAGTGACCATCTGTCATTTATCCCAGCGGATGTATGGGAGTCTTAAGGCTGTAAGAGACCTACTGACATCAATCCAAATGGAATTATACAGAACATCTGTTTGTGCACCACTTCATCAGTTTTACTGATTATTTTCATGAATGCTTTTGATGGTCCGAGTTCATCCTATGCTAAAGGAAGTAATCATGGGAATGCTCATTATAGTTAGCACTATAATGAGCACAATCAGTTCTTTCCCCAGTTTCAAAATATATCAGCGATTTAGCAAATATAATATGATCTATAAACAGACCTGTCCAGGTGTCCAGTGGTTAATTGCAAGTACCTGGAGGCAGGACCTCACAGCAGAGGCATGCGCCATAATGTGTTGTATGTTATATGTATTTTGCATTTATTTTATTTACCAACATCAAGAAGTGACAGGCAAAGAAATACCACACCATGGTGCATGTTTACATAAGAACGGTTTGTTGATTAAATCTATCCATGAGACTAATGATGGCCCGCTTGAAGCTAGCGCTCCAGTGTGTACCCAAAAAACAACACACTGCAGAAGCACTGTGTCGTTTGGCCAGAGTCACGTCATCAGTGACGTCCGAAGCTTCATTTAGAACACAATTCAGTGGTTTATAGGAAAGTGAATCATTCGCGGGATTTTGAGTTGATTTTGGTCAATTTATTTTATCTGCTGAAGTGAAAAACTTGAAATGTCCAAAATCATGTTTTCATAATGTAAATATCATTACAGCATATGACTTTAGAAACACTTCCATGTGAATTAAAGCTGATAAAGACTAAAAAAAAAAAAAATGTATTTGACACTATACGTAAATTACATTGCTACACATTTTAGAAAAATCATTTTGTTTATTGTTTTCAGGTGATAGTCTGCAGGACCCAGGAAGACCGCATACCTGCATATCTACCAACTTGCAGTGCAGTTCCTGCACTCCACAGCCTCTTCTGTTCCATGCGAGAGGATTTTCTCCAGGGCAGGAGAAATTATTTCTAAGAAAAGAAACAGACTCAGCCGGTGCACAGTAAAACAATCCTCTTTTTAAATGAGGAAAACAAAAAAAAAAACAAAAAGGGCTACCTTACATAGATCATGTTTTTACTTTGCAAGTTCTTGATTAGGAGTGGGTTTTGATTATCGCCTTTCTGATTACAATCCATGCTAAATTGAATAAAGTGATATTGATTCATTACAATCCCGTGTTGATTTGTAAATTAACGTTATCATGCCTGAAACGCCAGCATCTCAGGTTAAACCTCACAACATGTCGTCAAACACCATGCAGCTAAAACAGTAACTGGGAGCAGGTTTACGGATTCTGCATACAAACGTGAACACAGAGCGCGGACCCGACGCGTCAGAGTCAGATTTTGGTGCGTCGTCGGGTCCGCGCTCTGTGTTTGCCTCTTTTTTTTCGCTGGCTTCTGCAGCTGCAGGTTTCATAACTCTGTTTACATCTCTAATTGAGTCTCACATGCGTCAGCTTTCTTTTAGATACGAAATTATGGATATATACTGATAAATGATCAGAATTGTAATATTTCTGACTGTCTGAGGCAAAACTTTCCAGATTCCAATCAAATTGAATCGGATCCTGTATCGAATCAAAATGATTCTACAAATCAGTAACGATGCAGCCGTACTCAGCCCCCTAAGCATTTTCCCTTTCCAGTTCACAATCAATCCCACCCCTAGGTCAAAAATATGTATAGGACAATCGGCCTCATCTAATATTTTGTATGAACCTGTCCAGTGATTAAATCCACAAGTAGATGGAGGCAGGACTTCACAGCAGGGGCATACTCCATAATGTGCTGTGCATTCTCATATGTATATTATATATATTGCTCACTTATTGTATTTACCAATATCAAGGAGTTATGAGCAAAGAAAGGCCACACCATAGTGCATGTTTAAATAGGGAAAGTTTATTGATCAAAATGTATTAAGCAAATAAGCATTACAAGCCCCCCCCCAATCTCGAAAAAAAACAAAACAAAAAAAACAATTGCATGTTCAAAGCAACGCAACGGTGGCCCAATATCAGAGACAACTCCACTCTCTGGAGTGAGCAGTGATAATTGAGCAGTCTGTTTTTTTATTTTGCAGATTCAAGCTGCTCTTCATAATTTTCACCACCAGATGTCACCGGAGAGGACTGTGTTGAAAAGCTTCGAGTAATGAACCGTTTTTCAATACAAGCTTCAGTAAGCTTCATTTGGCCATCACTACTGCTTCCCTTTCTTACTATTTACTCTTATTGCCACAGACTGCGGAAGTAGACTGTAGGAAGTTGACGTAGAGGACCCAAAATGCAGACAAAATAGAACGTGGAACAAAACTTGAATTAACAGAAAGCGAGCCGTTTAATGAGGCTGGTAGAAAAAGGTACAAACAAAGGGCAAGGCAAACTGAAATAAAACTAACATGAACCTAAACTGGGAGAACTAAACAAACAACATGAAAGCCCTAGACATGAAACATGGCGTGAACAACAGACAACCTCACAAAGAATGAACAAACACACTGGCTGTACCCCTATTCAGGGTCTGCAGCCTCAACGATCCTCAAGGGCCGCGTACTCAAAGACCGCTAAGGCCAGAAGTGCGAGGCTTGTGAAATGGGACGGTCCAGCCTCCGTCCCGCTGCCCAGGTTGCCTAGCAACCATGATACTAACAGCTGGAAACGTGTCATACAGCTGTGTTTGACAGAGATGAAGGAGAAAATCTTTTGTTCATTTGTTTGTTTCTACATGAGCTTTGATCATTCTCTGTGAGATGAAGCTCAGCTATTGAACGGCGTATATTTTAAAGTAAAGGCTTTAAAACCAAGTTAGTACAAACGTCACTGATGTCACATGACTTTGCCGACATGTGGCCAACAGTAATGTTTTCATGTTCTTCGTTATTAAACATTTGCACATAAATAAGTGACATAATATTCAGTACTTACTTTTCACAGTTTACTCTTCGGCCGCTCCGCTTCTGCCGTCTGCGGCAGAATTCTCCACACAGACTGCCGCGCTATGAATTGTGGGATATGTGGGACCACGAAGTCTACACTGCCACAGCCTTAAAATTCAGGGAAAGGAAGGACGCATTTCAGGGCCGCATTTCGAGCAGCCTTTGAATTGGGACAGCCTTCGGCGCACCGCTGTGACGTAATCGGCCTTGAAATGCGGCCTTTAAGGCTGCAGACCCTGAATTGGGATACAGCCACAGACTAAATACACACAAGGGTGATTAGGGGAAGTGGAAGCACATGGGGCAACAGCTGACACTAGTCTGACATAACAAGACAAAGGAAGCAAAGCTGACTACACTGACATAGGACACAGACCTTCAAAATAAAACAGGAAACATGAGACGCAGATGCGACAATATAAACTTGACAACATAAGACACGCAGCATGAAACAGGGAGAGGGAAACTCAAATACAGGGGTAGAAAACACAAAGAACCTAATAAACAAATGAACTTAAATATAACATCCAAACAAACGAAAACTCAAAACGCTGGGCCAACAGACCCAGGACCATGACACTTATGTCGTAATCGCCTTACTTAAGCATGGCGAATGGTATTGATGTGGGGGTGGCTGCTGTGCGATTCATTAGCTGGAATGTGAAGGGTTTGAATGGGCCTGTCAAAAGAGCTAGGATTTTTAATCATCTTAAGTATCTAAAATGTGACATTGTATTTCTCCAGGAAACCCACCTGTTGGTAAAAGATCACATCAGACTTAAGAAAGGATGGGTAGGAAAAATGTCTCAGACCCGCAGGGGCGTTTTGTGGTGGTCTCAGGACTCCTGTACCATAAGCCTGTGGTCCTGATAAATATTTATGCCCCGAACTGGGATGATGAGAAGTTTATTGGCAAAATAATATCATTAATTCCAGATATGAACTCAAAACAGCTGATTTTTGGTGGAGACTTGAACTGTGTGATGAACGTAGCACTTGACCGTTCCAGCTCTAAACCTACAAATCTCTCCAAAAAAGCCAAGATATTATCTGTTTTTATGGCCCAAATAGGATGTGTCGACCTCTGGCGGTTTTTATTTCCACAAAGTAAGTCATTTTCTTTTTTCCTCTAATGTACATCATTCATATAGTCGAATAGACTATTTCTTCATTGATCAGAATCTTCTCCCCTTCGTCAGGAAAACTGAATATTTAACCACTGTAGAGTCAGATCATGCCAAAAGAAATAGATGACTTTCTCATTTTTAACCAGAAAGACAATGTTTCACACTAAAGGCTGTAATCAGGGGAGAAATCATCTCATATTTGTTTAGAAAAAACAAAATGAATCGAATTAGGCGAGAGGAACTAATTACACCATTTCTATGGTAGATGCTCAGTACTGTCTCTCCCTCTCCTGAGCTTTATAAAAGGAAGCTAGACCTCCAAATACAATATAATTTGTTATCAACCAAAAAAACTGAACGTCTTCTGTTAAAGTCACGAGGTTATGTATATGAGCATGGCGAGCCGCACAGCAAATTCCACAAATACGAAAAGATGATGGTGAGTTAACAATTGACCCCGAAGAAATTAAAGAAACCTTGACTGCGTTTTATTCAAATCTTTATACATCTGAGATTACAAGTGACTGCTCTGATATGGAGCATTTCTTTGACAATCTTCAGGCTCCTCTTGTAACAGCGGCCCATAGGACTGAAGCTGAACTTCCACTCAATCATGCAGAAGTGACTACTGCACTAAAGGCGATGCAAAATGGCAAAGCACCGGGCCCTGATGGGTACTTCCACAGACAATGACTGAAGCATCTATTTTCCTCCTGCTGAAATCAGGTAAAGACAGCACAGAGCCTGGTTCATACCGTCCTATCTCACTCCTAAACTGTGATGTAAAAATCTTGGCTAAGGCTCTTGCCCTACGCCTAGAAACTACAATCCATGACGTAATATCTGCTGACCAAACTGGCTTTATCCCAGGCCGTCACTCATTTACGAATGTCCGTCGGCTCCTAAATGTTATCCACTCTCCTGTGTCCGGCGAGGTGCCTGAGGTGGTTATCGCGCTAGATGCAGAGAAAGCATTTGATAGGGTGGAATGGGGTTATTTATTCGCTTGTTTAAAAAAATTTGGCTATGGTCCTAATTTTATCTCATGGATTAGACTTTTATATGCATCACCCAAAGCCTCTATAATCATTAATGGTAAACGTTCACGATATTTTAAGTTGACAAGGGGTACCGGTCAGGGCTGTCCAATCAGCCCATAGTTATTTGCCCTGGCCATAGAGCCCCTCTCTATTACACTCAAAACCTTGCCATCAATTGCAAGTATTTGTAGGATGGATAAAGAGCATAGAGTGTCCCTCTATGCAGACGAGCTGTTAATGTATGTATCTGATCCCGTTTCAAGTGTCCCCCATATCATCCACACCCTAAGCAGCTTTGGCTCCTTCTCTGGGTTTGTCAAGGGGAAATTGTATTTAGTAGTCAGTATAATCTTTTAGTGATATAAGTTTGCATATGGTAGAATACTGCATGTAGTTATTTGTTTTAGGAAATATTTAACCATGTATACTTAGAGGCGTATAATCAATTGTGTAGTGACAGGATGTGTGATCTCTAGCAGGCCGCAGGCTTGGTGTGCACCCCAGGAATGCACCCCCACGTCCTGGGAGCATGAGAGCTCGTACCTTGTTTTATTGTTTTATGGCAGGATTAACGTAGCTACGTCTGCTCTAGTCTAAGTGCTGTAACTGCTGGACTTCCTCACCCTTTTCCTGACCAAGGATGTACCTTTTGTGCTTTTATGTTATATGACCCTTTGATCAGCAACACACACACACACACACACACACACACACACACACACACACACACACACACACACACACACACACACGCGCGCGCGCTCACGGAAGTACACTCAACAAAAATATAAACGCAACACCTTTGTTACTGCTCCCATTCCCCATGGGATGGACGTAGAGACCTAAAATTCATTCCAGATACACAATATAACCATCCCTCCCAAACAGTGGTCACAAATCAGTCCAAATGTGTGGTAGTGGGCACATCTGCTATATTGAGATAATCCATCCCACCTCACAGGTGTGCCACATCAGGATGCTGATCTGACATCATGAGTAGTGCACAGGTGTACCTCAGACTGCCCACAACAAAAGGCCACCCTGGAATGTGCAGTTTTGTCTCACAGCAAAATGCCACAGATGCCACAAGCAATGAGGGAGCGTGCAATTGGCATGCTGACAGCAGGAATGTTAACCAGATCTGTCGCCCGTGCATTGAATGTTCATTTCTCAACCATAAGCCGTCTCCACAGGCGTTTCAGAGAATATGGCAGCACATCCAACCGGCCTCACAACCGCAGACCTCGTGTAACCACACCAGCCCAGGACCTCCACATCCAGCAGGTTCACCTCCAAGATCGTCTGAGACCAGCCACCCAGACAGCTGCTGGAACAATTGGTTTGCACAGCCAAACAATTTCTGCACAAACTGTCAGAAACCGTCTCAGGGACGCTCAACTGCATGCCCGTCGTCCTCATCGGGGTCTTGACCTGACTCCAGCTCGTCGCCGTAACAGACTTGTGTGGGCAAATGCTCACATTCGATGGCGTCTGGCACGTTGGAGAGGTGTGCGCTTCACGGATGAATCATGGTTCACATTGTTCAGGGCAGATGGCAGCTGAGAATGTCCCAGTTCTTGCATGGCCAGCGAGTCTCAGTTTGGAGGCTGCCCTTGCTAGCAAGAGGTTCTGTGTGTTTCTCTTCTCTGAGTCTTTACTGAAGAAGTGTTTTAGAATATTTTCCCTAACAGGGTTGAAAATGTTTGATTTCTTTTTGATTTCTAAAATAAGCGTATATAATGGTTTTTCATACACACATTGCAATTGTGCTCATAGGAGTGCTACTCAGTCATGTGGAGGTCAAAAGCTTCGTTCAGCGTGACCGACTGAACTGATATATTGAAGGGATGACTTGAAGTATGGAGGGATAAAATGCAAACACACTTACACACATAATTAAGCTAATCCTTTTGATTAGAGAGTCCCAAACGTGGTAGTCTGAACTAACTTTGAATAACTGAACGAACAATTGATAAGCACAGTAGAGTATTAAGGCATAGCAGGGAGAGGTGTTTTGTTTATCCTTTACAGGAGATTTCAGGACCACAGCGAAAATCATGAAGGGGTTGGCAAGAAGGAAGCACCAGACCGAACGGAACCACCAGAAAGGGGCACCCAAAAGAAGCACAGAGAATCGCAGTTTCAGAAAATTTGTTGTTTAGGAAATTAAAAGCTTGTTAAGGTTAAATGTGAGCATAAAAGTAATGAAGAGTAATGAGAGGGACTTTAGTAATAGTTTGCAGGATTTCTATGTTAGGTAAGTTGCCCAAAATAGTGTTAAGGTCAGATATGTGCTACCCCTAAAGGGGGTGGAAAACCAGGAGTAAATTTTTAAAGAGGAAACGGGTTAACTCTATAGCGGATATTTCCAAAGAGTGATAAAAGTAATGTAGGACCTTTTACCAGAAAAAGCTAATTATATCTGTTCTTAGTTCACAGTAGTTATTGAGGGAGTCAGTTAATTAGGTTAACTAAGAGAAATATGGTGAACTTTCTAGGGAAAGGTAAAAAGGGGGAAACTGGTAAGGAATAAACATATTCTTAGTGCTTATTTTCTGAGTATATTGTTTTATGTATTTTAATATTAAAGGCTTGTAAAGCAAGGCCACTTTTGACTCACAAACTAAGTGCTCAGCCAGACTGAAAAACAGGAAGTTGGTGTAGAGCTGTACAAGCATATAAATAAAACAGGAACTAGTAACATATAAGGAGTGTTTGTATCGAGGCTGTGTGTGACGTGTAAAGTACCAAAATAACACCTATATGAGACACATTTTAGCTTCTAATGTCAGAGATTCTGCAACTGGCTTTGGGCTGTGCAGGGCTCTCTCTTCCAGAAGATGATTGAATAAAGAATTATAAATGTTTTGACCACTCTGAGTCGGGTTTTCTCTGTTCTACCATGGGGATCAAAGAATCGGGGTTAATAGGGTACAAACTGAACTTCAGTGAAAGCAAATGCTATCCTGTTAATGACCTGGCTCTTCAAATACAGAACAGTCTATACCTTTCAAAACAGCCCAAAACGGCTTTAAGTATCTAGGCATGAATATAACATGAGATTTGCACAATCTCTATGAAGAAATTTTCTGCCCACTACTTGAAAAGGTCAAATCAGACTTAAAGAAATGGAAGCCACTTCATTTATCGTTGGCAGGGAAGGCAAATTGTATAAAAATGAACATACTCCCCAAGTTTCTTTATCTATTTCAGTGTATCCCACTTTACCTTCCAAAATCATTTTTTAAATCTATTGATAAAGCTCTGATCTCATTTATATGGGATGGGAAAAATCCTAGAATACGGCTGGATTTGTTACAGAGGCCTAAAAACCTAGGTGGCTTATCCCTTCCAAATTTCGACCATTAATACTGGGCCTCAAATGTTCAAAAAATAATTTAATGGTTCCACACCCCAGATGAAGATTGGTGCCAAATTGCAGCGGCATCTTACATTTCCACCTCCCTTAGAGCCTTGGTCACCTCCAGCCTTCCAGTTTCCTCACGGCAGCACACCACCAGTCTTATAGTTATTAACACCCTCAAAATATGGGTTCAATTTCGAAAGAACTTTGGGTTTAAAACTCTTCTCCATTTGAAACCTATTCATAATAATCACCTTTTCCCTCCCACCACATTAGACTGAATTTGCTCTTTGTCATTTGTCATTAGTGACAGGACCATGCCCGGGTCTCCCGGCTTGGTCTCCTGCCCTTGATGGATTTCTATCGGGGCCACCCCACCACCCCCTACCCTGCCAATCTTTTCCTCCCCATCCCCAGTTGGCTCAAATTCCCACTCCATCACACCACCACACATGCAGCTCCTTGAGGTACAGGTGCGTCACTGAGGTGGCCCCTCCTGGCCACCTGTGCCTCAATTTTATTCCACGACTTAGACACATTACTCACACTCTCATAACATATACATATAGGGCCTTGGGGGTGGGCACGCCCAGAGGAGGATCTGTTTATTCAGCCTCAGCTCTGGCACCGGTGCCCACCTCTCAATTTGAAATACATGTAGACACTGAAGGTTCTCGGTAGGGGTGGTGTTGACACCAGCTGCTGTCTGGCAGAGAGTTGTTGGTACGATGCCCCTGTTTTTAAATCCACTTTAGAATGTCACACGGCAACACCACAATGAGAGAGCATAATGAAGGGGGTCTTCACACCCCCGTTCTCTGTTCACCATCAGCAAGGAGGAGGAGGCCGTCTGGCCGGGGTTTGGGCTGTTGGGCTTCCCTGCTGCTGCTTCTTTCCCTCTCCTTCTGTCTCTTCCCAACTTCTCTTTTCTTCATCTTTTCCTTTCCCAACTCCCAGTCCTCTCCGTTCTGATTGTAATAACTTAAAAGTAGATAAATAATAAAGGACAGGGAAAAAGAAGGAAAAGGAAAGAAATGCAGAATCAGAGGAATACTAGGGAACACACATCTCACAAAGATATGATGTTGGAGTTTTCTTTGTTTTCTTTGTATTATTGTAGGGTCTACCTTACAATATAAAGCATCTTGAGGCAACTGTTGTGATTTAGTGCTACAACAAATTGAAAGCTTTGAGTTCCTTGTAAATATGGTCACCACATAGAGCCAGGTAGTCCAGTTTTACTGTCATTTTTAGCAGGCCCATTCTCATCACGTTATTATCCCAGCTCATCAACACACAGTTACTACTGTAATGCTGGCAATGGTGGTTGGCACTCCTGTTCCTATAGCAACATCTGAAGTGGAGTGTTGTAGCTGCTCTAAAGATAGAGCCTTTGAAAAACAGCAGTTGGATGGTGGCATTCAGCAAAAACCTAAACTGACTGGTTACTGCAGAGAATGAATGAGGCCGTATAAAGTAGAAAAAGAAATAATTTTCACTCTGCGATATATGGTAGATGACACACATTTAAGGTAGATTCCCCCACTGAACAGTGACAATCATGGATTACATGATGTATTGTATGATTACGTACCTGTAGTTTCTACCTGGTTATCGGTTTACTTCTCTAAAATATGAAACAGGCCTTTCAGCCATATGTAACAGAGTCACTGTGTTTAGGCTATAAAATCTAAACTCATATTCACTAGAATTTTCCACATTCATATGATAGTGTAACCTGGACCAAAGTAAAACTGTGAAATCCTCTGATGCCCTGTGTATTGATTTCATATGACTGTCGTTTACTAGCCTATCCATAACAGCCTGTTGTCAATCAAAAACTATTAATAACACATAAAAGTCGTCTGAACAGATCAATAGAGTCTTTGCTTTGATCTTTATACTCAGTGTGACAGTGATGACTGCTAAAGAAGAAAAGGTCCACTTTGCCTTGTACACAGTAGCCGAGGGTTTGCCTGCAAGCCCTAAGACAAATTTTTGCTGTATGTCATTCACCTTCACTCACTCCTGAATGTTTAATCGCCGTCTCCAATATCAATCAATTTTTTTTTAAATTGAGGATTCTCTACAAAATGCATGGCAAATTGTACAACAGTGTGCTGGAGTTCAGACAACGTAACACTGACATGAGCTGAAAACAAAAAGAAGTAGGTTTCCATTGCACTGTGTGTGTGGGTGGGTGTGTGGGTCGGTGGGTGTGTGTGTGTGTATGGGTGTGTGTGTGTGTGGGTCGGTGGGTGTGTGTGTGTGGGTGTGTGTGTGTGTGTGTGTGGGTCGGTGGGTGTGTGTCGGTCGGTGGGTGTGTGTGTGTGTGTGGGTGGGTGTGTGTGTGTGGGTCGGTGGGTGTGTGTGTATGGGTGTGTGTGTGTGTGGGTCGGTGGGTGTGTGTGTGTGGGTGTGTGTGTGTGTGTGTGGGTCGGTGGATGTGTGTGTGTGTGTGGGTGTGTGTGTGTGTGGGTCGGTGGGTGTGTGTCGGTCGGTGGGTGTGTGTGTGTGTGTGGGTGGGTGTGTGTGTGTGGGTGGGTGTGTGTGGGTCGGTGGGTGTGTGTGTGTGTGTGTGGGTCGGTGGGTGTGTGTGTGTGTGTGTGGGTGGGTGTGTGTGTGTGTATGGGTGTGTGTGTGTGTGTGGGTCGGTGGGTGTGTGTGTGTGGGTGTGTGTGTGTGTGTGTGGGTCGGTGGGTGTGTGTCGGTCGGTGGGTGTGTGTGTGTGTGTGGGTGGGTGTGTGTGTGTGGGTCGGTGTGTGTGTGTGTATGGGTGTGTGTGTGTGTGGGTCGGTGGGTGTGTGTGTGTGGGTGTGTGTGTGTGTGTGTGGGTCGGTGGGTGTGTGTGTGTGTGGGTGTGTGTGTGTGTGGGTCGGTGGGTGTGTGTCGGTCGGTGGGTGTGTGTGTGTGTGTGGGTGGGTGTGTGTGTGTGGGTGGGTGTGTGTGGGTCGGTGGGTGTGTGTGTGTGTGTGTGGGTCGGTGGGTGTGTGTGTGTGTGTGGGTGTGTGTGTGTGGGTCGGTGGGTGTGTGTGTGGGTCGGTGGGTGTGTGTGTGTGTGTCGGTGGGTGTGTGTGTGTGGGTCGGTGGGTGTGTGTGTGTGTGTCGGTCGGTGGGTGTGTGTGTGTGTGTGTGTGTGTGGGTCGGTGGGTGTGGGTGTGTGTGTGTGTGTGGGTCGGTGGGTGTGTGTGTGTGTGTGTGTCAGTGGGTGTATGTGTGTGTGTCGGTCGGTGGGTGTGTGTGTGTGTGTGTGTGTGGGTCGGTGGGTGTGGGTGTGTGTGTGTGTGTGTGTGTCGGTGGGTGTGTGTGTGTGGGTCGGTGGATGTGTGTGTGTGGGTCGGTGGATGTGTGTGTGTGGGTCGGTGGGTGTGTGTGTGTGTGTGGGTCGGTGGGTGTGTGTGTGTGTGGGTCAGTGGGTGTGTGTGTGGGTGGGTGTGTGGGTCGGTGGGTGTGTGTGGGTCGGTGGGTGTGTGTGTGTGGGTCGGTCGGTGGGTGTGTGTGTGTGTGTCGGTCGGTGGGTGTGTGTGTGTGTGTCAGTGGGTGTGTGTGTGTGGGTCGGTGGGTGTGTGTGTGTGGGTCGGTGGGTGTGTGTGTGTGTGTGTGTCAGTGGGTGTTTGTGTGTGGGTCGGTGGGTGTGGGTGTGTGTGTGTGTGTGTGTGTGGGTCGGTGGGTGTGTGTGTGTGTGTCAGTGGGTGTGTGTGTGTGTGTCGGTCGGTGGGTGTGTGTGTGTGTGTGTGTGTGGGTCGGTGGGTGTGTGTGTGTGTGTGTGTGTGGGTCGGTGGGTGTGGGTGTGTGTGTGTGTGTGGGTCGGTGGGTGTGTGTGTGTGTGTGGGTCGGTGGGTGTGGGTGTGTGTGTGTGTGTGTGTGTGGGTCGGTGGGTGTGTGTGTGTGTGTGTGTCAGTGGGTGTGTGTGTGTGTGTGGGTCGGTGGGTGTGTGTGGGTCGGTGGATGTGTGTGTGTGTGTGGGTGTGTGTGTGTCGGTCGGTGGGTGTGTGTGTGTGTGTGGGTCGGTGGGTGTGGGTGTGTGTGTGTGTGTGTGTGTGGGTCGGTGGGTGTGGGTGTGTGTGTCGGTCGGTGGGTGTGTGTGTGTGTGTGTGTGTGGGTCGGTGGGTGTGGGTGTGTGTGTGTGTGTCGGTCGGTGGGTGTGTGTGTGTGTGTGTGTGTGGGTCGGTGGGTGTGGGTGTGTGTGTGTGTGTGTGTGTGGGTCGGTGGGTGTGGGTGTGTGTGTGTGTGTGGGTCGGTGGGTGTGTGTGTGTGTGTGGGTGTGTGTGTGTGTGTGGGTCGGTGGGTGTGTGTGTGTGTGTGTGTGTGGGTCGGTGGGTGTGGGTGTGTGTGGGTGTGTGGGTCGGTGGGTGTGTGTGTGTGTGTCGGTCGGTGGGTGTGTGTGTGTGTGTGGGTCGGTGGGTGTGTGTGTGTGTCGGTGGGTGTGTGTGTGTGGGTCGGTGGGTGTGTGTGTGTGTGTGGGTCGGTGGGTGTGGGTGTGTGTGTGTGTGTGTGTGTGGGTCGGTGGGTGTGGGTGTGTGTGTGTGTGTCGGTCGGTGGGTGTGTGTGTGTGTGTGTGTGTGGGTCGGTGGGTGTGTGTGTGTGTGTGTGTGTGGGTCGGTGGGTGTGTGTGTGTGTGTGGGTCGGTGGGTGTGGGTGTGTGTGTGTGTGTGGGTCGGTGGGTGTGTGTGTGGGTGGGTGTGTGGGTCGGTGGGTGTGTGTGGGTCGGTGGGTGTGTGTGTGTGTGTCGGTCGGTGGGTGTGTGTGTGTGTGTGTGTGTGGGTCGGTGGGTGTGTGTGTGTGGGTCGGTGGGTGTGTGTGTGTGTGTGTGTGTGTGTGTGTGGGTCGGTGGATGTGTGTGTGTGTGTGGGTGGGTGTGTGTCGGTCGGTGGGTGTGTGTGGGTCGGTGGATGTGTGTGTGTGTGTGGGTGGGTGTGTGTCGGTCGGTGGGTGTGTGTGGGTCGGTGGGTGTGTGTGTGTGTCGGTGGGTGTGTGTGTGTGGGTCGGTGGGTGTGTGTGTGTGTGTGTCGGTCGGTGGGTGTGTGTGTGTGTGTGTGTGTGGGTGTGTGTGTGTGTGGGTCGGTGGGTGTGTGTGTGGGTGGGTGTGTGGGTCGGTGGGTGTGTGTGGGTCGGTGGGTGTGTGTGTGTGTGTCGGTCGGTGGGTCGGTGGGTGTGTGTGTGTGTGGGTCGGTGGATGTGTGTGTGTGTGTGGGTGGGTGTGTGTCGGTCGGATGGTGTGTGTGGGTCGGTGGGTGTGTGTGTGTGTGTCGGTGGGTGTGTGTGTGTGGGTCGGTGGGTGTGTGTGTGTGTGTGTCGGTCGGTGGGTGTGTGTGTGTGTGTGTGTGTGTGTGGGTCGGTGGGTGTGTGTGTGTGTGTGTGTGTGGGTCGGTGGGTGTGTGTGTGTGTGTGGGTCGGTGGGTGTGGGTGTGTGTGTGTGTGTGGGTCGGTGGGTGTGTGTGTGGGTGGGTGTGTGGGTCGGTGGGTGTGTGTAGGTCGGTGGGTGTGTGTGTGTGTGTCGGTCGGTGGGTGTGTGTGGGTCGGTGGATGTGTGTGTGTGTGTGGGTGGGTGTGTGTCGGTCGGTGGGTGTGTGTGTGTGTGTGGGTCGGTGGGTGTGTGTGGGTCGGTGGATGTGTGTGTGTGTGTGGGTGGGTGTGTGTCGGTCGGTGGGTGTGTGTGGGTCGGTGGATGTGTGTGTGTGTGTGGGTGGGTGTGTGTCGGTCGGTGGGTGTGTGTGGGTCGGTGGGTGTGTGTGTGTGTGTGGGTCGGTGGGTGTGGGTGTGTGTGTGTGTGTGGGTCGGTGGGTGTGTGTGTGGGTGGGTGTGTGGGTCGGTGGGTGTGTGTGTGTGGGTCGGTGGGTGTGTGTGTGTGTGTGGGTCGGTGGGTGTGTGTGGGTCGGTGGATGTGTGTGTGTGTGTGGGTGGGTGTGTGTCGGTCGGTGGGTGTGTGTGGGTCGGTGGATGTGTGTGTGTGTGTGGGTGGGTGTGTGTCGGTCGGTGGGTGTGTGTGGGTCGGTGGGTGTGTGTGTGTGTGTGGGTGGGTGTGTGTCGGTCGGTGGGTGTGTGTGGGTCGGTGGGTGTGTGTGTGTGTGTGGGTGTGTGTGTGTGTGGGTCGGTGGGTGTGTGTGTGGGTGGGTGTGTGGGTCGGTGGGTGTGTGTGGGTCGGTGGGTGTGTGTGTGGGTGGGTGTGTGGGTCGGTGGGTGTGTGTGGGTCGGTGGGTGTGTGTGTGTGTGTCGGTCGGTGGGTGTGTGTGTGTGTGTGTGTGTGGGTCGGTGGATGTGTGTGTGTGTGGGTCGGTGGGTGTGTGTGTGTGTGTGGGTCGGTGGGTGTGTGTGGGTCGGTGGATGTGTGTGTGTGTGTGGGTGGGTGTGTGTCGGTCGGTGGGTGTGTGTGGGTCGGTGGATGTGTGTGTGTGTGTGGGTGGGTGTGTGTCGGTCGGTGGGTGTGTGTGGGTCGGTGGGTGTGTGTGTGTGTGTCGGTGGGTGTGTGTGTGTGGGTCGGTGGGTGTGTGTGTGTGTGTGTCGGTCGGTGGGTGTGTGTGTGTGTGTGTGTGTGGGTCGGTGGGTGTGTGTGTGTGTGTGTGTGTGGGTCGGTGGGTGTGTGTGTGTGTGTGGGTCGGTGGGTGTGGGTGTGTGTGTGTGTGTGGGTCGGTGTGTGGGTCGGTGGGTGTGTGTGGGTCGGTGGGTGTGTGTGTGTGTGTCGGTCGGTGGGTGTGTGTGTGTGTGTGTGTGTGGGTCGGTGGGTGTGTGTGTGTGGGTCGGTGGGTGTGTGTGTGTGTGTGGGTCGGTGGGTGTGTGTGGGTCGGTGGATGTGTGTGTGTGTGTGGGTGGGTGTGTGTCGGTCGGTGGGTGTGTGTGGGTCGGTGGATGTGTGTGTGTGTGTGGGTGGGTGTGTGTCGGTCGGTGGGTGTGTGTGGGTCGGTGGGTGTGTGTGTGTGTGTCGGTGGGTGTGTGTGTGTGGGTCGGTGGGTGTGTGTGTGTGTGTGTCGGTCGGTGGGTGTGTGTGTGTGTGTGTGTGTGTGTGGGTCGGTGGGTGTGTGTGTGTGTGTGTGTGTGGGTCGGTGGGTGTGTGTGTGTGTGTGGGTCGGTGGGTGTGGGTGTGTGTGTGTGTGTGGGTCGGTGGGTGTGTGTGGGTCGGTGGATGTGTGTGTGTGTGTGGGTGGGTGTGTGTCGGTCGGTGGGTGTGTGTGGGTCGGTGGGTGTGTGTGTGTGTGTCGGTGGGTGTGTGTGTGTGGGTCGGTGGGTGTGTGTGTGTGTGTGTCGGTCGGTGGGTGTGTGTGTGTGTGTGTGTGTGGGTCGGTGGGTGTGTGTGTGTGTGTGTGTGTGGGTCGGTGGGTGTGTGTGTGTGTGTGGGTCGGTGGGTGTGGGTGTGTGTGTGTGTGTGGGTCGGTGGGTGTGTGTGTGGGTGGGTGTGTGGGTCGGTGGGTGTGTGTGGGTCGGTGGGTGTGTGTGTGTGTGTCGGTCGGTGGGTGTGTGTGTGTGGGTCGGTGGGTGTGTGTGTGTGTGTGGGTCGGTGGGTGTGTGTGGGTCGGTGGATGTGTGTGTGTGTGTGGGTGGGTGTGTGTCGGTCGGTGGGTGTGTGTGGGTCGGTGGGTGTGTGTGTGTGTGTGGGTGTGTGTGTGTGGGTCGGTGGGTGTGTGTGTGTGTGTGTCGGTCGGTGGGTGTGTGTGTGTGTGTGTGTGTGTGTGGGTCGGTGGGTGTGTGTGTGTGTGTGTGTGTGGGTCGGTGGGTGTGTGTGTGTGTGTGGGTCGGTGGGTGTGTGTGGGTCGGTGGATGTGTGTGTGTGTGTGGGTGGGTGTGTGTCGGTCGGTGGGTGTGTGTGGGTCGGTGGGTGTGTGTGTGTGTGTCGGTGGGTGTGTGTGTGTGGGTCGGTGGGTGTGTGTGTGTGTGTGTCGGTCGGTGGGTGTGTGTGTGTGTGTGTGTGTGGGTCGGTGGGTGTGTGTGTGTGTGTGTGTGTGGGTCGGTGGGTGTGTGTGTGTGTGTGGGTCGGTGGGTGTGGGTGTGTGTGTGTGTGTGGGTCGGTGTGTGGGTCGGTGGGTGTGTGTGGGTCGGTGGGTGTGTGTGTGTGTGTCGGTCGGTGGGTGTGTGTGTGTGTGTGTGTGTGGGTCGGTGGGTGTGTGTGTGTGGGTCGGTGGGTGTGTGTGTGTGTGTGGGTCGGTGGGTGTGTGTGGGTCGGTGGATGTGTGTGTGTGTGTGGGTGGGTGTGTGTCGGTCGGTGGGTGTGTGTGGGTCGGTGGATGTGTGTGTGTGTGTGGGTGGGTGTGTGTCGGTCGGTGGGTGTGTGTGGGTCGGTGGGTGTGTGTGTGTGTGTCGGTGGGTGTGTGTGTGTGGGTCGGTGGGTGTGTGTGTGTGTGTGTCGGTCGGTGGGTGTGTGTGTGTGTGTGTGTGTGTGTGGGTCGGTGGGTGTGTGTGTGTGTGTGTGTGTGGGTCGGTGGGTGTGTGTGTGTGTGTGGGTCGGTGGGTGTGGGTGTGTGTGTGTGTGTGGGTCGGTGGGTGTGTGTGGGTCGGTGGATGTGTGTGTGTGTGTGGGTGGGTGTGTGTCGGTCGGTGGGTGTGTGTGGGTCGGTGGGTGTGTGTGTGTGTGTCGGTGGGTGTGTGTGTGTGGGTCGGTGGGTGTGTGTGTGTGTGTGTCGGTCGGTGGGTGTGTGTGTGTGTGTGTGTGTGGGTCGGTGGGTGTGTGTGTGTGTGTGTGTGTGGGTCGGTGGGTGTGTGTGTGTGTGTGGGTCGGTGGGTGTGGGTGTGTGTGTGTGTGTGGGTCGGTGGGTGTGTGTGTGGGTGGGTGTGTGGGTCGGTGGGTGTGTGTGGGTCGGTGGGTGTGTGTGTGTGTGTCGGTCGGTGGGTGTGTGTGTGTGGGTCGGTGGGTGTGTGTGTGTGTGTGGGTCGGTGGGTGTGTGTGGGTCGGTGGATGTGTGTGTGTGTGTGGGTGGGTGTGTGTCGGTCGGTGGGTGTGTGTGGGTCGGTGGGTGTGTGTGTGTGTGTGGGTGTGTGTGTGTGGGTCGGTGGGTGTGTGTGTGTGTGTGTCGGTCGGTGGGTGTGTGTGTGTGTGTGTGTGTGTGTGGGTCGGTGGGTGTGTGTGTGTGTGTGTGTGTGGGTCGGTGGGTGTGTGTGTGTGTGTGGGTCGGTGGGTGTGGGTGTGTGTGTGTGTGTGGGTCGGTGGGTGTGTGTGTGGGTGGGTGTGTGGGTCGGTGGGTGTGTGTAGGTCGGTGGGTGTGTGTGTGTGTGTCGGTCGGTGGGTGTGTGTGTGTGTGTGTGTGTGGGTCGGTGGGTGTGTGTGTGTGGGTCGGTGGGTGTGTGTGTGTGTGTGGGTCGGTGGGTGTGTGTGGGTCGGTGGATGTGTGTGTGTGTGTGGGTGGGTGTGTGTCGGTCGGTGGGTGTGTGTGGGTCGGTGGGTGTGTGTGTGTGGGTCGGTGGGTGTGTGTCGGTCGGTGGGTGTGTGTGGGTCGGTGGGTGTGTGTGTGTGTGTGGGTGTGTGTGTGTGTGGGTCGGTGGGTGGGTGTGTGTGGGTCGGTGGGTGTGTGTGTGGGTGGGTGTGTGGGTCGGTGGGTGTGTGTGTGTGTGTGGGTGTGTGTGTGTGGGTCGGTGGGTGTGTGTCGGTCGGTGGGTGTGTGTGTGTGTGTGGGTCGGTGGGTGTGTGTGTGTGGGTCGGTGGGTGTGTGTGGGTCGGTGGGTGTGTGTGTGTGGGTCGGTGGGTGTGTGTGTGTGTGTGGGTCGGTGGGTGTGTGTCGGTCGGTGGGTGTGTGTGTGTGTGTGGGTGGGTGTGTGTCGGTCGGTGGGTGTGTGTGGGTCGGTGGGTGTGTGTGGGTCGGTGGGTGTGTGTGTGGGTCGGTGGGTGTGTGTCGGTCGGTGGGTGTGTGTGGGTGGGTGTGTGTGTGTGTGTGGGTGGGTGGGTGGGTGTGTGTGGGTCGGTGGGTGTGTGTGTGTGGGTGGGTGTGTGGGTGTGTGTGGGTCGGTGGGTGTGTGTGTGTGTGTGGGTCGGTGGGTGTGTGTGGGTCGGTGGGTGTGTGTGTGTGTGTGGGTCGGTGGATGTGTGTGTGTGTGTGTGGGTCGGTGGGTGTGTGTGGGTCGGTGGGTGTGTGTGTGTGTGGGTCGGTGGGTGTGTGTCGGTCGGTGGGTGTGTGTGGGTGGGTGTGTGTGTGTGTGTGGGTGGGTGGGTGGGTGTGTGTGGGTCGGTGGGTGTGTGTGTGTGGGTGGGTGTGTGGGTGTGTGTGGGTCGGTGGGTGTGTATGTGTGTGTGGGTCGGTGGGTGTGTGTGGGTCGGTGGGTGTGTGTGTGTGGGTGGGTGTGTATGTGTGTGTGGGTCGGTGGGTGTGTGTGTGTGTGTGGGTGGGTGGGTGTGTGTGGGTCGGTGGATGTGTGGGTGTGTGTGGGTGGGTGTGTGGGTGTGTTGGGGTGGGATCAAGGGGCCGGGGGTGAGGGGGGGGGTTCACATGTGTGGAGCAATTATTTGGCGAGTGGTATTTGTGGCGCATGGCTGGGCCTTGTGACAGACTCATAGAGAGCAGAGAGGGAAAGAGAGAGAGAGAGCGGGAGGGAGGGGGGAGGAAGGGGAGGGAATCTTCTCAGTAAATCTGAATCTCTCTCAGCTTACACAATCTCCCGACAAAACCTCAGGCTCAGTAATGCTCGGTACGCTGCAATAGTACCATCCGTACCCTTTCTGCTGCTCGAGGACACACAAAGCACAAATCTGGTGAGTGGATCTTTGTATCCTTGTACTGTTTGTGTTTGTCTCTACGTTAATATATGTGATGTATTTCAAGCTTTGCGTGGAATGTGGCTTTCACAGGTAGATACTCTTCTGTCAGACAGAGTGCTGCATGTAGAGCCCCCAGTGTTACAAACTACTTTGTACCATCAGTTACTTTGATGTAATGTATGTGTGGAACTGAAATGTCTCAAAAGGGTCTCTTGATTCTGTAAGCTTTTAATTCCTTTAAGCTGTCAGCTGTGTGCAACATCTCAGCGGGGGTCGGGTTTTAAATAACCAGTGTGTGTACTGATGCACTGGCACATACAGAGAGCAGCTAAAGAATCACTACGTTACATCTCTGAACATTATTCCACTGTCAGAAACAGAAAGAAAGACATTTGAAAGAGTGTGTGTGGGTGTGATGAATGTATATGCAAAGACACACATATATGCACTCCCACATACATACTGTTGTTTTGGGCTGCCTGCAGTACAGCAGTCATCCAGTGTCTTTTCCTTCCCACTCATTTCAGGTTGAGCTATAATTCAGCCGGTTTAAGGCTGCAGAGAGGAAATAATAATGAACTAGAGCTCGTTTTTACTAATTTCTCACAATTTGAAATGAGGGTTCAGTTTGTTCTGGTGAATGGTGCGGCTGCTCGGTTGTTTTGGCAGATAGTTTTCTGCGCAGTTTTTGCAGTGAAGGGGCCGGCTGCTCTTGGGAGTGTTGTTGCTATGGCAGGATACGCTTGCTCTGTGACAGTATTTAGATGGGTGGTATGTGCCTAAGTAAGATGCACATGATTGCCAGGACTCACCAGTACAATCTGCTTGACTTGTCCCTGGCTTTCAAAGTGGAGCTCGGGAGCATGGCTCAGGATCATCCACTGATCAGAAGGTCAGTGGTTTGATCCCCTGCTCCTCTCGTCTACATGTTAATATGTCTTTGGCCAAGTGACTGATGCTAAATTGTCCTGAGGCAACTGACAGTTACACTAAAGTGCATGAAAGTGAGTCTCAGTGGATGCTGTGAGAGCATAAATGAGCACCAGTCCATTTACCAAATAATTAGAGAGGGTAAGAGTACAGACATGTTCCATCCTCTACACTGACAGTACACTGTTTATGCTGTCTGTCAGTGAATGAATCTAAGCATCATCAGGGTGATTCTCTTCATCTGGACGTATGCATCCAGACATCATCATCTTAACTTCAAATAAATCTTTGCTATACTTGATGTAACTCTGACCATGAGCACCAGAACCACTGTGCACCAGTCACACACTGTTTTATTTCAAATCCATCACATTATTGCAAGCTAACCGATTTATGCTGCAGTAAGCTGCAGAGTATTTTCATGCAACCTTTAAATAGCACAGTTAGTCTTCCCCAGCTTGTTTTACAGCACAAAATGTCCAGTTTATCAAACACCACTGAGCAGTCCTTACCCTTAAATTTAAGCTCTCTCTCCTGTCCTGTCTTTCTTATCTTTCTCCATCTCTGAGTGAAGTTAGCTCTTTTGTTCTCTACCTGTGAAATACAGCGGCTGTACCTTTAGTTAGCAGACACTTTGTGTGACAAACTGTGAATGGACTGGTTCTTATGTAGGTCTTTTCTGCCCTATTTGACCAACTGAAGTGCTTGATGCAATCTTTGCATGCTCAGATGGACACAGACAGTTTGTGTTGGTTGATGTTTGCTGAACTGATAACGCTGTATTTGTAATTACTTGCCACTTAAAAAACATAACTCCCTTTATCTTCCTCTCGCGCTTCTTTTGTAGCACTAGCTGGATGCTAAAGTACAGCAATTGCAACTTATAGACGCTCGTTCTGGTGTTGCAAAAAAAGAAAAATACTCCAAAACAAATAAACAAACAAACAAAACCACCCGTCGACTTTAACCCCTGACTATAGCACACGGTTTTACCTATTTCGTATCTTCTTATGTGACATACCCTGGTGATTACTACACAAACTGCGCTTCATCTGTTTGGGCTTAAATGCGTTTGATGTCTGAAGACATGCAGTGAAAAAATAGCTCTGCATTAAACAAAAAGAAACAAGCCTGTTTAGAAAAAATAAGGAGTAGAGAGTACAGATTTTTGTTTAAAATAAACATTTTCATTTTACACGTTGGTTTTGAGAAATACCGTTTTAACATGTTTAAACTGTTCAGTTGTGCTATTTCCTTTTTCTTAATTCTGTCTCTGGCAGCTTTTGCAAACAGAATTATGATCTGAATGCACTGCCTTTCCGAGATCAGTTCTATTTATTCTCTATAGGCTCCTCTTGTTCAGGGTTTTTCTGCTTATTTCTTCATTTCTATTCATGTTATTTCAGTTATTACATTATATATGGAATACGGTATGTACGCCCATTTCCTACACCCTGCGACAGGGGCTGTAGGAAACCAATAGGATGGTTTTCTAGACCAGTGTTGATATTTCCATTTACAGTAACTCTGCTCTGGGACCTGCATACATGGAAAGCAGGAGGGCAGCGACAGCAAGATCTTTAGCACAGACCATAGCATCAATAGCAGCAACACAGCCATCAACAATGTCCCAGAGCACCGTTGAGTGAAGGGTAGCACCCATTGCCCCCACCACAGAGTAGCATGGACTGTGCAGAACCAGTTGTCCACTCAATTACAACAGAGACACAAAGCAAAGGGACAAGACACACTGGTCTGGGTCTGGGAAAAGCTGCACCCAACTGTTGCTCCCTCACCCAGACATCCCACCACATCCAACGGGCCTGCGGGCGTCCATGAGCCCCCAAGGCCCAGACCAAACATCCCAACATGGGCCAACCCACCCTACAGGGCGAGGCAGCCAACCCCGTGCTAGGAGGGACCCAGCCAGAGACCAGGCAACCCTGAGCACCAGGTCCCCAGGCCCCGCACCCAGACTCACCCAGAAGAGGCCAGCCACTCAGCTGGGGGCCAGGAGCCCCCACCACAAGCACCCCAGGTCCCACATCCCAAGAACACTAGGTAGTACCCTAGACACTCCAAAGCAACAAACCCAGCTATCCAGTCCACTGGGATCTGCCAGACCCCTGGAGTCCCAGAGACCGCTTTCATCCATGTGCAAGTCAAACAGGGAAACGAGAGTACAGCCGACCACTGCGACTAGTTGGAATTGGTCAGTGGACCCAGAGAGACCGCTGCAACCCATCCAGATACTAATGGAAGAGGGAGAGAGGGAAATATTAATTGATGTTAACAATGTATTTCACCTTGATAAAGTGCTGTTTATCAAGGTGATGATAGTAAAGGCACATGGTGTTGGCCTGTGCACTGCTAATCCATCACAGATAAGATTAAGGAGGGAGGAGCAGGGATTAAAAAGCAAGAGGATGTTGACTGAGTGGCCAGACAGAGAAGGAGGTTTTGGAATCATGTCACTGGGCCTGGAGTCTGACACCGATCAAAGCACTGGAATAGAAACCTAAGACAATGTAACTGGTTAAAAAGAATTGTTTGATTTTAATTTTAATTTACAAAAAATGTAAAATAAACATATTTGACAAAGATTTGATAAGGATTAAAAATGTAAAAAATTCATAAAAGAAAGGGGATCACTTATTGGATTGTGTTTATGTTTGCAAGCATAAAATAAATATATAAATATATGTACTATAAATAAATCCCTGTGGTTGTGTGAGTTCTCCGTCTTCCTACAGTGCAGAGACATGCAGTTAGTGGGGTTATATGCTGATTTTAACTTGCCCATAGGTGTAAATGGTCATCTGTCTCTCTGTGCTAGCCCAGCATCAGGCTGGCAGCCTGTCCAGGGGTACGCTGCCCTTTGCCCTATGGTAGCTGACATAGGGTCCACCTCTCTGCGACCCTGATAAGGATAAGTGGAAGGGAATGGACGGACAAATTGAATGCTACATCAGATGTATGTGCAGAAAGCAGTGAGTATGTAAAAGTGTATTAAAAGCGTGTCAGGTGTTTAGGAGTCTAATGGCAGCGGGGAAGAAAGACTTATTTAGCCTACAGGTCCTAGATTTCACACTTCTGTATCTCTACCTGAGGGTAGACGTATGAACACCTTGTTTTAGAGGCTGATGGGGTCTTTGAGGAGGGAAGTAGCTATCCTGTGGATTCTGTGATGGTAGACGCTCAGCAGAGAGGGCAGTGGAGTCCTGATAATCTTTACAGCAGTCTTCAACACTTTCTGGAGTCCATAGCATAAGTGTTGCCATACAACACTGTTATGAAGCTGATCAACATGCTCTCAACCACACAGCTGAAAGAGTTGCTGAGGATCATAGGCAAGATACCAAACTTCCTCAGCCTCCTCAGAAAGTATAGCTGCTGTTGAGTCCTCCCAACTAGCTGTATGCTGTTAAATATCACTGATGCTCTTCAGTCTCCTGAATGAACAGTGCCTGGTGCCTGTCTCCTCACCTCCATTCTGTAGGCTGCTTTATCACCAGCAGTGGTGAACGTTGGGATGATGTTATCCTTGTGACAGGAAACACAGTAGCCTGTGAACAGGCTTTTGGTGAGGAAAAGGTTGACTACACTGAGACTACACTGTAAAATCTGTCAGTGGATTCTAGATTTTTGATTATAAGGGGTGTAGGAGCCATTTTTCGGTTGATACCTTATGTATGCCACTAGAGGTCATTTTTTGAGTTTTTGGTATGGTGAAGGTTTTTAAGGTAGACGCACGTAATCAGCATCAGGTGTGTTGTTAATCGGAAGAAGGCAAACAGTTTGTGACCGCTGCGCTGTTGTGTAAAATTGTGTTGGGATAAACATCTAAAGTACAACTGGAGTTATTGGACTGTTTAATAAATTCATGCATACCAGTGACATCATGTCACCCCCGTCACACCGAACGCCTCAGTGGCTTCAAGTGTAGGCTTAGCCTCTACGTGGTACAATATTTTATTTTTGATCTTTAATTAAGTCCTACCATTAATTAATTCTTCCATCTTAAATATGATCAACCTATCTCTAATAATCAGCTATGCACCACAGGCCTTCAAGCTGGCTGTAGTTAAACCTTTACTCAAAAAGCATCTCTAGACCCAGCAGTCTTAGCTAATTATAGGCCAATCTCCAACCTTCCTTTCATATCAAACATCCTTGAAAGAGTAGTTGTCAAACAGCTAACAGATCATCTGCAGAGGTTTATTTGAAGAGTTTCAGTCAGGTTTCAGAGCTCATCACAGCACAGAAACAGCTTTAGTGAAGGTTACAAATGATCTTCTTATGGCCTCTGACAGTGGACTCATCTCTGTGCTTGTCCTGCTAGACCTCAGTGCAGCGTTCGATACTGTCGACCATAATATCCTATTAGAGCGATTAGAACATGCTGTAGGTATTACAGGTACTGCGCTGCAGTGGTTTGTATCATATCTATCTAATAGACTCCAGTTTGTGCATGTAAATCAGGGGTGTCAAACTCAATTGCACAGGGGGCCAAAACTCAAGGCAGACTTTAGGTCGCGGGCCAAACAAGATAAACATTTATTGAACACTAAAACAATGTTTTTTAAACATAAATATGAATAAAAGCAGACAGGAATATTATTCCAGATTAAATAAACTTAGAGAAAATAAACTTTAACTTTAAATATTTTGCTCTCCATAAAAATATATCCTGTCAAAATTATGCAAGTTAGAAATATGAACATCCTGCTATAACCCCAGAAAAAATAAATGAAAATTTTACTTTTAAGTAAATGCTAAAATACAAACAAATCAAAACAATGAGATTTTGTTGCTATTATGCCATTTTATAAAAAATAAAATAAACTTAACATATTTTGCTCTTCATAAAAATATCTCCTGTGAAAATTATACAAAATTCAAAATATGAACAAGATGCAAAACCACCCCCAAAAATATAAATAAAATTTCTGCTTTTCAGCAAAAGTTAAAATAACAACAAATCATAACATTCAGTTTTCTTTGCTCTTATGCCATTTTGTCAGAGCTGGATGCTTGGCATTTTTGTTTGTCAACAAGTTCGTTTAGGTTTGGTGTGCAGTGCGCTCAGTTTACCTGCAAAGTGCGCATTTGGGAACACTGTTGCGCCGACTTGGTTCAACATTACTTGGCAACAGGGAAAGTGAGGCAAGTTGCACTGGTGCATTTGTGACTCCCATAAGAGCAGCTTCACTTGAAACGCCTTCACCGCATCATACATGTCCATGAACTGACAGGTTTCCTTGCTGAGCTCAAAAAGTCTGTTGAGAACTTTTCCCCAACTCAGCCAGCGGACCTCTGTATGATGAGGAATGTCGGCAAACTCTGAATCTATTTTCCACAAAAAAGACTGAAATTGGTGGTGATTTAAACCTTTAGTTTACAGTTTGCGTTACGGTGATCATTACATGCTCCATTTTATGACTTTACCACACAGCATTTCCTGGTGTGTGATGCAGTGATATGCTGTTAACTCGCCAGTACAGTCCTCCTCCTGCATCTTTAATCACATCCTGCTGACTAGTGCACTTATTTCACTGGTAGTTACACTTTGACATACGTTTTCAAAAATGTTATCCCTCCCAGGAATTTTGGAACATTTTCCTAAACTTCTGCCCAATGTTTACAGCATTGATGAAACTTGATATAATCAAACATTCACCAGTGCTATTAGTAGCTTTTGGAAAATTTGTAATATAAAATACATTTTTAGGCTTGCTTTATATCAAATATAATAAAAAATAGGGTGGTCAAAAATATTAGCCCTATTTGCTTTCAAAACACTGAGAGTAATTAACCAATCAGCTTTGAAATCACATCTGTGCAGTCAATTGACTTCCTAACAAGATTCAATTGCATAAAAAGGGTGCAAAGAACAGGACACCTGAACACATGAGAGGAACTAGTGTTACTGACCATTGCCAAAAACAAAATAAATAATTCTGGAGTTCAGAAAAAAGATAGTAGAGGCTCATGATAAGGGACAAGGCTACATTGCCATTTCCAAGTAATTCACAGTGTGTAGAAATGCTGTATGTTGCATCATTGCCAAGTACAAGGAGACGAATTCTGTAAGAAGCACACCTGGCCGTGGCCGTAAGCACAAGATTTCAAGAACTCTGGAGAGGAAAATAGTCACAGATGTCTGCAAGGAACCGCGGGCATCTGGAGTTGATGTTTCAAGGACCACAGTTGTGACTGCTCTTCATCGTGGTGGACTTCAGGGGTATCGTCCCAGAAGAACCCCTCTACTCAAAGAGCAGCACATCACAGCCCAAATGAGGTTTGCCCATGAACATTGGAAAGGTAAACATGAATTTTGGAAGTCTGTGCTTTGATCCGATGAGAATAAACTGGAACAGTTTCAGCACATAGTTGTTGTTTATGTTTGGTGAAGAAAGGCACAGGCCTTCAAGCCCAGGAACACAGTTGGGAACATCATGCTGCGAGGCTGTTTTGGAGCCTCAGGCACAGGGAGCCTTGTTTCATTGCATGACATCATGAAAAAAGAAATTATGTTGACATTTTGAAGGAGAATATGCAGAAATAATCTAGGCTTAGGTCGTCGCTGGGTCTTCCAATAAGACAATGACCCAAAGCATACATCAAAATTAGTCCAACAGTTCCTCAAGGATACCAAAAGCATGATCCCAGAGTGGACTGCACAGAGCCCAGACCTCAATCCTATTGAGAATCTGTGGCGAGTGCTCAAAGTGAATGTCCATGCTTGGAAAACATTCAATTTGGACTAGCTAGAACAATTTGCAATGGAGGAATGGGCCAGAATCCCTCAGGAGACCTGTGCCAACCTAGTAAAGAGCTACTCTAAGAGATTGTTGTCAGTTGTGGCTCAGAAAGTGTACAGTATTGACTATTAATGGCCATGGGGCTAATAATTTTGGATGTCTCATTTTTGCCCTTTCTTGTTTCAGCTTGGTGTATCAATAAAATATCCTAATTAAACTTAGTGGACATTGTTATTTTGGGAACAGATACACTACACAAAACACAGACTTGTTGTTAATGGTCATTTTCACACTTAAATCAGGTGTATTCTCTGATTTCATAACGGGGGCTAATAATTTTGGCCTCAACTGTACTTTCATCCACAACAAGAGAGTATGCAATAAAGTCTTTGCTTCTTTCACACAACTGTGTTCTTAAATCAGTGGCATCCTCACAAACCCGATGAGCAGTCGTATTTCTGCTCAGGCTCACATTTACCAAAATCTGCGTTTTGTCTGGAGACATGACATCGCGTAGACGTAAACATATATTCATCCTCCCACCGGGCGCTGAAAGGCTCTGCTTTAGGAATCAACTTTTCTCTTCGCCATTGTGAGGGGTTAGCTTGGCAAACACAGAAGTTTGACTTGATTGAGGCAGGAATGTTCCCAGGTAGCCTAGCGTTTGGCAAGGAGGCTGCAGCACTTCATTATTGGATCTGTAGTTTGTGTGTTATTAGCACCTCATATCGCCAGGCCATGCATAACAATAACAATAAATCTCTATAAAATGATCTTGCGGGCCTGATAGAAATGTACGCTGGGCCGGATGTGGCCCGCGGGCCTTGGGTTTGACACATGAGATGTAAATGGAGAGTCTTCTTCACACGCTGAGGTTCATTATGGAATTCCACAGGGTTCAGTGCTAGGACCAATTCTGTGTACATTATACATGCTTCCCTTAGGCAGCATCATCAAAAGGCATAGCATACATTTTCACTGCTGTGCAGATGACACCCAACTATGAAGCCAGATAACACCCCTCTAATTACCGAATTTACTGCTTCTAAAATCAGATAAAACTAAGGTTATTGTGCTTGGCCCTAACCAGATAAGTGGTAAATGGACTGATTTTTATACAGGGAGTGCAGAATTATTAGGCAAATGAGTATTTTGTCCACATCATCCTCTTCATGCATGTTGTCTTACTCCAAGCTGTATAGGCTCGAAAGCCTACTACCAATTAAGCATATTAGGTGATGTGCATCTCTGTAATGAGAAGGGGTGTGGTCTAATGACATCAACACCCTATATCAGGTGTGCATAATTATTAGGCAACGTCCTTTCCTTTGGCAAAATGGGTCAAAAGAAGGACTTGACAGGCTCAGAAAAGTCAAAAATAGTGAGATATCTTGCAGAGGGATGCAGCAGTCTCAAAATTGCAAAGCTTCTGAAGCGTGATCATCGAACAATCAAGCGTTTCATTCAAAATAGTCAACAGGGTCGCAAGAAGCGTGTGGAAAAACCAAGGTGCAAAATAACTGCCCATGAACTGAGAAAAGTCAAGCGTGCAGCTGCCAAGATGCCACTTGCCACCAGTTTGGCCATATTTCAGAGCTGCAATATCACTGGAGTGCCCAAAAGCACAAGGTGTGCAATACTCAGAGACATGGCCAAGGTAAGAAAGGCTGAAAGACGACCACCACTGAACAAGACACACAAGCTGAAACGTCAAGACTGGGCCAAGAAACATCTCAAGACTGGTTTTTCTAAGGTTTTATGGACTGATGAAATGAGAGTGAGTCTTGATGGGCCAGATGGATGGGCCCGTGGCTGGATTGGTAAAGGGCAGAGAGCTCCAGTCCCACTCAGACGCCAGCAAGGTGGAGGTGGAGTACTGGTTTGGGCTGGTATCATCAAAGATGAGCTTGTGGGGCCTTTTCGGGTTGAGGATGGAGTCAAGCTCAACTCCCAGTCCTACTGCCAGTTTCTGGAAGACACCTTCTTCAAGCAGTGGTACAGGAAGAAGTCTGCATCCTTCAAGAAAAACATGATTTTCATGCAGGACAATGCTCCATCACACGCGTCCAAGTACTCCACAGCGTGGCTGGCAAGAAAGGGTATAAAAGAAGAAAAACTAATGACATGGCCTCCTTGTTCACCTGATCTGAACCCCATTGAGAACCTGTGGTCCATCATCAAATGTGAGATTTACAAGGAGGGAAAACAGTACACCTCTCTGAACAGTGTCTGGGAGGCTGTGGTTGCTGCTGCACGCAATGTTGATGGTGTTTGCAGGTGTTCTGTCTCTTTTTTCCATCTCTTTCAAGTATGGAGAAAAGTATCCTGAGAGATCAAGAAACTTCTGAAGGGGTGAAACAATCTCTGTGCCCATGCCAAAACACTTCTTCCTTTTCCAGCCTCCTCACAGCTAAGCCTCCATAGCTTAGGTGTGAACAAGGTCTTGTCATTAATATAGCTCACCCTGGTGCGTCATTATACGCAGCTGTCCTCACAGAAGCTGATGTATGATGTCACAACATCCGTATACTCTTCCAAACTGTTGGTAGCAGTCCTGAAAACCTCCATGTCAGTGCAAGCCGGACATGCCTGCATCATTAGTGCGCTACCTACATGTCTTCAATACACGTTTAGAGAGTTGTAGTTTCTACCAGTATGAAGGGATCAAGTAAACCATGAGATTCCTAATGCAGCATGAAGGACTGCATGGTAGGCATTGCTTACTGTGGTGTAACAGTAGAGTTGTCTGGTTGGGCATTGAATAACGTGTATGCATTTAGGGAGCTTCTGACTGAGGTTTCTTTGGTTAAAATCACCAAGGACAATGACTAAGGTGTCTGGCTTTGTCTCCCAGGCCTCCTGTATGTTGGCCTGTGGTGGAATATACACACCTACCACACTGAATGAAGTAAACTCATGTAGGGAGTAAAAAGGTTTGCAGTAAATGACTAAAGATTCCAGATGAGGAGCACAGTTTGAATAGTTATTTAAATAACACCATCATTACACCACTGTTTATGTAAAAACAGAAACCTCCTCAAGTCCTCAGGACTTGAAGCCCTGATGTTCAGGAGCTCATCTCTGGTGTAAGAAGTTTTGGTTGTTGTCTCTTCCACTAGTACCTACTTGGCTTAGCTCATCTTGTGTTTTAGGGTTTTTCATTAGGTGGTAGTACCTGGAACCAGGTTCTTTTTTTATGACCTACTTGGCTGGGATTCCAGGTAAAAAAACGTTTTATGAGGATGGCCTGAGGACCTGACATGCTCAGCTGCTTGTAGGGGTGGCTGTAGCTCGGGGGTAGAGCAGGTCACCTACTGATTGGAAGGTTGGTGGTTCAATCTCTGGCTCCTCCAGCATGTCAAGTATCCTTGGGCAAGATACTAACCCCAAGTTGCTCTCTGATGTGTTTGTGTGTGAATGTAGTTAGACAGCACTAAGTATAGAGAAAGTGCTTGTGAATGCTTTATAGAGCGCTTTGAGTACTCTGGGAGAGTAGAAAAGCGCTCTATAAGAATCAGTCCATTTACATTTGTGATAGAATACGTGATAAGCGCAGGAGAACCTGGAGAACACTTGATAGACATGAAAGGGTCTGGTGGCAGAACGATGATGGTCTGGGGAGGCATATCAAGACCCGATGATGGTTCAGTGGGTCCTGAATTCCTCCCCACGCATGACAATGCCCAGCCTCACGTGCCTGTATGCAGGCAGCTCCTGGAGGATGAAACAATTGATACCATTAACTGTCATGCCTGGCTGACCTAAATTCAGTAGAACACCTCTGGGAAGTGTATAGGAATTTCTTTTATTTATGTATTATTCACATTATTTTATTGTATGATGCCTTGGTGCCACTGGATTTTCACATGTCTCACACTCATACAGTTAGACAGACGTGGGGGTCTGGTAAGGAAGTTGGGAGAAGCAGACGACTCCACAGGAAGAATCTTTTGTCTCTTTGAGGACTCTGGGAGGTAGCAAGGGAGTGTGAACCTTAAGGTCTGAAACAGCTGTGTGCTGCCTTTTGTTCCTGGAGAAGGTATTTAACTGAGAGCCATGCTGGGCTCAGACTCTGCTGACTGTCTGCCCCACGATCATGCAGGCTCTCCACCAAGCTTGGTTTTTCTGTTCTTTCAATTCAATTTCAATTCAATTTTATTTATATAGCGCCAAATCACAACAAAAGTCGCCTCAAGGCGCTTCATAGATGCAGAGAAAAACCCAACAATCACATGACCCCCTATGAGCAAGCACTTTGGCGACAGTGGGAAGGAAAAACTCCCTTTTAACAGGAAGAAACCTCCGGCAGAACCAGGCTCAGGGAGGGGCGGCCATCTGCTGCAACCGGTTGGGATGAGAGAAGGGTTCTTTGTGTCTTGATTAAAGAATGTTAGCTACTGCTCACCGCTTGTCTGCAGGCTTTATTTAATGGAAAACGTCCACAACAGACGTTACACCAGGCTGAACCTCACACTGTCCAGAAGCTCAGGCATGACCAAGTCCAGATTTGGAGGAAACCCCCAAGGATCATAATAAAAGATCAATTAAAAATATAATTCTTTTTAGTATGTTAACAGAGAAATGTAGTCTGAGTATTGGAAATGTCTATTCTAAAGTCCAGATTTTGTGTGTGGACATGATCCACCATCAGCCTTTTATAGCCATGTCTGGGTTTGAGAAAATAAGATCTGTGTCGGTGATCTGTCATCGTCTTTCCATGATTGTGAACAATAATGAGTAAACACAGATTATTATTATTTGATTTTGCTGATAGTTAATTATATTAAATGCCGGTCAGAACATGATCAGTTAAATATAAATATGTTTAAGTTTAGTGTAAGACAATAATGATTTGAAAGACCTCACTGAAAACTGGTGTAGAAATGACCTTGAGAGATATGAGTGTGTGTGTGTGAGAGCGCACACACAGGACATAGATCTGTGAATGTCTGACTTTTAAAGTGTTTGATTTAGTAAGAAAGCAGATTGTATTGAGTAAACTGTGACTGACAAACACAGAGTTTAAGGTGAAAAGTATTTGGATTAAGACAGATTGTGCTAAAGTGAACGTGAAATCTAAACTGAATGAAGCTTATTATTACGTAACCGAATGTTTAAATATAACAGAATTTTCCATTTTAAAAGAAAGAAATAGAGAATGAAACGTTGTGGCTGAAGAGCGCTGGATCTGTATGTAAACACTAGATCCCAGAGAGAGGGAGGTGGGACAAGTGAGCAAAGTATAAACTGGAATGTCTGGAGATGTTCTGGGCCTGTTCCTGTGAGATCAGTACAGATCTCAGAAGTCCACCTTTGGAAATTCCAGCAGAGATGCTGAGAAGGAGCAGACCACGATCGAAACTGTAGACTTGTAAAGTGGACGTGGCTCTATCTTCGCTCATCACTGCCATGTTGGAGTGTTTCCAGTAGCTCAAAGCAATGAGACGGACCACATCTTCATTGCTAGATGTACCTGTGTCCCTTCCAACGTCTCCCTACTCCACAGTAGGTTAAATAGATAAGGATGACTGATGGGATATGGCTATTATTTTGTGATACATATTATTTTTATTTCTGCTTTTGCTTTGCTCCTGCAAATTTACTTTAATAAAATCTCCCACAATTAAAGTCTAAATCGAGGACAAAGGTTTCACAAAGGGGTAAAAAGTGTGAGTTTTTAATTATTTTAGTGTAAATGGCCCTCACAGGTTTCTCCAGCCTTTTAAAGTAACAGTAGATTGGGTCCAGGCTTCTAAAACCAACCCAGATTAACAAGTGCCATGACTGAGAGGGGAGCTGACATAACAGCTGGGACTGACACAATCTGACCTGTAAGGCTGCTCAGGTTTCTCTATATCAGCTCAATCAGGGAAGACACCAGGACATCAAGTCCAGCTCAGTCCCCTCACCCACATCAGCTCCAGCTGAATTCTGCATTACCCACTGGGTGAGACTGATAGGATCAGAGATTAGGACCTTTTTATCAGACTTCCTGTGTAGGGGTCGTTGGCCCTGCAGATGGACAATGTTTAGCACTTTATCATCACAGGACATATCAAATTAACTGTTGTATGACTGTCCTCATATCTACCCCACAGACATAAATAAATTCTTCCAAGTTTAAGTCTGATGTTAATCATTAGAAAATCATTTATATAGAATTTTACACACATCAGTACATATAATGGTAAAGGTATGAGACAGTTTGTTTGTTATCTGGGTTTCAAATACTTATTTTGTTTTGAAATTCATCATTAATTCATGAGGCTCCCCGTTTGTAAGTATTTTGTGTGAGCTCATCTAAACTAAGGCCTATCTATATGTTACAGTGTGTTCAAGAATGCAGTGGAAAGGTAGCAAACAAAAGCCCAACAAAGAAAAACAAAAACATCTTAGCTGCTCTCATCAGGAAACAAGCATGAAGTGATACAGAACATGGACTGCAGGTGAAGACGAAGATCATCACTTTCATCAAAAAGTGTGTAGCCCCAGATCTAATTTCATAGTGTAAAGCGACACAGTGAAGCCACATGGTACTTTCATATACTATAGCTTCATCAGTTAAAATAAAAGATGAGAGGTTATCACCAAACACACCCAGTGCATGCCCACCACTGACCAGGAACCAAAGTCTGATCTTCAACAGGTAACAAGTGCAGTCAGGCTTGGAGCAACCTTTCTACCTGCTCATATTTCTAAAGTAGAACCACTGTGGAAATCAATTTAAAGCCTTTTTGGTTTGGTTTACATCTGTGTTGTTGTGGAAAGATGATATTTCTGTCCTCATTATCATAGAGACTGTAGATTGTAGGTTTATGTAGGTTTGCCGTATTGGTCTATCTGATTCACTTTTGCTTTTATTGTTTAATTTATTTTATTTTCACTTGCTACACACAGGACAGACATGACTGGGGGAAAGAAAAGGGAGAAAGAAAGAGGGAAAGAAAAACAGCGGGGAAGAGGAATGGCGCTAAAGGGCAAAAAACAAAAACAAACAAAACAAACAGACAAAAAATACAAATATCAATCACCTGGATCACCTGTTGAGAAAGAAAAAAGAGAAAACAAGCAGAAAAAAGAACAATAGAATAAACAACATCATCGTGATGATCTATGTGAATATAACAGTAAATACTAAATATTAAACATTATTGGACTCGTTCCCGGTGGGTGATGGGCTCCGCCAGGGCTGCCCTTTGTCACCGGTTATGTTCATAACTTTTATGGACAGAATTTCTAGGCGCAGCCAAGTGGCGGAGGGCTTTCGCTTTGGTGGCCTCAGAATCTCATCTCTGATTTTTGCGGATGATGTGGTTCTGTTGGCTTCATCGGGTGAGGGCCTCCAGCTCGCACTGGAACGGTTCGCAGCCGAGTGTGAAGCAGCGGGAATGAGGATCAGCACCTCCAAATCTGAGGCCATGGTTCTCAGCCGGAAAAGGGTGGAGTGCCCACTCCGGGTCGGGGATGAGTTCCTGCCCCAAGTGGAGGAGTTCAAGTATCTCGGGGTCCTGTTCGCGAGTGATGGGAGAAGGGAGCCGGAGATCGACAGACGGATTGGGGCTGCAGCTGCAGTAATGCGGACGCTGCACCGGTCCGTCGTGGTGAAGAGGGAGCTGAGTGTAAAAGCGAAGCTCTCAATTTACCGGTCGATCTACGTCCCTACCCTCACCTATGGCCACGAGCTGTGGGTAGTGACCGAAAGAACGAGATCGCGGATACAAGCGGCAGAAATGAGCTTCCTCCGAAGGGTGGCTGGCCTCTCCCTTAGAGATAGGGTGAGAAGTTCGGCCATCCGGGAGGGGCTCAGAGTAGAGCCGCTGCTCCTCCACATCGAAAGGAGCCAGCTGAGGTGGTTCGGGCATCTGACAAGGATGCCCCCTGGGCGCCTCCTGGGTGAGGTGTTCCAGGCATGTCCCACCGGGAGGAGGCGACCCGGCCTCGGATAAAGCGGATGAAGATGGATGGATGGATGGATGGATGGATGGATGTATTCCGTTACAGTTACTGTTTAAAAAGGTGGTATTCAAAATACAGTTACTTTGTTGAAATAAATGGATTACATGGCGGTCTTTTCCTATTTCACATGTTAGGCTGTCCCCTCTCTGTTTTTGGTAATTTGGTAATTCCACACCGGTGGAAACCCAAACAAAACACGCATTAACCTCCTGAGACCCGAACTCTTTCATGGAATGCATTTTTAATTTCTCTTTGGACTGACTGGGACCTGATGAATGCAAAAACAAAGAATGATCTTTTTACCTGATTTTGCTCTACAAGGGCCTGGATATACACATATGAGGACATTTGTTTTGTGGCAGTATAATGTCCTTGTAAGAGATATCAGGCACTTATTGAGCAAAATTTAGTATTGTGGTTTGGACAACCCAAAATATGATGTCCACATATGTGGACGCCAGGTCTTAGGATGTTAAGAGGCTCTAATGCCTGTGTCTCAATCTCGCGGCCCATGTCACCTCTACTTGTGGCCTGCATAATGACATGATGAAATATCTTTAAAAAATTATTAAAAAAATTATTTAATATGAAGGCAACAGGCAGAGTGTTACAGGCATAGCTTTAAAGAATGTAGCCTGATGGGTAGTGTAATCCGTGTTGCAGGGAAAATGGACACGAACCCGACATATTAGCCAGAGGTCCCTTTACTGCGGTTTGGGGCCGCGGACCTGTTTTATATACGCGCGGAATAGTTTTCTACACGAGATCGCTGCAAAAAGTGCAGCCTTACCTAATGTCCACCTACTGTTACTCATTTATATTATGATTTAAACATCTAGTTGGTGTTGGTGTGGAGAGTAACCTTCAGTAATAGTAATAAATCACACAGCAGTAGTACATTCATGTAGTTGTAAAAAGCATGATAATATATTAAGTAATCCAAAGTATTCAGAATACGTTACTCTGATTGAGTAACGTAACGGAATACAGTACAAATTATATTTTGGGGCATGTAATCTGTAATCTGTAGTGGAATACATTTTAAAAGTAACCTTCCCAACACTGGTGAAATGATGTATGATGTGCTATTATTCACTTCATGTTTTAAAGCTAAACCCACGATAGCAAAATATATTCTTGATGTTTATGATGATGATTGATGATCAAATAAAAGCTAAAAAGAAATCATTATCAATATAAAGAGGTAGAATACTCTGTTTGACAATGCTGTGTGATGGATGAATGATTTAGATCTACTAATACAAGTCAGTAAAATGTATTTTTAAAGCACAGGTTTTGCTGACCAAAGTGCCATACGGATTATGTATTCTTGTAATTATTTACACAAATGAGCATCAAAGAGTAAAATCTGGGAACATAGAACACAGAATTATGAGCCCTTCAACAATAAGCAGTTACATATCAGAAGAACATCCCAAAGGGAACTTCCTGTCTCTGACATAGCTCATCTGCTGTTTGTATAAGAATTAAAAAGTCTATGGGTGTGATTGATTTTCTGTGTCTCTGTTGTATGACGGAGAGAGAGAATGTTCCATAAAGATGTTGTAGAGTGGGTAATCACAGTGATTCGTGATGGCTTCTAACTTCTTTAATTTGCTGTGTTCCTGTGTGGCTCCACAGTTGCAGCTGATTAACTGTCACATGCTTTGTCTCTCACGTAGGACATGGAGGAGGCCGACCTGCTGAAGGAGAGGCTCCAGGCCATCATGGTAAACAGCAGTCCTACAGTCTCTGTAGTTTAAGTAAAAAGCCAGTTTCCAAATAATCTGTGTTACATACTGACTTGAAGTAAACTTCATTTTTAAAAATTTGGTGGTGATGGGTTCTAATCCATTTGTGTAGATGGCAAAGATAGCACTAAAGTTGACCATCATATCTAGAGGGGCAGAGCTGGAAGTCTGTCATCGGAATGATCTGATTTGTGTCCACATGAGTTAGTTAGTGACGTCAGGTGAGTGCGTCTTTATGATTTAGTAAAACAAACAAGGAAGTAATTCCACTGGTAGCTTTAGGCTAGAAACAGTGTGAACAGTAGGTCCATCTTCATAACATAAGTTCACATTTTAATACAACAGACGCTTATGGAACTGTAATAAAATGGGCAGCTTATAATCACACTTAGCTTTAGAGTCTGAGTAACTGTTTTGTCTTCTTTTTGTCCTGCTGAAAGTTCATATTAGCTTCTGAAATGTGAAAATTATATTTTACAATGAATGACTGTAGTGGAATTTGTCTTTAGTTTTTACCAAACACAAATGAACAACTTGAGAAATAGGCGATGTAGGATTTTGAAATTCATGCCGTAGGTGCATCTACTAAAAGATTCAGATGAGTTTGAATCCTGGTTACCTTCATGTCTATGTCCAAGGTCAAGGTTCCAGGGTTTCTGAACATCTTGTGAATGCGATGATTAAAGAAGGAAGTCGCCTGGCACTCCACATTCATTCCATAGGTGCATGTTTTAAAAATGTCAGTTGAATCCTGGTGACCCCGACGTCAAGTAGAGGCTCCAGGCCATCATGGTAAAGAGCTCATAGTCACACTCTTTGATGCCATCATATATATATGTCAGCAAAATACCTGTGTATCAGTAGATGTTTCTCATTGTGTAAATCTCTGCATTCTTGTAATTCAGAGCTGTGATACTTTACTTTAGCAGGATGTCAGGATGCAGAACTAAGAGTTGTTACCAAAGCACAGCCTGAAAATAAAACATGTGGGTGTGTATTTACAAGATGGCGTAGAGAGAAAATCCAGCCAGAAAAGAGTTGTAGCTGTGCAAGTCAACTCGCCTGTCAATGTGCAGAGAGGCTGCATCGCTTTCATCTGAGGCAGAAAGATATTAACATAAAGCACTAACTGATGGTGACATAAGGTTCAGTGAATACTTACCAGCACTCACTAAAACTAGAGCACAGACTTAATGTACGAAACAGCAGCCCATATTGTTTCTTGGTTAATTCTATTAAATATGGCATCAGTAGCACAAGCACAGGTGAGAGGCTGCCTCTGTTGGCACACCTGTCAGTCAAAGCGATGGTGTCCCTGGTAACTTGTAGCTCTTCCAACATTCAGGTGAGTTATAAAAACAGTTGTAATGAAGGAGAAGATGGAGTCCAGGCCAAAACTTTTGTAGTGCTAGGCTGTGAACATGTTAATTTATTGGCTGAAGTGAAACAATCGAGGGGACTTTTGGAGCCAGCTTTAATTGGCAGCTAGTATAACTGGAGTAGTTCTGGCACTTCTGTGTTGGCTTTATTGTTCATCCACAGGGGCTTCCACTTTTTACAATATCTAACTTGGAGTTTTACTATATTTGTTATTATGTTATCAGTTTCAGCTTAACATGTTTCATGGAACTTTAATGAACTTTAACCTCCTAGGACCTGGCGTCCACATATGTGAACATTACATTTTGGGTTATTTAAACCAAAATACTAAATTTTTCTCTACAAGGGCCTGATATCCACTTACAAGGACATTATGCTGCTACTATTCTATCAAAATGTTAAACGAATATCCTGATGTGTGGCTCTTATTTTTCTTAAAAACAAAAATAAGGTAAAAAAAAAAAATCTGGTAATTCTTTGTTTTTACATTCATTGGGCCCCAATATGCCCAAATATCAAAGAGAAATTAAAAATGCATGCAGTGGAAGAGTTCGGGTCTTAGGAGGTTAATGTGACTATAGCTAGTCATGTTGGGGCCACAGTTTCAAATAGCATGGTCCTTCTTCTGTAACAGACAAAAACCCACAGGTTCACTGTGTAGATCGCATAGTCCCTCTGATGGATACCAAATCAGTCAATCAAACATCTGAAGTACTCTCTTTTTAATCAATGAATCTTTGGGAGCCTTTTACAGCTCAATATTTAAAGTTGGGCCATAAGTTGGAAACAAGAAGGGAATGCTGTGGAAACCATTTCAGGATTATTTAAAGCCAAGTAATTATCTTATATTAACACTGTTAATTAACAATTACCAATTAATTAAATTAGCAATAAACAATTAACTGAGTAATGTTACACTGAAATTTAAGCCCAGAAACCGAGCACAATAATGTAACCTATGCCCATGAGGTGAAGTCAATTAGTAATAGTGTCGTTGATTTCACTGATAGTGGGTTACAAATTGTTAACAATGTTTATATTATCTGTGCATTAGGATTTTTATATTCTGACTTAGGTACCAAAGTCATAATAATAAGGTAATATTGATTAATAATAAACAGATTATTTTTTCCATTATTTTAATTCCAACAGGATTAATGCTGGAATTATAATAACAAGAAAGAGTACAGATAGAAATGAAAAATGTATCGCCAACTGCTGCACCTTTAAAGCATCAACATACAAAAATGAGAAAATACACAGATACATAAATCAACAGTCTTCTAGTAGTGTGAGTATGAATGTGACAGAAAGAGAGAGACAGAGAGTGAGTGTCTCGGTGTGTGTGTCTTTAAAACAAATGCACTTGATAATGAGGGTGGAAAGGTGCAATAATGTCCTCCCAGGTCCTGGAGGCAGATGGAGTCTGAATTAGGACAACAATCACAGCCATCCTCAGCTCCCAAGAGTACTGATGACCTGAGGCCACACGTCTTGGTGACATCCGCGTGTCCATCCAAGCAGGAGGAGGGAGGCCACAAATGCAGTGCCCACGGTCAAAGGGTGAGTGTCTCAGAAGACCAGAGACAACAGGCAGTCAACCCTTCCAGAAACTGCCACCCTGGTACAAATCAAGAACAGGTGCCAAAGAACCACCTGGCATCTGGCTGCCCCTTCCTCAACATTGAGAAGATCAAAGCCACCCCTAGCCACCAAGGGAATGGGCCAACAAGCACACCTGAACATCAAGCCACGCACCCCGGAACCAACAATCACCCACATCCCAGGGAGGGGCAGAAGCATCCAGGGGGGAAGCGGTGATAATGTATGAACGGGAGGTAAAGGACTATCCTTGCAAGGAGAGAGCCAGTAAACGACTGACTCAGTAGGCACCCCATTCCCAACATCCCACCACAGAGCAGGAACAAGTTGGCCTATGGCCTGCAAGGACAATGCCCCAGAGCACCACCGAGTCCAGGGCAGCAGCCACCACCCCCACCAGAAAAAGTAGACTGGAGTGTTTAGAGGAGTCCCAAGACTTGGGGTTTAGACCACCCCTGCACAAGGAGGGAGCCAGAGACCAGGTGACCCGGGGCACCTGGGCCCCAGGTCCCACATCTACCCTTGCCCAGAAGACTGGGGGGCAGCACCTGCCACCACAAGCACTCGTATACCAAGACCCACCCAACAGCAACCACTGCTGTCCAGCTCCCACGAGGCTGGCAGACACGGGGAGTCCCAGAGAGCATCCTTATCCACCTGAAGGGCATACAGGGAAACGAGACTAGAGCCGACCACCCCCACTAAGTAATGGAGTTCATCAGTGAGGACCAGAGAGAGACAAATTCATCCAATGTTGTTTTTTAAAGAGACAGACATTCGGGGAGTCCCGGCATCCTCAAGGCTTGTGCCTCCCAGCTTTGTGGAGTCTTTCATAAACTGTTCATGCTGAGTCTGAGTCTGCAGAGGGTCCCAGTGCTGTGAAGACGCCATGCCTCGTCCCTGTACGAAGACACCACATCCCAGTTCCCCCCAGGATTACAGGCCTGTGCCACTGACTTTCCACGTCATGAAGACCCTGGAATGGTCTTCATGACCATCTGCCAACTATAATCAGGTGACATTAGGCTCCCCTTCAGTTTCTTTACCAGCCCTGCCTTTGAGCAGAGCAGGCCATCATCTACCTGCTCAATCGAGTCTTCACCCATCTGGACCAGCCGGCAAGCACTGTGAGGGTCATGTTTTTTTACTTTTCCAGTGCATTCAATACCATCAGGCCGACCCTCCTGGGTGATAAGTTGACAGCAATGCAGGTGGATGCTTCTTTGGTGTCCTGGATTGTTGATTAGCTAACAGGAAAACCACAATATGTGTGTCTTCAACATTGTGTGTCTGACAGGGTGATCAGCAACACAGGGGCACCACAAGGGACTGTCCTCTTCACTTTCCTCTTCACCCTCTGATGTTATAAAGAGAAAACATTGACTGTAGGACAATGCTCAGGATTTTCTAGGAGTCTGTTGTGGTCAGTGCCATCCTCTATGCTGTTTCAGGCTGGGGCAGCAGGTTGAGGGTCACAGATGCCAACAGACTCAATAAACTGACCGACAAGGCCAGTAATGTTGTGGGGATGGAGCTGGACTCCCTTAAGGTGGTGTCTGAGAGGTGGATGTTGTCCAAGATAAGGACAATGCTGAACCATACCTCCCTCCCACCCACTCCATGACGTGCTGACCAGTCACAGGAGCACGCTCAGTGAGAGGCTGAGATTACCCAAAAGCATCATTAAGCGACTCAGGAAATCATTCCCTCTGTATCTGTATTATCTCTCTATTATCTCTTTGTACAACTCCTCCATCTAATGCACAGAACACACTGCAACAGTTACAGCCTTTGCCCATCTTCCATAGTGAAAATAGCAAATAAAGTTTTACACTTTAGAGTAAAATGTCAATCAAATATATTTAATCTCTGTAATATTCTGAATATTTAAAATTGGGTTCATTGTATATATTATTGTATTATTGATTTAGTTCAGTCTGTTCTTACTATAACCACATAATTTCCTTATGGATTAATAAAATATTCTGATATGGATTCTGATTTTTTTTGAGTGTGTAAGGTCCATTTGGAAAAACTTTGTCCTGTGTAGTACGTTCTGTAGAGAACTTTGTATTGTTTAAGTTGTAAGTCGGGCTTTTAGTCATTTTGAGGGTGCTCAAGCATATTTGTGTCCAGATGTTTTTATCTGGACTGGTGGAAAGATCTTGCTGCCACTTAGCCTTTGGGAGGGAAATTGATTAGTCAATTTTAAACAATAGATTATAAATTATTGATGACAATTTGGGGGTATAGTTCTTTTAAAAAACATGCTTCTGTTAGGATGCCTGGGTCGTTGACCCAGGGTTTTGAGTTTATTATATTATTTATCATTTCTAGTCTTTGGTTTCTTTGAGTTCTGTCTTATGGTTTATGTCTCTGTGTTCTCTAGTTGCTCTGTCTCCTCTGTCAGCTGTATCCCCTCGTCAAGTTCGCGTCTCTGTGTTATGTTTCCTGTTTTACTTTGAAAGTCTGTGTCTCATGTAAGTGCATCTGGTTTTGCTTCCTTTGTCTCGTTAGGCCTGATTTGCCCCAGCTGTGTTTCCCTCCTGTTGCCCCGATTGCTCCCTCTGTGTATTTAAGCCCTGTGTTTCTCTGTGTCCGTGTTGTGATCTACCCTTATTTTGCTGTGTGTTCTGGCTGCATAAGTTTACCTTGGAGTCTCAGTTTTCGTACTTTTTGGAGTTCAGCATTAACGCTGTATTTAAGTTCACCTTTTGTCTCCGACTGTCTGCACTTTGGGTGCTTTTCCTGCCTGCGCACAGCCTTCACATGACAGCTTCCCAAGTGGGATTCAGTTGACAGGGATTCAGATTTTCCTGTATGATGGTTTCAGTTGCAGATATATTAAAGAAATTCACCTTTGCTGATTTTATATTTTGATCAAATTTCTTCAAATGAAATAAAGTTTGGGTCTTGTATGATTTTTTTTTAAATTTCTTTTTTTGTCTTATTCTCATGCCACGATGAGAATGTTAGTATTTTTCTAGTAGTTAGTATTCAGTGATTTTTCTTTATAGTTTTATTTTAAAAACTTTTTAGTTTACATGGGATAAGTGCAGACTTTTTAAGAATTGTAAAGAATTCCCACCAGGCTCTTAGAAAAGTGTTTATGTTGAGGCTTTTAAAGCTATGATGATATGTTGTGATGCTTAATAAAACCATGTAAGAAGAGTCACTCTGTTCCGTACAGCTCTGGACATCCTGAGGGAGTGGTCTTCACTTTGGTACCCTCAGAATTTCATCTTGGCTTTTTGCAGTTGATGTGGTTCTGTTAGTTTCATCAGGTGGTGACCTTGTGCCCCAGCGTGAAGTGGCAGGAATGAGAATCAGCACCTCCAAGTCTTTTAATATGGTTCTCAGTTGGAAAAAGGGTAGAGTGTCCAAAGCATGCTTGTGAGTTCTGACCAGCAGTTTCAGTATCTCAGAGTCTAGTTCATTAGTGAGAAGAGAGTGGCCCGTGAGATTTACAGATGGGTTGGGCGGTGTCCGTGGAGACGATGAACCCTCACCAGCAACAGTCTCAAGGCACTTCACACTGTAGCATCGTTAACTTAAAATACAAGTTACTTTGAGGCAACTGTTGTTGTGATTTGGCACTGTAAAAATAAAAATGAATAATTTAAAGTGAGTTGAAAATATATTTTAATCATAAGCTCTGAGTAGTTACAATGAAGTCATGATACAAGTAGCAGGAATGGGTTTCACTGGTCCTTCCAGAGGGACTTGGAGAGTCCTCGCTCTTCCACGTCGAGAGGAGGCAGCTGAAGTTATTCAGGCACCTGAGCTCCTAGACGCCTCCTGGGTGATGTGTTTCAGGAATGATCTAGTGGGAGGAGGCACTGGGGCAGACCCAGTACTTGGTGGAGAGATTATGTCTCTCAGCTGACTTGATAATGACTCTGTGTCCTCCCGGATGAGTTAGAAACGGTATGAAGAGAATTCTGGGCTTCTCTGCTTAGAATGCTGTCTGGACTGAGACAGAGTCATAAATACTAGCAGACATCAACAGGGAGATCCCCTTTTACTCCGGCTTAATTCCACACTGATCCTGGATCTAGGAGCTAATATTAGTGAGCAGTGAGGCTTAGTTAAAAATAAAGGAACTAAGCAGCGTGTTTGCCTGATATCCAGGATAACAACTGCACAATTTATTCTGTCCAATGTATCTGATCAAATTTCTAGATGTCTTTGCTACATAGTGTACTAATTAGCAAAGAGTGTTGTTGAAATTATAGCAAACAGACAGACACGTACACACACACTCAAGCAACAGGTAGGTCACGTCATGAAGCCTGTGCTGCTTTTTGTCTATTTATAGCTGTTGCTGTCCGTCTGTCAGCTCAAGGTTGAAGTGTCAGCACGAGGAGACAACAGGTGGAATAGTTTCCATGCTGTAATTGTGCATATGACACAAATGTATGTTTGACCTGCCCTCACAGGACAAAAGAAGAATCCAGGAAGAAATTGCCAAGAAGAGGAGACAGATAGAAGAAGAGAAGTTAAAACTCCAGTACATAAAGGTATGTCTCTAATTTACAGCCAAAAAGCAAAAATTTCCAGGAGAAAATGTATCAGTGTGTAACAGTGTACAGGGAATGTGAGGAACTCTCGCTTGAAGGTTTAATGATTTCATTTACTGTTATATTTCTCCACATTTTCCTTGATGCAGTCTCAGAGCTTTATTTCACAGATATATACTCACTGCAGTAGCATTGTTCATATTATAGCTACAGCTATTCCTCTTCAACACAACTGAGGGTATTTCATACATTATTGTAAAAGTCAAATCTTCTTTTTTCATTCCATCGTTCCAAGTTATATTTTTTTCATGTTAAGATAAATTGGGCACACATCTGAAGTTTTCTTAAGAAGCAGTTACGCACAAGTTAACCCCAGTTACAGTTAACCACAAGGGGGCTGTCTAAAACTGTGTCACGCCACTGAGCTGTTTCCTGCATCTTTGGCAAACTGGTCACTGCTGGTGTTGTAGTGGTGTGTAATGATATCACCTTCTTATATCAGTGACTACCAAAAAATATCTAAATTCCCTATGGAAGCATGCTGGAAAAATGAATAAATCTAACAATAAACAACATATTTAAGAGTTTTTGTTGCATTTTAATACAATGTCCATTAAATATTATAAAACAAGGTATCACCAAACTGGATGTTAGAAAATGTTTTGGTTATTTTACAAAAAAGCAAAGTAAATACAATCAAACTTTATTTTTAGTAAATGATACTACAGAGTTGTCTTTGGAGGCCTTTCTAGTTATCATCCCCACATATTCATACTCTGACTGATACATCAGAGGTGGGGTTCGCATCCTGCCCAAGGATATTTGGAATACAGACTGGGAACCACTAACCTTCTGATTACCAGATGACCTGCTTTGCCTCCTCAGCTAAGGCCACCCAGCTACTGGGAATAAGATAAGATAAGATAAAATAACCTTTATTAGTCCCACACGTGGGAAATTTGTTTTGTCACAGCAGGAAGTGGACAGTGCAAAAGTTATGAGGCAAAAATTAGAATACAATAAGAATAAATACAGTACACAGCTGTACAGAATAGAATAAAATAAAATACTATATACAGTAGAATAAAATAAAATAAATATACAATAAGATAAAAATAGAATACAAATACAAATACTATATACAACTGAGTAAAAATACAACGATGCCAGAAAGGATTATTGCACTTAGTATTATTGCATATGTATGGATGTGTGTGCTTGATCAGTTAAAGTCTTTATTATGGAGTCTGACAGCAGTGGGGAGGAAAGACCTGCGAAATCTCTCCGTCCCACACCGTGGGTGCCGCAGTCTCCCACTGAAGGAGCTGCTCAGTGCTGTCACAGTCTGCTGCATGGGGTGGGAGATGTTGTCCATCAGGGATGACAGCTTAGCCGCCGTTCTCCTGTCACTCACCACCTCCACTGGGTCCAGAGGGCATCCTAGAACAGAGCTGGCCCTTCGGATCACCCTGTTCAGTCTCTTCCTGTCCCCAGCAGAGATGCTGCCGCCCCAGCAGACCACGCCATAAAAGATAGCAGAAGCCACAACAGAGTCATAGAAGGTCTTCAGGAGTGGGCCCTCCACTCCAAACGACCTGAGTCTCCGCAGCAGGTACAGCCTGCTCTGCCCTTTCCTGTAGAGGGCGTCTGAGTTATGAGTCCAGTCCAGTCTATTGTTCAGATGAACACCAAGGTACCTGTAGCTGTCCACAGCCTCAATGTCCATACCTTGGATGTTCAGTGGTTGCAGTGGAGAATGCTTGTGCCTGCGGAAGTCTACCACCAGTTCCTTGGTTTTACTGGCGTTGATCTGGAGGTAGTTCAGCTGGCACCAGTCCACAAAATCTTGGGTCAGACCTCTGTACTCCTTGTCGTCCCCATCAGTGATGAGGCCGACTATTGCAGAGTCATCAGAGAACTTCTGCAGGAAGCACTGGGTGGAATTGTGGGAGAAGTCTGCAGTGTAGATGGTGAAGAGGAACGGAGCCAGAACCGTTCCCTGTGGGGCCCCCGTACTGCAGACGACCCTGTCCGACACACAGCCCTGAGTCCTCACATACTGTGGTCGGTCGGTGAGGTAGTCCAGGATCCAGGTAGTGAGGTGATGGTCCACTCCAGAGTTCTCCAGCTTGTCCTTTAGAACCAAGGGAAGAATGGTGTTGAAGGCACTGGAGAAATCAAAGAACATGATTCTCACAGTGCTTCCAGCGGTCTCCAGGTGAGCGAGGGAACGATGTAGGAGGTGAATGACGGCATCATCCGCTCCAATGCCAGGCTGGTAGGCAAACTGAAGTGGGTCCAGTGATGAGCTTATTAGGCGCCGAAGCTGAGCCAGGACCAACCGCTCCAGGGTCTTCATCAGGTGGGATGTCAGAGCCACCGGCCTGTAGCTGTTGAGGTCCTTGGGGCGTGAAGTCTTTGGCACTGGTACAACACAGGAGGTTTTCCAGAGCTGTGGGACTCTTCCCAACCTCAGGCTCAGGTTGAAGAGGTGCTCCATCACCCCACACAGTTGGTCCGCGCAGGACCTGACGACCCTCGAGCTGATGCCATCTGGGCCCACAGCTTTCCTTTCCTCCTCAGTTCCCTCCTAACCTGGGTGGTTGAGAGAGACAGGCTGGAGCCTTGTGTTGAGTGTGTATTGGATGCTGTTGTTGGGGGTGGGGGGGAGTGAGCAGGGTGAATAGAGGAGGTGTGAAGTGTCTGAGGTGGAACAGCAGCAGTGGGGGTGGGTGAGTCTGCAGCCGATGTTGCAGACTGCCTCATGGCTGAGTCAAATGTACATAATTTAAACTTTTGAATGCAATGAGGGTAAGGAGAAGGGCAACACACAGGCCTGACCCATGCCCAGTAAAGTCCAGGTGGGGAAGCAGTGATTCAGTACAAAATACTTCGACTGCTCTGAGACCATAATCCAATGGAGCAACAATGAGTAGCGATAAAGCTAAAAATGATAATTGCAGTTCGTAAGTCTTCAGTAGTTGGGCAGTGGTTGATTTGGTAAAAATATTTACCCCCCTCTTCTGATGTTGCTCTCCATTAATCCATGGATGAATACGAACCCTCGGCCTTCCCAGAAGCTCTTTTATACTCATTCTGCACCCCCCCCCCCCGCCCCCAGTGTTTTTCACGTGAGTGGAAAAGGTTTTAAAAAACATGCTTCTGTTAGGATGCCTGGGTCAACTCCACACTCATTTTCATTTCCTGTTGCCACACCGTGGAACTGTCCACTGATATTGGTTACATTCAGTCTCTTTAACATAGTGAAGGTTTTTGTTGGACACGGGTTCGTTTAATACACATCTACATATTTATAGCAGAGCTTTGAGAACATCCGTACTCTTCCAGTCATGATTACAACTTGTGCTTACAAAAGCTCCTGTGTCTGAGTTTCCAAACTGTACATGCTAAAAACTAAGATCCATCTCATTATTATTTGGACAACATTAGTTTTTACAATTTCACTAAAGATTTGTCTCCCAGAGTCCATGCCAACTATACTGAGAAGCTCTTTGCTTCCCATTCTGGCAAATCTAAATATGTCAGACTGAGACTAACAGCTGAATGGGAAGCGAGGGACTGGCTCCACTGCAGCTGCTGCTTCATAGTGTTGGATCTAGTATGCTGTTTGTGAAACTGAGGAGTGTGTGCAAACGTAATGTTCCTTAAAATATCTGATAGAGAAATCAGCTACACATTTTTCTTTGCTTAACAGGATAGGAAAAGAGTTTTTGAAAGCAGAGAGTGTCAAATGGAAAACAGAGCAGGTGTCACCGTAGATTTGAACATTTTAAATATGAGAAGAACACTGAGCTCGGTTTGAGGCTAAAGCAGAGGCCTGTGTGTTGGTTGACTGACAGAAGAAGGCTTTGAGGGAGCAGTGGCTGATGGACGGTCTGAGTCAGCAGTCGGAGGAGGAGCAGGAGGCCATGAGGCTTCAAGCTCAAGACGAACAGCAGCAGAGTGACCACCTGCAGAGCAACATCATCAGGTAATCCAAACCTGCACTGAAGCTCACACTACATCCCAAAGTGGACACATGGGGCACAGCTCAGTATGAGCAAATCAAGTAGGTGAAGGTAACACTTTATAGTCACTGTCTGCCTAATAATGCCACAATATTAGGCATTAGTAAGGTATTATTAAGTGTTTAATTCATCATTTATAAAGCACTACTCCTTCGTATGTAATTTATAATTACAGATATTAATGTTTATTCTTGATTAACAAGCTCACATACAGATACAGATCATGATAGCCCGCTGATGGGTGGACATAATGGTACACCTCACCTGTGATGTGGATGATGCAACCATGAGTAATAACACCCCTAAATGAGAATTAGGAAAACTAGTGGAAATGTCTTGTGTATTCACCGGGGGGGGCAGTGTGGAGGCGCGTTCATTTACACCAGGGGTGTCCAACTCCAGGCCCCGAGGGCCGGTGTCCTGCAGGTTTTAGATCTCACTCTGGGTCAACACACCTGAATCACATGATTAGTTCTTTACCAGGCCTCTGGAGAACTTCAGGACATGTTCAGGAGGTCATTTAGCCATTTTAATCAGCTGTGATGGATCAAAGACGCATCTAAAACCTGCAGGACACCGGCCCTCGAGGCCTGGAGTTGGAAACCATGATTTAAGCCCTTGATACTATATATACTTATACCTTGTAAATTTGTTCAGAGAATATATAATTATGACAGAATAAGCCTTTCTATAAAATATTGATACAGGTTTTCAGCAAATAAAATACAGGTTGTGCACACTGAACAAGCCAAACAGGAAGTGATGCTTGCATTCTATGATTATTACTAAGTTGAACATGAAAGCATTAAACGATTATTTCACTGAACTGCTAATATTCAAAGTTTAGTCTGTGTGTATTTCTGCCAGAAACATGTATTTGGACTTGCACTATATATTTCTGATGATTAATAAGGTGAGCCACAAAGCTCTGGCACTGTGCCTAAAACTATTAGTAATTCTCAAGATTTAGGTTTTCCAACTAATTTAACAGTCATAGTGGTAATGATCACAGTCACACCTGCTTACTCCAGTTGTCTGCCGCTAATCTTAGTCTATCACCTTTGTGGTTTTTATGTGAAAGGGACACAAGGGATGTGTTCCACATGTAAGAGTCCAATGTGCAGTATTTATTTTATTTAGCTATAGATGGAAAAACTCCATGTGCTGACAGGTCGGAGAGAATTACATTGGGGCAAAAAAGTATTTAGTCAGCCACCGATTGTGCAAGTTCCCCCACTTAAAATGATGACAGAGGTCAGTAATTTGCACCAGAGGTACACTTCAACTGTGAGAGACAGAATGTGAAAAAAAAATCCATGAATCCACATGGTAGGATTTGTAAAGAATTTATTCGTAAATCAGGGTGGAAAATAAGTATTTGGTCAATAACAAAAATACAACTCAATACTTTGTAACATAACCTTTGTTGGCAATAACAGAGGTCAAACGTTTACTATAGGTCTTTACCAGGTTTGCACACACAGTAGCTGGTATTTTGGCCCATTCCTCCATGCAGATCTTCTCGAGAGCAGTGATGTTTTGGGGCTGTCGCCGAGCAACACGGACTTTCAACTCCCGCCACAGATTTTCTATGGGGTTGAGGTCTGGAGACTGGCTAGGCCACTCCAGGACTTTCAAATGCTTCTTACGGAGCCACTCCTTTGTTGCCCGGGCGGTGTGTTTTGGATCATTGTCATGTTGGAAGACCCAGCCTCGTTTCATCTTCAAAGTTCTCACTGATGGAAGGAGGTTTTGGCTCAAAATCTCACGATACATGGCCCCATTCATTCTGTCCTTAACACGGATCAGTCGTCCTGTCCCCTTGGCAGAAAAACAGCCCCATAGCATGATGTTTCCACCCCCATGCTTCACAGTAGGTATGGTGTTCTTGGGATGCAACTCAGTATTCTTCTTCCTCCAAACACGACGAGTTGAGTTTATACCAAAAAGTTCTACTTTGGTTTCATCTGACCACATGACATTCTCCCAATCCTCTGCTGTATCATCCATGTGCTCTCTGGCAAACTTCAGACGGGCCTGGACATGCACTGGCTTCAGCAGCGGAACACGTCTGGCACTGCGGGATTTGATTCCCTGCCGTTGTAGTGTGTTACTGATGGTGACCTTTGTTACTTTGGTCCCAGCTCTCTGCAGGTCATTCACCAGGTCCCCCCGTGTGGTTCTGGGATCTTTGCTCACCGTTCTCATGATCATTTTGACCCCACGGGATGAGATCTTGCGTGGAGCCCCAGATCGAGGGAGATTATCAGTGGTCTTGTATGTCTTCCATTTTCTGATGATTGCTCCCACAGTTGATTTTTTCACACCAAGCTGCTTGCCTATTGTAGATTCACTCTTCCCAGTCTGGTGCAGGTCTACAATACTTTTCCTGGTGTCCTTCGAAAGCTCTTTGGTCTTGGCCATGGCGGAGTTTGGAGTCTGACTGTTTGAGGCTGTGGACAGGTGTCTTTTATACAGATGATGAGTTCAAACAGGTGCCATTCATACAGGTAACGAGTGGGGGACAGAAAAGCTTCTTACAGAAGACGTTACAGGTCTGTGAGAGCCAGAGATTTTCCTTGTTTGAGGTGACCAAATACTTATTTTCCACCCTAATTTACGTATAAATTCTTTACAAATCCTACCATGTGGATTCATGGATTTTTTTTTCACATTCTGTCTCTCACAGTTGAAGTGTACCTCTGGTGCAAATTACTGACCTCTGTCATCATTTTAAGTGGGGGAACTTGCACAATCGGTGGCTGACTAAATACTTTTTTGCCCCACTGTACATGGACGTTAAAATCACCCACATCAATTATTTTATCTGAGCTGAGAACTAAATCAGATAAAAAGTCTGAGAAATCAGACAGAAACTCTGTGTAAGGCCCAGGTGGACGATAGATGATAACAAGTAAGACTGGTTTCTGAGTTTCACAGCTGGGGTGGACGAGGCTAAGCAGCAGGCTTTCAAATTAATTAAAAGTCTGTCTGGGTCTTTGGTTGATTAATAGGCTGGTGTGTAAAATTGCTGCCACACCTCCCCCTCGGCCTGTGCTTCGAGATTTCTGGTAGTTAGAATGACTCGGGGGTGTTGATTCATTTAAACTAACATAATCATCCTGCTGCAACCAGGTTTCTGTAAGGCAGAGTAAATCAATTTGTTGATCAATTATTAAGTCATGTACTAACAGAGACTTGGAGGAGAGAGACCTAATATTTAATAATCCACATTTCACTGTTTTACTCTTTGGTTCAGATGTGGATACTGTATTGTTCTTTCTTTGTAATTGTTTATGTTTAATTTGCTGGCTTTTAGTTTGTTTTTTGTCTTTTTGGAAGCTGACACAGTCTCTATGGAGATGGGTTTTTGGGGGGGTAGCAGGAGGAGAGAAGCTGCAGAGAGGTGTGTAAGACTGCAACTCTGCTTCCTGGTCCCAACTCTGGATAGTCATATTTTGGGTGGTTTAATAAATTTGTCCATGTTTCTAGAAATGAGAGCTGCTCCATCCAAAGTGGGATGGATGCCGTCTCTCCTAACAAGACCAGGTTTCCTCCAGAAGGTTTGCCAATTATCTATGAAGCCCACATCGTTTCTGGGACACCACTCAGACAGCCAGCAATTTAAGGAGAACATGTGGCTAAACATGTCACTCCTGGTCTGATTGGGGAGGGGACCAGAGAAAACTACAGAGTCCGACATTGTTTTGGCATAGTTGCACACCGATTCAATATTGATTTTAGTGACCTCCGATTGGCGTAACCGAGTGTCATTACTGCCAATGTGAATTATGATTTTACTGAAAATCTTTTGAAAATGCAAAATACACAGCTACCCAGTACAACCCATAATGCCATATATTAAAAGTCTTGTACTTACCTTGTTGAAGCTATTCAGAGACACCCTAACATCCAAGTGTTTTGGATGCACAAGTGATTTCCTTTTGTATTTGCTAACACTGTTCATTATATTCAACTGTACAGAATGGAGAAGGAGATTGAGGCCTTGGAAACACAAGAACTCAATATCTCTGCCAATGAAGAAATTGTGGTGAAGCGGCTAAAAGAGGTGGAGAGAACAGCTGAAGACATTATCAAGGTAAACAAAAATCAAGTGCCTTTTAACACTCAGCTTGCCTTTTTGGCTGTGACACTAATGCATGTCACTTATTAAATACATCTGGGCGGATTAGTGCTACTAGTACGCTAGTATTTGCTTTTCACCTTAGTACGATTAAGAATAATGGACAATGAAAAAGGAAAACAATAAAAGAAATCAAAGACACACACCTGTATTTTGATGTGTTGATGTGTCAACACAGCTCCCAATAACAGATGATGCACATTAAAGGCTGTGTGGCACAAAGGACCCATACATACACACTATTGGAGTACTAGTTATGTTTTATTTGCAGCTTTTTTCCAAGATCACTCAGTGGAGATTTTCATGTGGAACAAGGCTTCCCACAGAGGGCCTTCTTCACCTGTATGAACGCTGTCTGGCACTGCTCTGTCCACTGGATCAGATCTGGGTCACCCTTTTGGGTTAGAGCAGTCAAGAGGCTGGCCAGCTCTGCGAAGTTTGGCATGAACCGGTGGCAATAACCAGCCAGCCACAAGAACTGCCTCACCTCTTTTTTTAGTCTTGGGACATGGGCAGTATACGATGGGTGTTGTTTTCACCTCCTGCAGGCCCACTTGCTCACCTCCCCAGATACTGTACCTTCCCTTTGTCTGCTCACACACTTCTTCAGGTTGGCTGTGAGCCCCATCTGCCTCAGAGACTCTAGGACTATGGCCACCTGCTGCACATGCTCTGCACAGGTGTCACTATGGATGATGATGTCATACACCAGGTTCATGAGACACTGGAAAGTTGCTGAACAAGCTGAACGAAAGTGTGACAAATTGGTACAAATCGTACAGAGTGGAGAAGAATGACTTTCTTTAGACTCTGGAGATAAGGGGATGTGCCAGTAGCCACTGGTTAACTCCAGTGTCATGAAAAAGGTGCAATGCCTATCTGATCCAGGAGCTTGTTGACCCGGGACATGACATATGCATCAAACTGTAACAATTCACCTTGTGGTAGTCGCCACAGAACCGTATAGATAAGAACTATGGGGCTAAACCAAGCACTTCTTTCTGAACATTTTTTCTTTATGTTGAGGTAACCTGTAGGGCTGTGAATGCACCATCTCACCAGGACACATTTCAAAATTGTGCTCTGAGTGTGGTATGGCCAGGCAGGGGGGAGAACACATCTGCAAAACACTGTTGCAATGCAGCAACACCCATTCTCTGGGCTTGTGTGAGATGGTCATTACAATGGGGGGAGTTGGGAATAGTGGAATTTGGCACTATCATCTCTCTCCTTCGCCAGGCTAACCAGAGAATTTCCCAAAAGCTTTAAAGCACCAACAACTGGGTGTGTTCCTCTTCTGTGCGACTGTTACAACTCACCCAATACAGTCTATGTCTGATTAATACAAAATTCAGGTAGGCCAGTGCTGTGTCGGGGTGCACCATGTGACCAGTAATTTTTATCACTTGGTCAAAGGCTGAGTATAGAGTTTTGTCATGAGACTGCTGTAGTGGGAAATCTTCCATGGAGTGAATCAGTGCCGTCTCCTCCCCAGAGTCAGCGATGGATGGCCTCGGATCACCGCTGTACACAGCATATACACTACATGCTGCTACAGGTCATGAATGCATCCCCACACACTGCCCCAACAGGTTTTTAAATCATGGCCAATCCGTCCCCAGAATTAAAGGATGTGTCAGGCATGACCTAACCACAGCCTTCCCACTACGCTTTTTGTCCTTGTACTTAATTTCTGGCAGCACAGTAGGATATTTGTGTATGTCCCCATGCATGTACTTAACCTCCACCCACTCTACCTTCAGCAATGCCCCGGGCCAAACCAGAGTTTGGTGGACCAAGGTCTGTGTGCACCCTGAGTCTACAATAGCCTGGTGTATACCCCTTACCACCTTACCACTATGCGTCCCTCGTGGACTGAGGGAAGGTGTCAGAGGGCAAAGTGATGGCAAAGGACCACTCCGCTGTTCCTGTCGGGAGTCCCTTGACAAACTGCTCGAGAATCATCAGATCCAGCAGCTGAGCCTCCACCTTTGTGTGGCCGGGCTTTTTGCGGCCCTATTCAGTACCCCAAGAAGTTTTGGTGGCAGTCCTCGGGCACATGGCCTAGGCCAGGGGTCGGCAACCTTTCTGATGATGAGTGCATCTAAAATTTTCCTCAGAAGTCAATAAATTGCAGTAGCAATTTATTGACTTCTGCAATAAATAAATAGCAATAAATTTAATAACGCTCTATATTAACAGTTACACACTATATAGAACCACTTTATAGAATTATATTTGTTGGCAGATGTTGGCAGCTGTCAGCGAATAGTTATCAGCTATTTTGAAACAAAAAAAAAACAAAGACTTTTTTATCCATAACAGCAAATACAGAAAATGCAAATGCTATTTATGGTCTCCTCACAACAATGATAAGAAAAATAAACTGGGCCAATATGGCATGTTTGTTAATACAGAGACACACATGTTAATATGATCTCTGGTCTCCCACTCAGAGACACAGGTCTCCGAGTGTCCAGCATTCAGAGGCTACCTGAGGACTCGTGTGAGAGAAAATCTGCTCACACAGACATGTAGAGCCAAATACTGTCAATAAGGCCTCTGCAATGTTCTGAAGACAGTTAAACTTGTCAGGCAGTGATGTCCAGCAGGTGAACATGCAGCTCCATGAACACGCACAGCTGTGGATTCCAGCTGCGTCCGTAGTTCTGCAAACTTTGACCCCACAGAGTCGAGCTTTTCAGTTCTATCAGCTGCATTTCGATGTCCTCTTTGTCGAGCCAGTTAATGCGAGACAAACCCAGCTGCTCATTAAAGCTTTCTGGTTTGATCAGAAAAGAAAACATTGGTCCATACGCCTGAAAGTCCCGAAAACACATTGTGAATTCTGTCTCGAGTCTACGGATGTATCCGTGTGTTTCCACGGTGCTGCGCTGAGCGAACAGCTGCTGAATCTTTTAAAGTGTTGGAATGTGGAAATTTCAACATTGCTTGAAAAAACTGCCAGCTAGCAACGTCCCTCTCACCGGTAGGCTAAGTTATTTTTAGCCAATTACAAGTTCCATCTGGTAGTTGGGGTTGTTAGCTAAGATACCGTCATTAAGAAGCGGCACAACTAATGTGTCTATGCGAGCTAATTTGCGATGTGCACCGCTGTCCCAGCCATTCATTTTTTAATGCACCTGCTCAGATTAACTCACTGCGTGACGTGCCCAGGGCTGGACTGGGACAAAAAAATCAGCCTGGGCATTTTGACTAGAGACCGACCCACCAGGTATTAAAGCCATAAAGCCTTTGAATGAAAACAAACGCTGTTGTGACAGTGATGTACAGTCTTGTTGGTATATGTATGATTTTTATACATTTTAAATCAGATAAAAACTTTGGTTTTTATCTGATTCAGATACTTATTTAATAAAAGCTAGACATTTTAAATGAGAATAAGAAAGAAAAGTATTTCTTTGTGCCCCCCTCTCCCTGTTAATGTCCTACCTGCCCCCCTGGCATAACTTTGCTAGACCCACCCCTGCACAGTTACCAGCTGTCAGCTACTTAGAAAAGGATCCTGGTGTTATTTGTCTCTCAGAAACAGTTCATAACTTCAACTCATTCATGTCACCTAAAAGGTAAACCTGTTTCTCCATCACAGCTCTGATGATTCAGTAAGGACATCTCCTGGTTTCATCTTCATGTTTCCCTCTCACCACATATTCAAACCGACATCATGACCAGCAGCTTTACAGCTGTGGCTCCAGCAAACAGCCGATCAGCTGATCATTGATCAGTTTCATGATTGAAGTAGCAACAGGAGTGGGAGGGGCAGAGAATGACAAAAGAAGAGGCAGCTCTGCAGCAAAGACACAGAGTAACTCCAGCTTTGTGTCTTTTTCTATTCTAGCTGAAGTCCGGGACAAACTGTTCCTTCTCAGCTCAATACGAAATGCGTAATATTTTCTCTGAATGCGGGACGATTCCGTTTGTATGGGACGGTTGGCAACTCTAATAATTAACCTTATAAATAAAGTTCACTATCAGTAACATCATAGCACCCACCCAGCTGTATAGAAACTCCATCATGCTAGCTAGCACGCAGTACGAGTTATTGCAACTGACTGTAAAAAGTCAACACAACGAAAATAAACTCCATCTAAACTCGGTTTATATCTGACCCAGATAGACTGCAGGTCATAACTTCTTACCTGAAGTTCAGTTCACCTGACACTCGGACCAGCGGCCGCCTCGGGTCTCTCCTCCTCCTGCCTCCCCTTCCCTCATCCACCTGCTGGCCTCAGTGGAAGCTGTGCCATAGCCACCACCAGAGTTATTTTTACACATCTGGCCAATCCACCACCTCTCATTGTTTATACCATTACAAAAAAAATCATCGGCCCATAGAAACGAAAAATCACAGTCGGCCCAGATGGCCAGTCCAGCTATGGTCGTGCCATCAGTTAACCCTTCGCGTGCCACCTGTTCTAGAGTTTTTAATTCTGCACCTGACCCCACTGCCACGTTAAGTCTTTTATTTGGTCTGCTGTTAGTGATGTCATGTTGCCTTAATGTCATATTATCTTCATACGAGGAGCAGGGTATCTTAATCTTATAATGTTACAACCACATTTGACTTGAACACATTTGACTCGAACTAGGGATGAAGTTGGTAATTAGTAATATTTTAGTTAATGTTACGTGTTAGCTGTTTCATTACAATCAGTTGAGAAAACTATATTTTGATGATGAAGGCAACGGCATCAGCCTTGAGTGTATAGTTTTCATTGCCACACAACTACCAGCAGAAATATATGCCTACAAGAAGAAAATGATCACACAAATAGAATTATAGTGTTAGACTTTAAAATGATAAACTGATATACACACAAAGCACTGTGCATAGTGTACTATAGATGTGTACTGTAGTGTTAATCTGCAGTTAGATCAGTTAAGGTCTTAGACTAAGGCTTGTTCATTGTCCATTGGGGTCACCTTTAAAAACACTAAGTACTCAATTACTGCATTTTTTAAGTGTGCAGAGTAGCTAAATGTGTTTTGCTGGTGTGGTTTCATGCAATCCACGCCAGTTTTACCGAGGACGATGATGATTTGAATTTTCATTGTTGTGAACAGATTCTAGCACCTTTTTAAAGGAATGATGTTTTCTCCTGACTTCCTGCTAACTGCTATGCTATCTGTAAGCTCTGCTTGTTTCTAATAAGATGTTCTCACTGAAGACTGTGTGGGTGGGCTTTGTTGCACAAGCGACTGCTTCGAGTGAATTAGGTGGCAGATAAATGGATTACTCACATTGTGAGGATGCAGTGCAAGGACTAATATGCCTGATTTGCTTTGCTTTCTGTCTTCATTTAACCTAGTGAAATTACTAATGTGACAGCTGTGGACTGCCGTTACTAAACAAGCTGAACTGTAGCACTGCTGTGATGTTTACTTCATGCTTCTTTCACTACTTTGAACCTCAACTACTTTGTCTCCACATATAGGAGGTACACGCAGAGTCCCAACCAGGTGTGCACTTTTTTTAGCTCTTTGATGTGCTGTGAGTAATTTCTCCTGGTAAATGGTTACAAAACTTATTAGAGCTTCATTAAAGTATAATAGCAGCTTTTGCATCATGGGATACTTGGTTATCCCAAGTGTGCTCAGATTACTAGAAACATAAAAAAATGTTTATGGCATGATAAAACTGAGCATCAGTTGTGAGAATTCATTCAGAAGATGGATATCAGTTTTCATTTTGATCTGTAATTTCTTGTATAAGTGTCTTTGTTGTCACATACTGGAATAATGTGTCATATTACTAATATAATGAAATCTTAAAAATGGTGACATATGTATATATTTGCCCAAATATAGCTAATCTTGGTTTATGTTGTGCTTGCTTTCATTTCACTGGTCTTATATTCTTCTTAGATGTGACCCATCATGTCCCTTCACCACTACCAGATATGCTATCACTCATTCCACTGGCAGCAGCAGAAACCCATCCTGTATGTGAACTCGGTAGCCATGAACCAAAGAAAGGTATACTTCTGACAGGCTGTAAAATATTACATTGGTGCAGATGGATTAAAATGATCATCCTTCAGCATGATGCTAAGAATACACTGATCAGCCACAATATTGAAACCTATAATATTGATGCTAGTCTATAACAATGTTACCATGTTTCAGTGGTTATGTGACTGGTACATGCTGTTCGTATCATACATCTGATGCCAGCTGTCAGTTTCCTTGCACTGGAAAAATGTAATGTACATTACATCAGTCTTGATGCATGCTCAGTCATCCAGGTAAATCTCCAAAAAGTTGATTCTGTTCATCAGGACGTTTTCACTGGGAGAAATGTTTCGTCATCATCCAGGTGACGTCTTCAGTCTCAGCTGACTGCAGGTTTCAATCTTATAAACAGGACATTTACATAATGACTGAAACCAGCCCACTGAAGGAACAATGGGCTGGGAGGTCAGTTCCTTCATCGTGATTATGCAAATTCTCATGACTATTGATCAACAACCACTGATCAATGGCCATGAGTCCCATTCACAGAGAGTTGGGGAATGGCTGCAATCACAGCATTGTAAGATGGTGACAGATGTACCCTTAGGCCCCTCCTCCATTCAGAGATGGTCTTTCCCTTTTCACGTAAATGGCCTCCTTGACTCCGCCCTCAAACCAGCGTTCCTCCCTGTCCAGGATGTTACATCCTCATCATTGAAAGAGTGTCCACTGGTCTGTAGGTAAATAGACTGCAGAGTCCTGGCCTGACGAGGTAGCTCTTCTGTGTTGTGCCGTCCTCTTTGGTTGTTTGGTTTCCCCGATGTATAAATCCTGCCAATCCTCCTGCACTTAACAGCGTACACTGTTACTCTGTTTGTGTCGGGGGACCCGATCCTTGGGGTGGATCAGTTTTTGCCGCAACATGTTTTGGGGTTTAAAGGTCACAGATACGTGGTGTTTAGAGAAAATGCGTCTCAGCTGCTCCGATACTCCTGACACGTACGGGATCACTACAGGTTTTCGCTTAGTCATTGGTTGTCCTTCTCTCCTGGATCAGCTGGTGGTTTCTTTAGGAGCCTTTCCAGCTCTGACAAAAGTCCAGCTGGGGTAACCACATTTACTCAGGGCCTTCCTGATGTTCTTCTGCCTCCCTGGCTGCTGTGTCAGTGGGGATGGTGTTCGTTCTGTGTTGTAGCGTCCTGATGACGCCCAGTTTGTGCTCCAGTGGATGATGAGTGTCAAACCTTAGATACTGATCCGTATGTGCAGGTTTACGGTACACGTCAGCTTTTAGATGTCCTCCATTACTGATGGAAATCTCACAGTCTAAGAAGGCTAACCTGCCACTGTTCATATCCTCCCTGGTGAATTTGATGTGTCGGTCCACCGAGTTAATGTGATCCGTGAATTGTGGTACATCCTGAGATTTGATTTTCACCCAGGTGTCATCCACATACCTGAACCAATGGCTTGGTGGTGTTCCAGGGTAGGATAGCAAAGCCCTCTTTTCCACTTCTTCCGTGTACAAATTGGCCACGATGGGTGAAACTGGGAGCCCATGGCACCCATGATTCTGCCTGTAGAACTGACCCTTGTATGTGAAATATGTGGAAAGAAGACGCAGTTCAAACACACTTGGTCGGTGCTGAGAGCGGTCCTGTTGCTGCAGTCAGAGACTGAAGAAGTCACGTGGATGACTGATGAAATGTTTCTCCCACTGATAACGCTGCGTCCAGATGAACAGAACCAACCTTTCGGGTACATTACACAACTTATCTATATAAAACTTTAGACACATAACACACTGATCAATAATTAGTCATTTGTTATCTTGTAATTAGCCAAACTAATGAAAAAAGGTCTGTTACAGTTGGGTAACGATGATGTGAATATTTGAGCGACGATGAGGTTGAAATGAGTTTAAGACTCAAAAAATGTGTTTTAAAGTGGACTTTTAGCTGCATCCTGTCCAAGTTCTCAATATTTTATGTTACATTTGTTTACAAATTGAGAATTAGTTCAGGACTACATGTTGTAAAAAAACATTTTAAAAGGCACAGTGTCTGAAAGTCAGAGCGAGAACCATCTAAAGTCTCAATACAGCAACACTGAGTTTGATTACCCTGACTCGTGTCTGCTCTCAGTCCTTTTGCACTGCAGGACAAATCCAAAAGACATAAGGATTGCAGATTCAGACTGGATGTGTATCCACTTTGGATCCAGCTTATTCTTTCCCAAAATGATCTGTATTCTTTATTTAAAATGAAAACTGTGCTGAAATATTTAAAATCAATGAAATCGTAGACTTTTTTGTTTGCCTTTCCTGATAAAACATGCTGTCCTGTATTTTTCAGTAAAATGTTGGGTAATTCGTGACCACAGAAAGTATAAAACTGGTTTTCAATGGTTTTCATTCTTTTGTCACGCACATGCTTAACTGAGCGTGAGCTTACTCAGAGTTGAGACTCTTGGACTTGCTTACATAGTGTTACTCAACTTAGACTTCATGGTTAAACTGTTGTTGAATATGTTATTGAGTTTGTTGAAGATACTTCCTGGGGCTTCTTCCAGAGGCCTGGGACCTACCACAAAGCTCAGGCAACATACCAGGGGGATGCTTCCCTTATTCCATTTCCCAGATTATATCATTCTTTTTCCACAGAAAATGATCCCTATGACTGCTACCTATTTTATGACGTGGTGATTAAAAGTCTATAAATCTGTTGTAAAAAGCACAGGCAATAAATGCTGACGCAAATCTTAATTTAGTATTTTAGTGATAGAGCATAAAATAAATATTGTAATTCCAGAAAATTATCAGTTTGTATTTCTAAGGTGATGGCTGTACTTTAGAGCACTGCAACTGTTTATTGTCCCACAACCTGATAAAGAAGGTTTGTGACTTTGTCACAGATCAAAGTGAAATTAACATGCGTGATTCCACAGGAATTCTTGGTGTGTGTCCTGTGTTCTAGTAGCTTCAGTTTCAACAGTGTAACATAGACTCAGCAGCAGATTAGAATCAATTACAATATTTATACATTTTTGATATCACCAAGTTAATACATGCATGCACAGTTTGCATTTCAATGGTTGTAGTAAGATAGACTGAAGCAGCACGTATCAAATGCATTCCCCCAGCAAAAAATCTATATTGTACGTAAAAGCTTTTGTTACTGTAGTTGTTTCCTGAGCATTTCTGATGCCTTAGTTGTAGGGATACAATTGAAGAGTGAAACCAAATCAAAGGACAATATGATTTTATCTGATTCAGTGTACGTTTGTGGACAGCATTAGGGAACACACACATAAAGAAAAGTGTTATCACATGTGGTTATTCCAACTGGGTCTTCAAGACGCACAGGAAAGAAGGTCAGAAACCAACTGGGGAGAAACAGAATGACAAATGGAACGACACTGCCATCCCTTATGTAGCAGGTCTGTCAGAGAAACTCCAAGCACAACATCAACATCCCAATGCACTTCCGACACGGGCACACCCTTAGATGGAAACTAGGTCTGTCGAGGTCTGTGGAATTACAGACTGAGTGTGATGTGTAGGACCCAAATCCAAACGCTCGGAGACAGAATCATCTTAATAAAGGCAAACCATGATGATGACCCACGAACAAAAGACTAAGCATAAAATACAAAAAGAAACCAAAGTATATCAATAGAACTTAGGAACATAAACCATTTCTCAAAACCCAACTCTAAACACAGAAAGAGCCCGACCAGAAAGACCAGAACCATGACAGGTAATCCCAAGGACAAAACTCACAAACAAACAAGCTAAGCAGCATAGTGTATGCTGTGGGGTGCAGGGAGAAGTGCTTAAAACTTCTGCATTGGAGAAACTAAACAGCCAGTCCATAAACAAATTGCACAACATAGAAGAGCCACCTCAACAGGACAAGAGATAGCTGTACTGTAAGGATACAGGTCACTCATTTGAGGATGCCAATGTTTACACTTTGGATGAAGAAGACAGATTTGAGAGAGAAGTAATATAGAGCATACAGTCCTCAGATCCCTTCCCAGGTGCCTCAACCCATCAGTTGACCTTAGTATGTCACATGGTTTCCCGTGAAACCCCTGGTGTTAATAACTCATGCCTTTTTTCATACCCTGGCTCTTGTGATGACGCACATGATTGATAGTGGGTCAGTGACCCTCTTCAGGGTCAACCACCACTAGTGTTTGAATACCTGGGACTTTCCACCATTTGGTTTTAGAAGTAAACAAGTCTTTTGGATGAGAGGTGAAAATCACAAAATTTCACAAAAGTCCACTGGCTTTGTTTCCAAGCTCCTTAGCCTACTGTGGCCTTAATGACTGAGAACCTACACAGACATATTGGCCTGTAGTGTTGTTCACCACATTCCCACTGAGCTCTTGATGATGGCTCTTAGGCACTTGTTCATCTTGTACAGTTCTAAGCATCCCAGGCATTGAGTCACAGGTTTTCTTGTAGTTGATGGAGATGTTGCACAGGTTGTTCAGTCTGATCTTGCAATCTCGAGTACCTGCTCTGTCTACTAGCAGCTGGTGTTTTTCTCCTGCTGGTTTCTGCTAGTTCCTTTCTGGGCTCATGTATTGAGCCATGTACCTGTTCATCTTAGCCACTATGACGACTGCAGGAGCTTTCATGAGGTGCTGAGGGAGGTTTTCTGTCATTAAATACAAAGAAAACTCTTCCAAATCAAGCATTAGAAGAAAATTCAGCAATATGAACTTTATTTGAACAATATTTATTGTCCAGTACATGTCCTAAGAGTTCATCTATGTCTTTCATTCCAGCTACATTTGCTATGAAGATCAGTGTGGAAAATGATAAGAAAACAGGCAAAAGTCATGTGGTGTCAGCTTCAACCATCATCCCAGAAACCATCCAAAAGAATGGGATAAAGGTGTATGATGATGGACGTAAGTCTGTGTATGCACTGCACCCAGGGACAACTAAAATCCATAGTGAAACAGTTGGAGAGATGACCCCTACCGAGGTAGAAGAGCTTCTGCATCAGGCCGCTGATAGGAATGTACCTACTGAGGTGCAGTACCATCTACCTGTCTATTCTGTGCCCTATATAGGGACGAATAGGCCATCAACACCAAGGAAATCAACTAAATCACTAACAAAAAACTCAAAACCCAGCCCCTTACGGAATGTAAACTCATTCAAAACTGGATCTCTAATCCTAAATGAGAAAAACCACTGCAGCCAAGGCCTGCAGGAACAAAAACCCCCAAACAAAACTCCTCTATCGATCTGTCAAGACTCGACTTTAAAAGTACGAAGAGTTGGAGAAGGGGCCAAACTGCACTCTCGAGAGCAGGCCAAGTGTGAGACCTTTCTAATACCACAGTCACACTTTAGCACCAAGTGCCCAAGAGCATTTGCCAACAGCACAACAGATACAAGCAGTCCAAACACAGCAGCTCTTGTTTCAGTTAAATTCAGGCCTGAAGGAATGCCTGGACCCAAAGAGCCAGTCTACAGAACATTAGATAGATCTAGTTCTTCACTCGTCCACCATAAATTTGATCCTGATCCCTTGCTAGGCACCTCAGGTGACTCTAACAAAGATTTACCCTCTTGTGCAGAAAATAATGTCTCTCTGAACCTTGTCAGCACTCTGCCAGGGGAGCTAGAACCCATATCAATGATCTTCATGGGCTACGAGAATGCTGAGGAGGAGGAAGACATTCAAGCTGAGTTGGTGATTATTGACAACAGTTCTGATAATAACGACAACGATGAGGATGAAAATGAAATCAACAGGGAAGAGTATCTTTTATACCACCCACAGGGGTACAGAAGCAAAGTATTTCAACCCAAGGTGCATACAGCTAAGGTCATAGAGCTCAGAGACATTACAGATACCTAAAGAGACCAGGAGGATTTAGGACTCCACAAGCCAACATTCATCCACAAGTATGGAAAGCACAGTCCTTATTTACAGGAGCGGTCAAAATGGAGACGATGAAGCTCAGTCAAACAGGAAAATGAGAAACTGAATTGTTAGGAAAAGAACTGGGAATAGAATTTGTTAGGTGATTTTTCTTCCCCAACATTTGTCTTTTTTTCTGGTGAATGTGCTCATGCATGCATTTTCTGCTGCCAAGCCAATGTAGTACTTCTCAGCCTGCCAATCTTTAATAATAATAAATTGTGATTCGTGCCATTATGAAACCTTAACTTCTCTTGAGTGATAGAAACACCTGATAGACTTTTTGTTTATTAGTAACTGTGCCACTGGAATTTAAATTTTATCATTCAGTTAGTTTGTTGCTTTGTAACTGAGTTGCATTAAATGGTACTGTGCTGTGAATCAACCTGTGCTCATACCTTTGATCTAAGTTCATTTGTTTGGTCAAGTCTATGTCTTAAATTTCTGATGGCAGTTATCTACCAAATTTCCTTGTTTCTAGTGCACTTTAGGAGTTGGAATGGGAAAGTCTGGTATTGGCGGGGCATAAACATGTCAAAATATTAAAACCTTTGTTGTAAAAATATTAAATATATCATTTTATTACGATGTCCGTCCTCATAATTTAGTCAGCTTGAACTTTGATTAGATGATTTCTAATTTTACCTTTCATTTAAATGTTTTCTGAATATCAAAAATATCCTTCCTTTGGGACTGCACCTGCTCACTCCTTTTTTGTAAATAGCCTTTGTGTTGGACTTCATATACCATGTTTTCTGCACTATAAGGCGCACCTAAAATCCTTTAATTTTCTCAAAGATCGACAGTGCACCTTATAATTGGTGCGCCTCATGTATGAATTCTGGTTAGGCTTACTGACCGATTTTATGTGGTACACGGCGCTCAAAAATCTATCAAAAAATGTTGTAGTATGACTTTGCTAAGCTACGAAGCCGCACCGCTTGATGGATTGTCTGAGCATTACGATTACCGTAGTCAGGAGCCTCGCGGAGTAATCTGGGTCCTAAACTCCGTCAGCTTCAGGTCCCAAAGTCAAACGAACACTGTGGCGCCAATGAGAGTTACAAACTGTCTAAATTCTTTCACCTTTAATAAAATGATCAGCGTTGCTGCTTTAGTTTAGTTAGCAGGAAGTTAGCTCGCGAGTTTCCACCTAAGCATGATATTGCATGTTCTGACTGAGAGATTTCGGAAACATTCAAACGTACAGCTCTGCTATCACTTCCAACATAAATGAAGACAGAAAACTAAACAGCAGTGACGTTTGTAGGGTTACTGAAGTTGGGCTAGCTGGTATATACTGATGTGCTACGTGATCGCTAGTGACACAGCTATGTTAGCATAAACACAGCCCGTTTCACAGTGTAGGGTTGCCAACCGTCCCTTAAAATACGGAATCGTCCCGTATTTCGAAACAAAAGTACGCGTCCCGTATTGAGCTAATAAGGGACGCACTTTGTCCCGTAATACAGTGAGAATCAAAAGTAGTCTATAAATGTTAATGGAATTAACGCTTTGTTGGAAAACATAATTCCCAGCCCCTCTCCTGCTTTGTGACCAATGAGCTGACAGCACACTTATGACAATTCGAGTATGACAATTCAGATTACCGCTCATCTCATTGGTGGAGGAAAGGTCGCTTACGGAGAAAATACCGGAAGACAACAGATGACCACAACAAGAAGCATGGCCAACAGGGAAACAAACGCCGTCACTGCGGTGCAAGTCTCGGACGACAGTACACCTAAAGCTGGGCAGACACTGTGCGATTTTTTCAGTCACGTTATTCAGCTCCTGCTCAAACTGCACGATTGACTCACAGGGGTTAGAAGTTTGCAGGTCACGATGCAGGTCTCACACTATACGGCCCGATGCTCTGATGCGACCTGAGTGCTCACACTGTGCCTCCATAAAATGAAGGTTATAACAGAAAATCTGTCGCTCGCTCTCTCTGTCTTTCACTCACACAGACACACCACCACCATCAACTTTGCTAAATTGCTAATGAAAAACATGATCAGGCAGCTGTGATTTAGCAGCAGTGTAAATCCAACTATTTTCAGGGTTGTTGTGGTCGTGATCATTTTGTGATGCCACATGGAAGTTCTACAAGTTGTGCCTCCATCGCTTGTGTCCAGATCACACGCTGCACAGCCGTGCTGCTCCGTCTTTTTCACCGACGTTTATGTGTTTGCGCGTGAGCAGTGTGAGCGGCTCACGAGCGATTGATGATTGGGAGCTGGTCGTGATGTGTTAATCGCTTCTCGTTACCCCACGTATACTACACGATGCAAGATGAAGTAAGCACAGTATAAGCCCAGCATTAGAGCAGCAATGTTTGTTCGCTCAGAAAAAGAAAAAAAGGCTGCAAAAGTACAGGGAGGAATGGGAAAAACACCTGGCTGGAAAAGTGCACGATAACACCTTTAAAGCGCACTGCACTGTGTGCCGGCGCACTTTTTCCATAGGCATGCTTCTAGTGGTGGGCACATGAAGAACATGAGGGGCGTGAAAGCTCGGGGAACCCTTAACCAATTTCTTGTCCACCAGGCCACAGCAGAAGCAGATATGGTATGTAAACACTGGTTTGTTGTTTAAACCCTCTGGTTAAGGTTAATATGGGCATGTGCAGTGAATATCAGGGCTATGTGGCCAGAAGTGTGATAATATAACTTATTTTGTGTAATAAACAACTGCAAGGATAGATGATTACAACAAATAGATGACTAATACATAAAAGTAATAGATTAATAATGATGATGAGTTATGATGCGTAATCATGGGAACAAGCGGGTTTTAGAAACAGGAGCAGCTGATTAGCATTAGAAAAGCTGAAATACTCAGCTGAAGCCAATTGTACTAAATGCACTATATGTGCACTGTTACAAGAATATTTTTCGTTCTATTGTTTTCTATTAATTTATATGATTTTAAGTTAAGCAGGACAGAGTTCTTTTAAAGAAAGATTTACTTATATTTTCAAAAGTTAAGCATGACAGGCTTCTGTTTAAGAAAGAGACCTGTTTTATGTGTTAATGTTGTCATTTTGAGCTAAAAATAAATGGCTAAATGATCATTTGTTTCCCATATGGTCATATCACAAAGAATATGCATCTGCTTAAATCAAATTCAAGTCAAATGCTTAAAAAATAATTTCACACACAAAAAAAAGAGCTACCACACTGGGAAGGGTGAAGACAACTGGGTTGCCCGGCCATGGCCACGAGGTGTCCCTTATTTATTTTTCAGGGACTTGGCAACCCTAGACACAGCTATGTTAGCATAAACACAGTGAAGCTGGAGGATGAACGCTAACTTTTTTCCTCTCGATAAAAGTTAACGTGAAGGTTCCTGATGGTTAGAGACAAATGCAATCGCATGGCAGGATGCTGTAAACGGACCAAACTTCAGTCAGGAGAACAACTGAGATAATCCATCCACAATACGAGGTTAGTCATTAATATACTGCAGCAACATGGGAATAGAGCAGCTGCAGAGAATTCAACATTGACGAATCAATGGTACAGAAGTGGAGGAAGCAAGAAGAATGAGTTGAGTAAAGTTTGACTTATCTGCCTGTTTTGTTTTGCTTGATGCACCTAATAATCCAGTGGGTGTGAGATATATATATATATATATATATATATATATATATATATATATATATATATATATATATATATATACACTCAACAAAAATATAAACGCAACACCTTTGTTACTGCTCCCATTCCCCATGGGATGGACGTAGAGACCTAAAATTCATTCCAGATACACAATATAACCATCCCTCCCAAACAGTGGTCACAAATCAGTCCAAATGTGTGGTAGTGGGCACATCTGCTATATTGAGATAATCCATCCCACCTCACAGGTGTGCCACATCAGGATGCTGATCTGACATCATGAGTAGTGCACAGGTGTACCTCAGACTGCCCACAACAAAAGGCCACCCTGGAATGTGCAGTTTTTTGCGCTATTGGGGGTCTGGGGACCCAGAACCGGTCAGTATCTGGTGTGACCACCATTTGCCTCATGCAGTGCAACACATCGTCGCATGGAGTCTATCAGATTGTCAATTGTGGCCTGTGGAATGTTGGTCCACTCCACTTCAATGGCTGTGCGAGGTTGTTGGATATTCGTGGGAACTGGTACACGCTGTCGTATACGCCGGTCAAGCACATCCCGAACATGCTCAATGGGTGACATGTCCGGTGAGTATGCTGGCCATGCAAGAACTGGGACATTCTCAGCTGCCATCTGCCCTGAACAATGTGAACCATGATTCATCCGTGAAGCGCACACCTCTCCAACGTGCCAGACGCCATCGAATGTGAGCATTTGCCCACACAAGTCTGTTACGGCGACGAGCTGGAGTCAGGTCAAGACCCCGATGAGGACGACGGGCATGCAGTTGAGCGTCCCTGAGACAGTTTCTGACAGTTTGTGCAGAAATTGTTTGGTTGTGCAAACCAATTGTTCCAGCAGCTGTCTGGGTGGCTGGTCTCAGACGATCTTGGAGGTGAACCTGCTGGATGTGGAGGTCCTGGGCTGGTGTGGTTACACGAGGTCTGCGGTTGTGAGGCCGGTTGGATGTGCTGCCATATTCTCTGAAACGCCTGTGGAGACGGCTTATGGTTGAGAAATGAACATTCAATGCACGGGCGACAGATCTGGTTAACATTCCTGCTGTCAGCATGCCAATTGCACGCTCCCTCATTGCTTGTGGCATCTGTGGCATTTTGCTGTGAGACAAAACTGCACATTCCAGGGTGGCCTTTTGTTGTGGGCAGTCTGAGGTACACCTGTGCACTACTCATGATGTCAGATCAGCATCCTGATGTGGCACACCTGTGAGGTGGGATGGATTATCTCAATATAGCAGATGTGCCCACTACCACACATTTGGACTGATTTGTGACCACTGTTTGGGAGGGATGGTTATATTGTGTATCTGGAATGAATTTTAGGTCTCTACGTCCATCCCATGGGGAATGGGAGCAGTAACAAAGGTGTTGCGTTTATATTTTTGTTGAGTGTGTATATATATATATATATATATATATATATATATATATATATATATATATATATATATATATATATATATATATATATATATATATATATCAGGGACTTGGGTAGCTGTACTTTTCTGCAACATTAACATTCTGTGCTGTAGAGCTCAGGTGGTAGAGCAGGTCAACTACTGACCGGAAGGTTGCTGGTTCAATCCCTGGCTCCTCCAGTCTGCATGTCAAGTGTCTCCTTGGGCAAGATACTAACCCCACGTTGCTCTCCGATGAATCCATGCTTGTGTGTGAATGTAGTTAGAAAAGCACCCAGTTTAGAGACAGTGCTTGTGAGAATGGGTGTGATTGGGTGAATGTGGCATGTTGTATGTATTTGAGTACAGAGAGTAGAAAAGTGCTATATAGCAATCAGTCCATTTACCATTCTGTCCCAGCACAAACCATTTGCCTCTTCCTTCTAAAGTTGATCATTAGCCCTCTGTTCTTGTTCACATTCAGATGCAGATGATTTCTCTAAGCACTGCTCCTGCCTGTCAATAGCACATGCAGCCACTGCAGAATGAGCACAGACTGAGCTGTACTGACAGTCTGAGGTGAAATGGAATGGAGACAACACAGTACCCTGTGGAGCTCTGAATTTCACATCACCAAATCACACACACAGTTTTATGGTACTACACTGACACAGCTCATCCTCAGATACTGTGCCTGTCTGTCAGGCGCTCAGTGATCCATGAAATGGTGGATGAATTTAGAGAGATGTCCTGTAGCTTCTTCTCTCTCAGTATCAGTGGCTGAATGGTGTTTAAAAAAATCAAAGAAGGCGAGCCCCCCCAAAGACTAACCTCTTTGCTGCATCCAGTCACAGATTTGGTTTGTATGCTAACTGCAGAAACTCTCTAGATGTTTTCACCTGTGGTTTTAGCTGGGTCAAGAAATACACTGTGAGGGCAACTGGTGAATACTCATTAACTTCAGATGTTCCATTCTCTGTTAAGATAATCATGTACTGCTCCACTAATGTTGAGGTCGAATCTCTGAGCTGACAGAAAGTGCTAGGTACGGTTTTACTGCACCAGCAGTTTGGCGTCATTGTCAAACTGAAAAATGAAGCCGTAACACGATGGAAAGCAAATCTTACTGTATTATTCTGTGTTTATACTTCCCCAATAACCACTGGCTCAAATGCAGCCCCAAACCATGACACAGCCTTTTTAACTGTCTCCTGACCTCCAACATACACATCCACAATTAACTGAATCAAGATGTCAAATTTGGGTTCATCACTCCATAAAACTTGTTACCACTGACTTTCATGAGGGTAATGCTCCAGTCTTCATCAACAGTAACAGGGTGGAGTGTGTACCATGGTTTAGATTCCATGGGATCTCCTAAGATCTATCAAGGAAAGCTAACATCACAGCTCTGTTGGATAAGGTCATTTTTCCTAAGAAGGCTAAAAATGCTCCCCCTACAGGTGCTGCCGACCAACTACAGCCGGGGTGTCCAAACTTTTTTCACTGAGGGCCACGTACATAAATATATAGGAGGGGCTGGGCCGCTTACTAGAAATTAGGTATATAACCTTAACTTTAGTGTATTAAAGTTAGAAAAATCACTTAAAAGTGGTCAAATGTGTTATATTGTTGAATATAATTAAAGCTGCCTTCATCACAGCTTTCCATAAATGGATCTTTATTGATTTATTCAGAAAAAGCTTTGGTAGCTCGTTCTCAGAACAGCCTTAGATTTCTTCTTAGACAGCACAGAGAAAAACAATGAAGATGGGACGGGTACATTTCAAGCCTGTTATTTAAGTTATTAGGCTCAGCAACACATCTATTAACGTTCGCTTCAAACGATTACCAACATTAACAGGCTGAACTGGACTTAATAACAGGAGTGCATCATTTTAGTAGATTATTCTGGTGAGTATCAGCTGCGCTGGGTATGTAAATCGGGCCATCCAGCTGTGGTGCTGATCACCACTCGTGCCAAAATTCAAATGTCACTTGATCGAGGAGCAGATGTGCATCAGATGAGATCAGCTGACTACGTGTGCGTGCGCTGTGCGTATAAAGAAAGTGTTACGCAAAACCAGGGTAGTGACAGAATCAATGCGCTTTATTGATATTTGAAGCATGTGTGCACGTGCATGCTTATTAACACACGGGTACTGTGGAATAGATTTTTAAAGCGCTCGTGCTCTCGTCCACTCCCTGCAAAAAAAATAGCAGCTGTGCGGCGTCTGTGGCGTCGGTGCTCTCATCACATGCGATGCAGTAAAAATCAAAAGCGCAGCTTCATCAGACAGTTGCAGTTTAATGTTGGCTGACGAGTTTTCAATGCGTCGCACGACTGGATTTCTGGACACGCTGACGTTGTTGAAGTTCTGCACTTTTTCCGGGCACATTATTTCGGTGACTTTAACGAGGCCGTGTTTTATGAGGTCTCCATCTGAAAAAGGCTCGCCATGTCTTGTGATGAGTTGGGCGACCTCATAGCGGCTATTGGAGCCTTCTCCTGGACCTTTTGAGCACAAAGAAATACTGTTGCTGACCCCACAGGAGAGCTACCCTTTGCTTTAATTTCTGCTCTGGCTCAGCACCAGTGTCGGATGCACAGGCCTGATGTTTGGTTTCATGATGACGTCGTACATTATCCTCTTTCATAACTGCCACAGTCTCAGTGCAGATCAAACAGACACACTTTGTCTTGAACTCTTTGAAGGAATCTTCACTCTCCCACCATGTCTGAAATTTTCTGCACTCACTTTCTACTTTTCGCTTCTTTGGTTCTGCCATGTTTAGTAACTTGGGGTAAATTTCTTCTGTGATTGTCCTTTTTGGTGGAGCAACTGCCTTGATCAACAGCAGCTCCCCCTGGTGTTAAAACTAAGAAGTGCAATACACTCAAGCAAAAGTTGAAGTGCGGCCATATTCTATTTAATTTATAAAATGACGGGCCAATTAAAAATGGCCCTGAACTACAGCTATACCACAGAGACCTTTTTCATATCCTAACATCTTCACAGCAGCAGATCAGGAAACAGCTGCTTGGGTTAAGAGACTGAACGATTTCTTGACAAAATTTCTTCGCCGTGCTGTAAAAGACTCACTGTCAGTTTTGTAAATGCTCGATTGCAATTTGCAGCAGATTGCTGCTAAGCCTGGCCCAACCAGTTATTAGGTTTACGGGGAATCACTTTTTCCCACAGGGCCACGTGGGTTTGGATTTTTCCCCTTTAATCATAAATGCCTTCATTTAGAAAGTGCATTTTTACTTCTGGTATCTTTGTCTAATATTTACATTTGTTTGATGATCTGAAGCATTTAAGTGTGAGCAAACACACAAAAAAAATAGGAACTTAGGAAGAGGGCAAACACTTTTTCACACCACTGTCCATCCTGGTTAAGAATTTGTCACAATGTTACTGGAGACCAAGGAGATGAGTAAGTATCTGGTTAGACACAAACACCAGGAAGCTTACTGCAGTCCTGGGGCCCGTTCTTCGTACCTCGCTTACTACATCCAAGATCAAATCATCGCGCTAACTTTGAGCTCGCTAATCCGGTTCTCCGAACACACCTGCTGTTGACGATTAGTACAGCTGGATGAAGTAATGTGAGATCACTGGGTGGCTTAACAGGAGCTACGCATCGATAGTAGAAACATTGATCGGCAACCCTCTGATTGGTCGGCGAAAATGTCGAAGGAGCACGCTCGGTATTTTTCGGCAGCAGAGCAAGAACTCTTGATTGAGAGATTTCAGGAGTTTCAGAGTTTAATTAAAACGCAAGGGAACACTGCAAAGGCTGCAAAAGCAAGGAGAGAGGGCTGGCAGGAAGTTGCTGACAAATTAAACTCGTAAGTAATTTAATAATAACAATAATAATGGATTGGATTTATATAGCGCTGTTCAAGGCACCCAAAGCGCTTTACAATGCCACTATTCAGTCACTCTCACATTCACACACTGGTGGAGGCAGCTACAGTTGTAGCCACAGCTGCCCTGGGGCAGACTGACAGAAGCCAGGCTGCCATATCGCGCCATCGGCCCCTCTGGCCAACACCAGTAGGCGGTAGGGTAAATTTATTGTATCACACTATATTATCCAATATTATATTACATTATATTATATTATGTTATATTATATTATATTATATTACATTATATTATAATATGTTATATTATAATATGTTATATTATATTATATTATATTACATTATATTATAATATGTTATAATATGTTATATTATATTATATTATATTACATTATATTATAATATGTTATATTATATTATATTATATTATATTATATTATATTATATTATATTATATTATATTATATTATATCCCCTTTCACATTAGAGCCACAACAGGACCCACTAGAACATGGGAACAAGTAAAAGTGAAATATAAGAATATTCTACAGAATGGTAATATTTATCACTTATATTGCTTTTAGTCTCTTGGAAAGAGACCCTGGAATAATCTGTTTGTTTATAACAGCAACCAAGAAAAGGGCAGAGCAAACAAAGACAGGTGGTGGTCCTGCACCCCCTCGTCAACAAGTTGGTTAAGTGAATAATACCCTCACGGGAAAATCGATATCTCTCTATGAGCACACTGTCGCGCTGAGCTAAAGGATCCTGTCTATCCCGCAATATACGCTGAATTCTGAAAACTCTCCTTATCAATCTTGCACCTTCCGCAATGGGTTGGTCGCGTATACGGACAGGACATGGCTGCGACAGGCTTCCCAAATCTACCTTCGCTTTTATAGCCGTGGTCTCTCATCTTGATTACACGAAGTAATTTACAATTACTACTCTGAAATATGAATTACATCTGTAATAATCACATACATGTAATAGAATGTTAATAGTACATTTCCCTTTTTTAGGGAATGACCTGTATGTATCTGTGTGAAATCAATAAAAGGATCAAGTGCTGCATTATCTTTAGTTACATTGATGTTATTTATTTATGGTGAAACAGTGGTGGAATATCGCTGTTGCTTTCATATAAATGAAGCGGACATACCTGAGTGGCCGCGATCTAATCCTGTTTACATAAAGTAAACCTGCTCCCGAGCAGGTTTACGCTTACGGCTCTGTTGCTATGACAGCAAGTCCCGGATGAGCTTCGGGGAACCGAACGATCCAAGATCACGCGGAATCATCAACAATCTAATCCAGCTAACTCACTTAGCGAGGTACGAAGAACGGGCCCCTGTTATTGGGTATGGATGTCAGGATTGGTGTTGGTTATGAAAAGAATCTCTTAATGAAAATGTTGAAGCTTCTGGGATCTCAGAAACATGAAAGTGTCTTAAATCAGTTTAACATAAACCAGTGGCCTTGGAAACACTTCCAGTTCTCTGAAAGTCTGTGAGTAAATCTAGGAAGAGCTAACACTTTCCTAAAGATATTATGGTCTCACGTGCTAGTTTCAAGTCATATTAAAACAATATGCAGTCAATTTGTAAATGATAGTCATTATAAGAGACGGTACTAGGTAATATTAAAGTTCTAATGTTAAGCCACACAACATTAAAGTAACAGTTACCGTTTTTAATATGAAAGAAAAAGAATCTTTAGATGCTGTACAGAAGCACAAAAATGAGGCTTAAGCTCGTGCAAATTGATCTGGTAAGCCAGAATAATAAATAAGAACAAATAAAAAAAACTCTTGTTTCTTTTCAGCACTGTGGCCAGGTGGACAAAGAGTCAGTCTGTTGAGCAGAGGATTTGTTTAAACTTAAGAACTTCATGAATTTCTTCAGAAATAACATTTTAACCATTAAAGAAACAAATCCTTACCAACTCACATAACTTCTTATTATTAGGAATACCCAGAATAGAAAAGAATAGCCCCTCACTGTCATTGTACATGGACAAAGAAATGATGGGTGCTCCGCACCAACTGTACAGGAATAAAATATAAACAGTCAGACACGAGGAATAGATAAAAACAAGGCAGAGGAACACTTTGGAGAACAAAGTGCTTGGAAGCAGTGCAAAAGGACTTGGTCTGAGTATTGAGTCCATATGTGAGTGGCCTCAGTGACGGCATTTACTCAGACCATGGCTCAGATTGGTGAGGTGAGTGGGCAGGGGTGGGGTGTGGGGGATAGTGTTTTTTTGTCTGAATGACCCAGGGGAAGAAGCTTTTAGTAAGTCTGGAGATGTGGGACCTGATTGACCTGAGGTGCTGACTGGAGGGGAGCGGGTCAAACAGGTGTTGAGCAGGGTGTGAGGGCTCACCTGTGCTGGCTTTGCTGTTCCTGAGACAGGAGGATCTGGCGATGGCCTGTCAGAAAGCAGACAATGATTTTTTTGGTGTTACTGACCCTCTATGCAGCCTTCCTGCTCTCAGTCGTGGCCCCTGAGTACCAAACACCAGGCAGGAGGCCTGAGGAGCGGTAGAAGGCCAGCTGGTCCAGGTTATTCATCCTCAGGACAGAGAGGAAGTGCAAACGCTACTGGGCCTTCTTTACCCCGGCGATGGGGTTGTGGGTCCAGGTGAGATTGGCGGGGAAGTGGGTCCCCATAAACTTGAAGGTGCAGACAGATTGGTTCTGATCTGTCTGAGCCTCCTGAAGTCCATTATGAGTTCTTTGGTTTTAAGGATGTTCAGCTTGAGGTTACTTTCTGAGTACCAGCCGGACAATTCTCTACCTCTGCCCTGGTAAATGCTGCACTATGTCTGGTATTATGGTGTTGAACGCTGTGCCATAGTCCATGAAGAGCATCCTCACGTGGCTCTTCCTGTTCTTCAGATGGTTCAGCTCTCTGTGAACGCTGATGGTGATCCTCTGTGAGCACACTGGTGAGGGTGGAGGGAGGGGGTTAGTCTCTGCTGAGACACTATCTGCTCGAAGCACAGCATGACTACAGACGTGAGGACTTTAGGTCTAAAGTCACTGTCAGTACATGCTGCTATCTTGGTTGTATAGCGTACAGCTACTTTCAGTACAATTGTTATTTATTTAGACTATTTCTCTCTAATGAATCTTTAGTTCGTCTTTTAACACCATCGTGCCTGAACTTCTCTCCTCCAAACTGTCAGTGGATCACCAGCTTCCTGACAGACAGGAAGCAGCAAGTGAGGCTGGGGGAGATCACCTCTGAAACTCGGTCCCTCATTGGTGCCCCTCAAGGATGTGTCCTCTCACCACTACTGTTCTCCCTCTACACCAGTGACTGTTTGCAGATGACACCACTGTCATTGGCCTCATTCAGGATGGTGATGAGTCTGCATACCGGCAGGAAGTTGAGTGGCTGGTACTCTGGTGCAGTCAGCACAATCTGGAGCTGAACACTCTTAAGACTGTAGAGATGACAGTGGACTTCAGGAGACATCCCTCAACTCTGCGCCCCCTCACCATATTAGACAGCCCTGTGTTGACTGTGAAGACCTTCAAGTTCCTGGGTACCACCATCTCCCAGGACCTGAAGTGGGAGACCAACATCAACTCCATCCTCAAAAAGACCCAGCAGAGGATGTACTTCCTGAGACAACTGGGGAAGTACAGTCTTCCACAGGAGCTGCTGATCCAGTTCTACACTGCGGTCATTGAGTCTGTCCTGTGCTCCTCCATCACAGTCTGGTATGGAGCAGCCACTAAACAGGACAGGAGCAGACTGCAGCGGACTGTACGGGCAGCAGAAAGGCTCATCGGCGCCCCCCTGCCCTCCATCCAGGATCTGTACCTCTCAAGAACCAGGAAACAGGCAGGGAAAATCATCGCAGACCCCTCACACCCTGCACACAGACTTTTTGATCTGCTGCCCTCTGGCAGACGGTACAGAAGCCTGCAGACCAGGACCACCCGACACAGGAACAGTTTCTTTCCCCTCGCCATCTCCCTTCTTAACAGTTGACCTGTCACACTGCTCCCACTGCCAGACTGCAACTGCACCTTATGCACATTGTGTAGTATTCATTCCACCTCATTCATTTCTGTATTTTATGTATATAAGTTTAGATTCGTTATTTATAGTTGGTTTACACAGCTTGTGTGTGTGTGTGTGTGTGTGGGAGGGGGGGGGGGTGTTGTGTTGCTTACATTGTGGACATTACATTATTATTACATTATACATTGCTGTGCTTGAGAGTCACCATCTACCGGAACCAAGTTCCTTGTATGTGTCTGTGCATATACATGGCCAATAAACGTGATTCTGATTCTGAGTCTGACCTCCCTGGTCTAACAACACAGGAGAAAACAAGGCTTCCCAAAAATATTGGGGAGCTCACTCCTACTCACTCCGCACTTCACACACACGCCGGAATAACTAAATGGCTAAGGCTGCGTTTGCTCAGTCTGGACCTGGACCTGGACGCCACGGCTCTTCCATCGTCCTTTATTGGCTATGTCCGCAGAGGCCCATCCTTCTGTCCACCAAAATTGATCACAGCACAGAAACAGCTTTAGTGAAGGTTACACATGATCTTCTCTGACAGTGGACTGCTCGTCCTGCTAGACCTCAGTTCACTGTATGATACTGTTGTATTTGGCCATGAAAATCTTAGAAATGGTGTCCTATCAGTCTATGTGTCCTCACCTTGGCCTCAGTGAGATGTGGCCAGGATGTCCTTTAATGCAAATATTAAACAAACATGCAGAACTGCTTTCTTGTATTTGTGCATCATCTCTAAAATTAGAAACGTCCTGTCTCAGAATTATGCTGAAAACCTAGTTCATGTATTTATTACTAATCACATTATCTTAAATGGTAAATGGCCTGTATTTATATAGCGCTTTACTAGTCCCTAAGGACCCCAAAGCGCTTTACATATCCAGTCATCCACCCATTCACACACTGCTGATGGCAGCTACATGTAGCCACAGCCACCCTGGGGCGCACTGACAGAGACGAGGCTGCCGGACACTGGCGCCACCGGACCCTCTGACCACCACCAGTAGGCAACGGGTGAAGTGTCTTGCCCAAGGACACAATGATCGAGACTGTCCAAGCCGGGGCTCGAACCGGCAACCTTCCGATTACAAGCCGAACGCCCAACTCTTGAGCCACGATCGCTCCCTGAAAACTCTTTAGCTGATCCAAAATGCCGCAGAGAGTACTGAAAGAGAGCAGGTTTCTCCTTTACTGCCTTCTCTTCATTGGCTTCCTGTTAAATCCAGAATTCAAAATCCTGCTCCTCACATACAAGGTCTTAAATAATCAGGCCCCATCTTATCTTAATGACCTTGTAGCACCATATCACCCTATTAGAGCACTTCGCTCTCGCTCTGCAGGTCTACTTGTTGTTCCTAGAGTATTTAAAAGTAGATTTTCAGAGCCTTCCTCTGCCTTAAAGATGAAGCTTCAAACTTTCATTTTTGCTAAAGCATATAGTTAGGGCTGGACCAGGTGACCCTGAATCCTCCCTTAGTTATGCTGCAATAGGATGATAGCATGATACACTTCATTCACACTCCTTTCTATTCGCACTCGTCATGTGTCGATCACTGTCCTGTGCTTGCTCACAGCAGGTCTTCTGATGGTTGGGGTTTTCTCTGTATTAGTGTGGGGTCTATAGCTTGTTGTATAAAGTGTCTTGAGCCAACTGTTGTCATACAGTTGAAGTGACCTTAACTGAATTTAATGTAGGTTTAATTTCAAAAGATAAGTAGTGAAATTTACATTCATTTCACTACATGTCCGTTCCTCCCCGAGAGAGAAAATAAGCACGTGTTTCAAATCAGTCCCAGTGTAGGATAGAACGAGTCCAAAAGGACAAGATGATCTCCTCTCAGCTTGACTGTGTTCATCAGAGAAAGCTCAAGCATTGGCTGCCTCCAGTGTAGCCCTCCTTCACCATCTGTCCAATCAGAGGCAAACGCAGCCATGCAGAGCTGCCAGTATAAAGCTGCACTCAGAAACAGAGCAGAGCCCTCTGCATTAGCCTGCTACCCTCTCTCAGGTAGGTCCATTCACACACACACACAAAGTTTACCTTTGTTAGAGTGCAGAGTCACACCACAGTATCGACTTCGTCTTCTAACATGGAAATGACGCTGTTTGTTGATGTGGACGTCGTGATGCTGCGGGGGGGTTAAACTGCCCTTGAGGAGAGATGCTTTTGTTCTTTATGTTGTTGATAGAAATCTTATTCTCAGTTTTCACTTCAGTGCTGACATTAACTGTAAAATTCTACAGATTTCATTTAGCCTTGTAATGGAGTGTGCTTGGAGATATGCTCACTCACTCACAGTTGTTCTTATGGAGTGTATTGTGGTCTAGGTATAGGAAGGAGCCCAGTGTGTGTGTGAGGTTGGATGAGTGGCTGTGTTTTAAATTCATTTGTATGAATTCAAATTCAAAGATTTTTTCTTATTCTGCAGAAAGTGACACAGTAACATCAATGATTGGGAACATGTTGTGTTGCCTCATTTTTATAATGGTGAAAGAACTCTGAATAGAAATCATGCAGCTCATTTGTGTTTTCCTTAAGATGGATATAGGAATGAACTTCGTATGCAGAAACACGATACACAGTGCTGTGAAAAAGCATTTTGCTGATTTGTCACACTTAACGCACTTTCTGATCATCAAACTAATTTTAATATCTTAGATACAAAATGCAGTTTTTCAGTTAACAGAGAAAAAGGCTTAAAAGGGGAAAATGAATTCAGCCTTAATAAATGGTTCAGTGGGCAAAGAACAGCCTGTTTCATGAGATGACATCTGAATCAAACTGAAGTCATTTTGTTCATTTGAGCCCTTCAGAGGTGGAGCTGCTGGGTGTTTCAGACCATCGTCCTGCTCCATAACACAAGTGTGCTTAACCTTCAGGACATGAACTGTTGGAATGAGACTCACAGGTTTCTCACATGTCCATCATTTTCTTTAGATCGCGATGCTTTTTGATCTTTTGTTCCACTTCACTTTGTCAGACAGGTTCTATGCAAGTGAGTCCACAGGTCTGCTAATAATCATGTCTGGGTGTAGATCCTGCCAGGCATGATGAAGGAAATCATTATTTAAAACTGAAATATGTAAGTGTGAGAAATTTGCAAATAACTAAGAAGTCATGAAAAGGGCAAATGTGTTTTCACAGCATGTATGTAATCATGTCTGTTGTGGCTGCCACCAACGTGCTGAATGCTTATTATTAACATCACGCGTGTTCGTCGCATCTCTGCCTGCCCTTACCCCATGTTGTCATGGCAGATGGCTGTGGAGAGATTTGTTACCATAAGTCACACGTGAAGAAGAAAAAAACATAATCGGAGCAAATATTTTCATTTCATGAGTGCAACTGCTTGTAACTTCAAAAACCCACGCATACAAGTCATATGCAGCGTGTCTGCTCTGTGCACTTAGAGAGGAGTCAGGTTTGACTGCACAGATGTCCCATTCATCTGTACAGTATTACACAGCCTTCATGATTTTAAAAACAAAACGAGGATCAGGTACATCTAGCTATTGTAAACTCTGGTCAAAATACAGACATGTCGTCTGCAGTAAACACAGTACTGAGCATGAGAAACCTGCCCCCGAGTTCAACGGTTTTTAAGATGTTTTTCGGTATTAAAGTGAAGCCGGTGATAGATCAGGACATCCACACGTGCACAACACAAATAACAACGTCGTCAAACTTTACCTTCAAAACATCAACAAATCATCAAAAAGACACAAAGTTACTGATAAGTAGCACAGATCACTCTTTCACAATGGCAGATATTTCATAGAGAACTCTAATGTTATGTAGCATTAATATAACACAGTCTAACTAATAAACTGTGGTGTGATTTACCCACAGTGAAATAGCTCCAGCTGTGGTTTACAGTTTAATGCCTCAACAAGTATATTTTAACACATAACATCTGTACTTCTACTTCAGTAAAAGTGTCTTTTTACAGAATGTACATATACTATTACAACTTTTATATAGGATTCGGGATAGCTGATCATCAGTATTTGATCAAAGTGTTTTCTGGCTCTTTATGGAAACAATTATTACTAATAAGCACAGATCAAAGCACTGACACAAACAGCTCTGTAATGATGGTCCTGTTAGTCTCTTTATGAACACTGTTAAGATTTTAAATGAACAAATACACAAACTTATCAAACTCAAATTAAAATAACTGTAAGCAATATTTGAGCAGTGACAACAGACAGCAGATAGATGGTTTCCCTGTTGACTGTGGGTGAAAGGCAGGACACCAGAGTGACGGATCCACAGACACGCTGAAGTTAATCTGCCGTGTAGTTGCACACAGATAACCACAACACATAAAAACCTAACACAAGTAGCACGCAGTGGCTACAAGCATTGCATGTAATTTGTTCTAATATCCTTCAGATTTACACATGATGACAGCAGAAACCTGTTTAATCAGACAAATGAGCTCCTCATCAAAGAGAGCCGGTCACACCGTCCTCTCCTGTTTCCAGATGAAACACTGGAGCCTGAACCCACAGACAGCTGAGCTCTGGAGCCAGATGTTTAGTACTCACTGGCAACATGAGCACGGCCTGTATCTGATCACATTTTTAAAAGTTCAGTTTACTTTGTTAACTAAGAAACTAAGAATCTGTTTTCTTGCAACTGACTTGCCAAGCTGTCCTTTGATTTAATGCAGTAACTGTCCATCAAAGTGACCAGTTCCTCATTCTTTTGAGCTCGGCCTCCACACATTGAACATGAAGATTAAACTTCAGCAGCACACGCAGATCAAAAGATCAAAGTCAGCCACAATCATCCCAGTGCCGAAGAAGTCTCCCATCTCCAGCCTGAACGATTACCGCCCTGTGGCCCTCACACCGGTAATCATGAAATGCTTTGAGAGACTAGTCCTTCAGAACATCAAGGATTACCTCCCCCCAGAATTCGACCCCCACCAGTTTGCATACCGTGCAAACAGATCCACAGAAGACGCCATCGCCACAGCCCTCCACGCTGTGCTGAGTCACCTAGAGCAGCGGCAAAGCTACGTCCAACTGCTCTTTGTGGACTACAGCTCAGCCTTTAATACAATCAACCTGGACATCCTCATCACCAAACTGGTCACTCTTGGCCTCCCTCCTCTCACATGTGCCTGGATAAAGGATTTCCTCACAAACCGACCCCAGACTGTAAGACTCCGCCCCCATCTCTCCTCCACTCGCACACTGAGCACCAGCTCCCCACAGGGCTGTGTGCTGAGCCCCCTCCTGTATTCTCTCTACACCCACGACTGCAGTTCGACCCACAACAACAATCTCATCATCAAGTTTGCCGATGACACCACGGTAGTCGGACTCATCTCGAAGGGAGACGAGGCAGAGTACAGAGAGGAAGTTCTGAAGCAGGCAGCCTGGTGTTCAGAGAACAGCCTGGCACTGAACACTAAGAAAACCAAAGAGCTCATTGTTGACTTCAGGAGACACAGCACTGACTTGGCCCCCTCTACATCAACGGGGAGTGTGTGGAGAGGGTCCACACCATCCGGTTCCTTGGTGTCCTCATCTCTGCTGACATCTCCTGGACAGACAACATCTCAGCGGTCATCAAGAAGGCCCAACAGCGGCTGCACTTCATGAGAGTCCTCAGCTGAACTCCAACCTGCTGCTGACCTTCTACCGCTCGTCCATTGAGAGCCTGCTAACCTACTGCATCACGGTATGGTACGGCAGCTGCACCAAGGCGGATAGAGCGAGGCTTCAGAGTGTGGTCAAGACAGCACAAAAGATCATCGGCTGCCCTCTCCCCTCCCTGATGGACTTTTATGCCTCAGCAGAGCAGCAAACATTATCAAGGACAGCTCCCACCCTGGCTTCAACATGTTCAGCCTGCTTCCCTCAGACTCAAAAACAGTTTCTTCCCCAAAGCCATAACCACCCTGAACTCACACATGCACAGATAACACAGCCCCCCACTTCCCACTTCCTCTATGGACCACCACTGTGCAATACCAATTCTATGTGCAATAACTATATACATAACACTATTTATTACATATTACTTACGTCTTGTATATTGTACATTTTATGTATATATGTTTTTCCCTATGTTAATATTGTCCATATGTACATAGCGCTGCAGAACTGTGCCCCCCAGCATGTTTACACTGAGTAGGAGATACTCTGTATCTCATTGTACAACTGTATAGTGACAATAAAGGCATTCTATTCTATTCTAGACACCTGCCTGCTTCTTGTTGTCACACGTAAAAGTGTGGAGCATCAGTCCACAGCTGGCCAGCCTTTCCTGATTCTGCTGTTCACTCACCAGTGTTTTTTTCTAAAGGTTCATCTGATGTGAATCCTATTGTGATTTATAAAAAAAAATAAAATGGCCAAATATTAAAAGCCTGAAAGAAATCCGTTGCTGTGATATAAGCTGAACACCACTGCTGAAAGACTTCGAGGTCTTTCTTTTCTTCCACATTTAAACCAATCACAGGTGAGCCCTTTGTGAACGTGCATTTGTCAAACCCCACAATTATAAATGTGACATTTAAAGAAGAACAAAATGTTTGAGACGTTGCTCAAGAAGTGTGGAAATAAATGGTTTTCTGATAAGTAGACAATCATTTAAGATGATAATTCAAAAAGCTCTTTTGTCTTTGTTTGGTTTTAGACATTTTAGCATTTCCTTGTATTGAATCTAAATCCAGTAGTTGATCCTGCAATTGAATCCACGCCAAAGCACCTTAATGTAACTGATTTGGCGCTATATAAATTAAACTGAATTCATTGGTCTTCCTTCTCTCACCCCAACCAATCACAGCAGATGGCCCCGCCCCTCCAGAGCCTGGTTCTGCCGGAGGTTTCTTCCTGTTAAAAGGGAGTTTTTCCTTCCCACTGTCGCCAAAGTGCTGCTCATAGGGGGTCATATGATTGCTGGATTTTTCTCTGTATGTATTATTGTAGTGTCTACCTTACAATATAAAGCACCTTGAGGTGACTGTTGTTGTGATTTGGTGCTGTATAAATAAAATTGAATTGAATTGAATTTGAATTTATATTATAAATAATACACAAAAAAACAGAAAACCCCAACAATTAAATGACTCCCTATGAGCAAGCACTTTGGCGACAGTGAGAAAGAAAAACCCCCATTTTATCAGGAAGAAACCTCCGGAGCCATGACGGGGATGAGAGGAGGACAAAGCCACTGCTTTATAGAGGTCCCATATATAGACAGTGTTCTGTATACAGAGGAGGACAGTTTGCTGATAAAATTTAAATCAGCAAAACAATGAATGAAGGAATGACTTTTCCAGAATCATCCAACCACCAGCGGCAGTGAACTCTGTTCTGGCCCAACATCATACTTCCTGTTAAAAGGGGGTTTTCTTTCCCACTGTCGCCAAGGTGGTGTATGGTAGCTGTGTTGGTTTTTCCCAACGATTACAATCTTTCTATAGATGCAACACATATATGGTGCTGATGAAATTCATCTGAGAGAACGTGAAAAAGAACAACACAGCTGGATTCCAAACATTTTTGTTCTTCCTTTTAAAAAAGGAAAAGGAAATTTGGAGATTTCACAAAATCTATCCAACACTAATCCGTGACTATTGTTGAATGTATTGTTTATACTAACATGAAGAATCTGATACCCATCTGTATCAACTGAATATAAAAAAATACACAAAGCTGTGCATCCAGTGGTCAGATAATCAGATAGTTATTTGTCTTGTATTCTCTGAGTGCTTCCAACACATGTAGAGTGTTACAGCTACTAATGAAGAACTAATTACTGCTTAAGTGACAGTCAGACTGAACAGTATATCCTTGCCTTTTCTTTAAACACAAAGCTCATTGCTACAGCCAGGGATAGAATAAAAGTGATGCCCTTCAACTGCTTTTTAGTTTTAGCTTCCCTGTTTTCCACCACAGTCTAGGTTCTGTCACTAGTTACCTAACATTAGCAGTAACCATCCACAGACATTGTGCATTGTCTTAGATCCGGCTTGTGTTAAATCTATGACAGGTTTTAGTGTAGGGCCCCATGATGTAAATTAGACTTAATACATGTCGTGTTTCATGTCCACTTTGAGTACAGCACTGCTTCCAGTCACATTTAACAGGCTGCTGATGAGTTGTTGCGGGGGAGGTGGAAGTGGAGGAGGTGACAGCTGAGCATTGCAGTATAAGTGCCAGGCCTTTCAGTGGTTACCATGGCACCAAGTCTGTCGCATTCTTGTGTCGTTACAGGAGAGAGTGTGTGTGTGTGTGTGTGTGCGTGCGTGCGTGCGTGCGTGTGCGTGCGTGCGTGTGTGTGCGTGCATGTGCGTGCGTGTGCGTGCGTGTGTGTGTGCGTGCGTGTGTGTGTGTGTGTGTGTGTCTGTGAGTGTGAAACCTTCCACTGGCAGTCTTTGCCACTGTCACTATCCAACTGCAGATGAAACCAGATAGAAAACAATTTGATTCATGGTCCAGGAAGGTAGGATGAGACTGAAACACAAAGACGGGGTCTTCTACAAACACTGAGCTCAGCTTTGAGGACCTGAATATAACAAAGTGACCAAAGTACAGTTAAATATTACTCCTTGTTGGTCCTAATTAAAAGTAGGATCGGGAGGAATTTTAGCCACATGTAAACAAGCATCGCTAACAGAACCTAAAACCTATAAAGGGCTGTGGTCCCAAACCATACCCCACCTCGAAAGGTTAAACCTTACAACAGCGGTCCCCAACCTTTTTTGCACCACGGACCGGTTTATGCCCGACAATATTTTCATGGACCGGCCTTTAAGGTGTCATGGATAAATACAACAAAATAAAACCAGTACCAGTACCGAAAAAAAGAAGATTTATTCATAACACACGGGAAAAGACCCAGGAAAACATAGTTAACGATAAAAACGATAACAAAATAACGCTGAAAACCGATAAAAACCTTGAAAACCAGACATTTCACACCTGAGCCTCAACTCTCGCGGCCCGGTACCAAACGACTCATGGACCGGTACCGGTCCGAGGCCCGGGGGTTGGGGACCGCTGCCTTACAACACACTAAGACTACACGGTAAATTTATACAGTTAAAGAAGGAAAAGACCGGCCATAAAGTCCATGAGTTTTATTGTTGAAGTTTCTAAGACCTGTAGGATTCCCCAGGTGTTGGCCACCATGTGAAACATCCATTAAAATATTGCTTCACTCTGGAAAGTTATGGCCTGGGTTTCAGTATCTTCCAGGAAGATGCAGCTGATGATATTTTTTGCACTTTTTGCTCTTTGAAAAGCCATTTTTGTCTCCTGCAAGATGGAAAGGAACTCAATTTGTTTTTTCTGCTTGATTCATTATTTTCTATGTCTATATACAGATGCTGCCTACCTCGTTTGTAAGAAGTAGCTGACTGAGTTATTCTTGCCTCCTTATCAGCTCAAAGCAGTCTGGACATCCTCCTCTGACTCCTGACATCAACAGGGGGAACTGCTGCTCACTGAGTATTTTCTCATTTCAGACCATTCCCATGGTTGTACATCAACCTGAATTACTCACAGCAGCTCATGTGCATCAACAATCATCTTTCTTTATGTTGAGGCTTGGTTTGAACTTCAGTGAGCTGTCTCAACTGTAGCTACGTGCCTACACACTTTGACTTGCTGCTGTTTTAAGACTGTATATATTTTCTTCATCTGTTGTCTCATGCATATAGTTCCACATGTATGATTTGCTTCTGTCAGTGCTATCAGTTTTGTTTCAACAAATCGTTCACGTTTCATTTTTCTGTCTGAACACTTTTTCTCTAGCTTATGTCTACATTTTTACAGAACTATTTCCAATGTCAGCAAGGCTTTGATAATAAAACGAAACATTTTGATAACAAAGTCTTCATACTGTGCTGAAAGTGTTTGAATTCCTATTCATGTTTAGACAAATGTCAAATAAGGTTTAATTGTTTTCATGGCTTTTGCACAAGCAAGTCTGTGTTATGAAAATGCCATAACTTGATAAGAAGTGCATGAAGAGCAGTGAAGATGACATCCCTGCTGGGAGAACTGTAATAACATCAGGAACTTAATGGTACTATGGACGACAACACTTAAGACGAACTCTGAGGCAATCACACAAGTTACCATCACATGTGGAATATACCAATGTGATGCACTGTTCCCCACTGTTGATCTGCACAAGCCTCAGTCCTCTAAGCCAGCAGTCCCCAACACCCGGGCCATAGGCCGTGAGAGTTGAGGCTCGGGTGTGAAATTTATGGTTTTCAGGGTTTTTATGGTTAACTGGGTTTCCCTGGGTCTTTTCCCGTGTTGTAGTTGTGTCTTATATTGAAAGAAATGTTTACGCGTTACCATAACGACCAGAGAGCATTAAGGGGGAAAGAGGAGGATGTTATTGTTGGCGCATTTCAGGAGGCCGCTGCTAATAAAGTTACACAGTTACACAGTGAATTCGTGTTTATTTACAAAATACCACAGTTTTTGCCTTAATCGTATCATTTTATTTTGTTGAATTTATCTGCGACATCTTAAAGGCTGGTCCATGAAAATATTGTCTGAGATTAAAGTGGTCACAAGGTTGGGGACCGCTGCTCTAAGCCAGCCCACCACTGAGAGTGGATATAGATTCAGGAGTGGAGTAAAATCTGCAACCTCTAGAAAAATGTACCGAGACAGTCTTGTTAAAAATCTGCTGCTATCTAGCAGGACGATGAAGACAAAATGAGGGTGGATGCTTCTGCAGTTGCCTCACGGTACAAAGAAAACAGAGAAAACCCAACAAAACATGAGCCCCTTTGAGCAAGCACTTCGCTGACAGTGGGAAGAAAAAACTCCTTTTCAACAGGAAGAAGCCTCTGGCAGAACCAGGCTTAGGATGTGCTGCAACAGGAGAAAGACACCCTGTGGAAGAGAGCCAGAGATTAATGATAACTAATGACTAAATACAGAGTGCCGTATAAACACAATGGGAGTTAACAAGGTGAGGGCCCTAACAGCGGCCATAGTAGTTTTGTTGGTTATCAGAATATTATTTATTATTCTCTAAGGCAGCGGTCCCCAACCCCCGGGCCTCGGACCAGTACCGGTCCGTGAGTCGTTTGGTACCGGGCCGCGAGAGTTGAGGCTCAGGTGTGAAATGTCTGGTTTTCAAGGTTGTTATCGGTTTTCAGCGTTATTTTGTTATCGTTTTTATCGTTAATTCTGTTTTCCTGGGTCTTTATGCTATCCTTCAGTGGCAAAGCTAAGAAGCCACTGTTGTGGCTGATAGTTTGAATGTTAATGTATGTAGGAAGTAGCATCCTGGCATTTGTAATGGCAGTACTCACTTTTTCTATTTGTTTAACAAACATATTTACAGACAGACGTGTGCACACAGACACACAAACACACAGGGAGAGTCTTTTGTATTGTGTACATTTCTGTCACTACTTCTTGTCTTTATTATTTGGTTACTTGTGTAACTAAACAGCATATATAGGGCTTATGGTCTGAACAGGCTACATTTTCCTATGACATTATTTATCAAAAACGCTGCAAACAAGACTTGATTTTTTTGACAGATAAAGCTGCAACACAAGATTTCAGACACATTTCCTGATGTAGCAGCAATCAGCCCCTACAAAGCTTACTTAAAGTGTGTGGTGGTACCCAGACCCAGTCCTTACATAAGGGTAGACACAATAGACAAAAAATACTCTCTAATTTAGCTGTTTTTTATACGCTGCCTTTCTTTCTGCACTCAATGACAGAGGAAACAGAGAAATTAACACACACCCACACACACCTCTATATGTGTGTGTGTGTGTGTTTAAAACATACAAACAGCAATTCTCCGTTCTAAAAAACAAATCTTTCCTTCTCTTATTCTCTTTTCTCTCAGAAGGCTACCTCAGTGGATAGAGAGGCAGATGGAAAGGAGCTGAAGAAAGGTTGCAGCACAGCTGAGGATCACAACTCCATGTCCATCACCATGGAAACAGCAGAACAATCAGCGTTGGAGATGGATTGTGAAGTGGATGTTGGCATGGCTGATTCACCTAAGCAACAGGATTTTATTGCAGATGATGAGCTTGTTTGTTCAGCGACACCGCCATTAGTCCCAGAGTCTCCGTTGGAAAAGGTAACGCTCGACACTTTATTAACTGACATGCCACGCAGCAGAGACGCAAATGACAAGCTTGACTGCTCTGACCCCAACGTCTGCACTGAAACGGCTTGTCAGAATCAAAAAGAAGCTTTGGTTTTGGAGCCGGCCTGTGAAGAGCTCAGCAGGAATGAATCAGTCACCTCATCTGTGTCCGACCCACTCTCCAGTGTAGACAGTGTGTGTGAGAATGACCCCCAACATAAGAGGAGGAAAACACCAGAACTAGATCCTGCGCAAGAACAGACCCCTGAGCTAGAACAAGATGCTGTACCAGTACAAAGCCCAGAGCCTTGTGAAGATCCTGAGGAACTAAGTCTTGAACTAGAGCAATACCCTGAACTAGAGCAATACCCTGAACCGGAGGAATACCCTGAGCCAGAGCCGTTCCCAGAATCAACGCAATTCCCTGAACCAGCGCTAGACCCTGAGCTAGAGCCGTTCCCAGAATCAACGCAATACCCTGAACCAGAGGAATACCCTGAACCAGTGCTAGACCCTGAGCCAGAGCCGTTCCCAGAATCAACGCAATTCCCTGAACCAGTGCTAGACCCTGAGCCAGAGCCGTTCCCAGAATCAACGCAATACCCTGAACCAGTGCTAGACCCTGTGCTAGATCAGTATCCTGAGCCAGAGCCTGGGGCTGTTGACAATTATCTGCATTCTGAACAAGATGGCTATCTAAATCTGGAAATATATAAAGACCCAGAGGCCCAAGAACTCATATTTGAACCATCCGTCACAGAGGAGTCTATGTTAGCACAGTGCATTAGAGAAGAAGCTATGTCAGACGTCTCCACCGAATCCTGCCATGAACCTGGTCCTGATGAAATGGAAGAATGCCTGAGAGTTGAGATTGCAGCAGCATCTTCAGATAGTGAGACGGATGAAAAATGGAGAACAATATTCTCCTCTTCTATTAATAAAGAAGATGATGATTCATACTTGGATAGTCTTCAGTTGAGTGCCCAGGAGCTCTTTGTACAAAAAGCTGAGATGACAGGTGCTGAAGACCAAGACAGCAACGCTTTTCATGAAGTGTGTTTTGAGGTCCCGCAAGTGGAAGACGTTCTGGAACAGCCCGAGGTTAACGTTCCTTTTCCCAGCCCTTCACAAGAGGTTAAATATAACCCGTTAGGCCTTCAAGGCTTGTCTAAAATATCTGAAGATGAGAGTGAGAATGGTAAAGATGCCAATTATAACCACATCACTCACCAACCGCACATCAGTGTAGATGCAGTCAAGAAGCTACCTAAAGACTTCTGTGTGATACAGGAAACCAAGAGTGAGAATGTTAGTACAGAGCACGTGGACTTCCAGCTGGCTCGTAAACAGTGGCGGGAAATGGAGGAACAAACCAAAAACAAGGTAGTCTTACCTACAACCAAGCAGCTGAGCTTCCACGGCAGCCACAGCTTCATGTACACTCCAGTACGCAACATTGACCGACCTCACAAGAAAGCACATGATCTGGAAAACTTAGATCTGGTTGGGGAGTATCCTCACACCCAATTCAGCCCCTGCTCAGAGGATTCTGGTTTGGATGATTCCAGTTACAGGTCCCCTTATGATGATCCAGAAGCAGTTGAAAGGGATATTCGCATATCACTGGAGAGGGAAGAAAATTTCAAAAGGGAGAGGGGCCTTTCCAGGATGGGCAAATCTACTGATTGTGTACCATCAAGAAGTATCCCTAGATCAATAAGCACTCCACTGACGCCGTCATTCATCATCACCTCCTCACCTACCAAGGAACCATTCAAACATGAAATGTCAGCGAACAATGTAATTATTCTGGACCCTAGCAATGATTTTACCTCTAGTCCCAGGCATGTTAAAGACAACATGAAAGCTCAGTCTAGTGAGTGGCACTCCAAAGAGACCAGCTCCAGTGTCATCATCCTGGAGACGTCCAATTTGATTATTCGCAGTGCCTCTGAGTTCTCTCTCAGTAAAGCATGTGAGCAGCCCCAGGAAAAAATGTTCCTGAACAACCCATTTTTCAAACTACGTTCGAGAAGCACAATATCCTTGGTGGATGAAGAGATCAAGATGGTAAAGCAGAGGGAGGATGAGCTGAAGAAGGAGAGGGAAAATCTGTATGCCAAAGACAGGTTCTGCGCAGAAAGAGTATTGTCAAATCGCATGGAAACGTTGACCTTTAATAACTCAGGTATGCTAGCATGATATTCACCATGTTTTTCCCTCCATTTGCCTATGTTAATGCTAATTATCAATTGTGGTGTGTCGTATTAGTTGATGTTCCTGTGAAGTGCAAGTCGTCTCCATCTTCACCAATGAAAACCACCCACAGGATGGATCGTGCTGCTCTATCGTGTGATCACAGAGTGAGTTCTTGATGAAACATCTTTGAATTTCTTTGTCATCAACCAAAACATGCAATTTCATGCTTTGCATTTCATATTTATACTGTCATTATGAAACCTGAGACTTGATAAATAAGCTCAAACATAATGTGCTCATTGTCTCATTTATAGTGTAAATAAGATATGAGGTGATTGTTTGTGTGTTTTCATAAATACAAATTTTTTCATGGTTAATTCCGGCATTTACTAGTAATTTGTGTGACCTCATCTAACGTAAGGACTATTTTTGCCTTATAAACATTTATAAATAAATGTAATGTCTCTGGCCTGTGTCCAGACATGTTGACACCGCTGCAAGTGATGTCGCACAGAAGGAGCAGCAAGTTCAATCTGTGTCTCTGGGAATAAAGGGGGTTGGTATCCTAGGGAGATCTCAACAGAAGACAAAACTGTGCAGATGAGGTGTGAGACATGTGTACATACTCCACCCAGACAAGATATGATGACCAAGTTGATGGATTGTTGGAAGTGAAGCAGTGAAGCGTAGCCTCCAGCTCCTGATCCAACCCTTCTGTTTGGCTGTTGGTCTGGGGATGATATCTGGAACTGAGACTGACCCGGGCTCTGTCATGTTCAGTTTCTTCAGAAGGAATTACAGGAGAAATATATGTAATTTAAAAAGATTTAATTTGCTTCAGCAGTTGGAATTACAAGTTGGACTGGACCTCCATGTGAACACAGCCACCTGTCTTCACACAAAGGACGGCCCTGGATCGGGCCGTATCGTTTTTATAACTCAACAATAACACACTATTATTATAACTGTCTTCTTCCCCGAACCATCCTGATGTCTCCATTTGGCCTTCTCCTCACTCACGACTAGGGATGGGTATTGATAAGATTTTCACGATTCCGATTCCATTTTCGATTCTGTTTAACGATTCGATTCTTTATCGATTCTCTTATTGATTCTTTTTAAAAAAGGAGAACACTAAGGTCGATTAGCTTAGAACTTTGTTTTATATCTTCTCTTTGAACAAGATAGAAATTTAGGAGTAACATGGCCTTAGAAACCCAACAGTGACATCTTAAGAGATCCACAGCCTACAGCTCTTCAATGGGGTGTCACAGGGTCCCCAGGAAAAAAATGTAAATGTAAAATAATAAAATAAATATTCTCCTGTAGCAATAACAAAGTATAACATAAACTATTCTGTAGCAATTACACAAGAATATCCAGTAATGTCCCTGCCTACAATTAAACACATTCACTTACCAAAGTGAAATCGGGGACATCTGCTGTGGCAAATGGGTGCAAACTTTTGACCACAAACTGAGTCACTGCTCGGTGACATTCGTCTATCCTGGCCTGAAAGGAGACGCTACCGGTAGACTGCAGCGAGAGCTGCCAGCATCTGAGCCAGACTCTGTCTCTCATCATGGTCACTAAATGCACAGTAATAGCAGGTTTGTAATAAGGCAGATCGCGCTAACATAATATGCACTGTTAGTTGATTGTTTACCTGCCGCATTAACGGGAGAGGACGTGCAAACGTTACCGCTGCTGCTGGGTTGAGATTCACGAGTCGAGCGGAATTAAAAACACGACATTCATTTAAGGTCATCGCGTGTTTTGTGAGCAAATGCTTTTGCATATTCGTAGTGTTTCCTCCCTTAAATGAAATATCTACTTTGCAAGTATTGCAAGTTGCCCTGTTGTCATCCGTTCTCGTAAAGTATAACCAAACTTTTGAGCGTTTGAGCCGCCATGTTTCCTGCCAGGTAAATGACGCTCCACAACGTGGTGACGTCATTTGGGGCGACTGGAGTCGATAAGAGAATCGTTTGCAAAAATGGCAAACAATTCCAAGGAATTGAAACAGTGGGAACCGGTTCTCAACAAGAACCGGTTTTCGATACCCATCCCTAGTCATGACCCTCATTATCTGCTTCTTTTCCTGGAATGACAAGACAGAAAAGAAAACACCTCCCTGCCTAGCCTTGATCATTTTAATAATATCCTACTACTGTTTCTATTTAACTCTCCTCGGCCTAGCAAATATCCTTCTAACCATTATCTAGTGTGATGTGTAAGCATGTAGCAAAACCCTCTGCTTCCCGTCAGTTCTCAATATTTGGACTTAGTGCTGTCTAACTACACAGTCACACTCCGGTGGATGCATCGGAGACAAACTTGGGGTTAGCATCTTGCCCAAGGATACTTGGCATGCAGACTGGAGGAGCCTGGGATCAAACCGCCAACCTTCCGATCAGTAAGTGACCTGCTCTACCTCCTGAGCCACAGCCACCCCAAGCCACCCCTGAACAACGTTTTAGATCCTCAAAACATGGAGCGCCAACTTGTTTTTGAGCACATTGCGTTGTGTATATAAAAATAATAAAAACAGCTTTAATTAATCATTTTAAACCCTAGCAGCTCCCAATGCAGAACAGAAGGACTTCCACACCTGTGAAGTAAACTGAGGACCTCGATCAGACAGGATCTGGAATTCCGTGGAGTCGGAAAACATGATCTGTCAATAGTTTAGCTGTCTCAACAGCTGATGGCAGTTTGTCCAATGCTAAAGGTGGGCTGAATTAGAAATCCTATCAACACTGGTGAGTATTACAGTTTTTCCCGAGGAAGCGGGGAGACCAGTAACAAAATTTATGTGGAACAGAGTCTCTGTGGAATGGCTAGTGGTTGGAGCAACCCGAAAAAGCACTGGTTATGGTGTTTATTGCAGGCAAGCTACTACGTACTCTCTCACATCCTTTTCTACCGAATCCACCAAAAGTGACAGCGAAGCAAACATATGGTCCTACTCATCCCAGGATGAATGGAAAAATGGAAGGTATGGATCCAGTGGAGTACTGTGGCACATGTAGAGGTGGGTACAAACTGGCAACCAGGCGGGCCAGTGCCTGGGTTAGGCTTCTCCTGAAGGGCCTGCTGGATCGTGTCCTTGATTCTCCAGGTTACTGCACCCACCCTGCAGGAACCAGGGAGGATGTAGCCAGGCTCAGCAGTACTAGTGTTGGTGACGAACTGGCGGGAGAGAGCGTTTGACATTTCTGGACCTTGAACGATAGGAGTTAAAGTTAAAACGTGCAAAAAATAGTGACCAGTGAGCCTTGACGGGCGTTCAGTCTCTTGGCTGTTCTCAAATAGGTTAAGTTCTTGTGATCTGATTCAGCTTCAGGTGGCCAAGTGAACAAAACCTTTGCTGACATGAGGTAAGTTACAGGTGTCTTGATGCATGCTCAACCAACCTGGTGAGTAAGTGACTTCTTCAGTCTCAGCTGACTGCAGGTTTCCCCAATCTTATAAACAGGACATGTGCATAATGACTGAAACCAGCCCACTGAGGAACAATGGGCTGGGAGGTCAGTTCCTTCATCATAATTATGCAAATTTGCATGACCATTGATCAAAGCCCACTGATCAATGGCCATGAGTACCACTCACAGAGATTTGGGGATTAGCTGCAATCACAGCATTGTAAGATGGTGACAGATGTGCCAGTGGTTGTTGAGTCATGAGAATTTGCATAATTATGATGAAGGAACTGACCTCCCAGTCCATTGTTCCTTCAGTCGGCTGGTTTCAGTCATTATGCAAAAGTACTGTTTATAAGATTGAAACCTGCAGTCAGCTGAGACTGAAGACGTCACTTGGATGAGTGAGAAACGTTTCTCCCACAAAACACTACGTCCAGATGAACAGAATCAACCTTTTGGAGATAAGTTACAGGTGCTGCTACCTGACTGTTGTTGTGGATAAAATGGGAAACGTCTGTACAAGTTTGCAAACCCAAGGAACTGTTGAAGGTGCCTGCGAGTGGAAGGAGTGGGCCATTCAGCGACTGCTCAGATTTTGGCAGGGTCCGTCTTCACCTGCCCCTCTGCCAGAAATTAGTCCAGAAAAATGACGGATGGTGAATGCAACTCGCACTTCTCTGCTTTACATACAGCAGCCACTGAAACACCGTGTGAAAGCGGATTCAATTATCTGGGAGATCCTTGGAAAAAATGTCATTGAGGTGGACAAACACGAAAAGGTTTAGGAAATCTCTGAGAATGTTATTCACTAGTGCCTGAAAAAGTGATGATGCATTTGTAAGACTGAAAGGCATGACTTGGTATTCAAAGTGACCCAGTGGGGAATTAAAGGCTCTCTTCCATTCATTCCCATATCTGATGTGGACTAAATGGTAGGTGTTTTTCAGGTCCAGTTTTGTGAAGATGGTGGCACCATGGATGGGTTCAAAAAGATGATGGGATGGCTGCCAGTGAATCCAGAATATAGAACAGAATGGAAACTAGGACCAGAGGAGGTGGCGCGGGGACCGGGATCGGAGACTAATGAAAATAGGTGGGCTGAGACTTGAGACTCCTTTCAGCCCTCTCTCCCTCAGGCCATTTTCAATCCTAAGAGAGAGAGAGAGACCAGATCCTCGAAGGACTCAGGCATCTTGGGAGGCTAAGTTGTCCCACATCTGATCATTCAGGCCTTGAAGGAAAATACCCTGAAGGGCGCGATCGGGTCAGCCTGCCTCAGCTGGCATGGTGTGCAAATTGATCACAAATTCCATGACGCTTCATGAAAAGGGTTGCAAAGAAAGCTGTAGGCACAAGGAGACAAGGTAAGTATGCAACAATCAACAGCTAAATCACAAGGAAATAGAGCCATGTTGTCACCATGAGTCGCTGATGGACTGGAGAAGAAGAGATGACCTCACCGGGCTTAAATGCAGCCACGCTGATCGTCACTGAATGAAACAGGTGAGTGTCCAAGGTCCTGCCCAGGATCCGGGAAAACACAAGAGGAGACGGAAAAACACTGGCCGTTCACACGGACATCATATGCCTCATCACCTGAGCCAAGGTGCAAGAATTCCTCCGTCTAAACTCACAGTATAATAAAAACACCATGTTTGTAGCCACAAAAGGGAGGTGCACTGTTATTGTAAACTCAACACATTATTACACTAAGAATTCTACACTCCTCAGTGACAACGGCACCTATGAAGCCCACACTACAGTTTGTTTTTGCCTTATTTTCCACAAAATTGACACCAGATGTTTTGGTTTTTATTCTTTCTCATATTTCTAGTATTTTTTTCTTCTCTGTCCTAATTTTACCAGATAAAGAACTGAAGGCTCTGTTCCTCTTACATGTCAGTATTCTGGAAACCTCGAATGGGAATGTTTGTACCTGCCAATACATTTGTCTTTGTTCTGTATCTCTATGTGCATCATTTGTGTGTTGTTTCTGTTGTGAATAGAGCTGAGACTTGTTGTACTTGAGGTACTTTAATTTTCATTTATAAATGCTTTATAAGGCAAAAAAAAATAGTCATCACTTTAAATTTAGGATATTTAATTAATTCATTAATTTTCTTTTATTAATTCATTTAATGAAGTTAGTTAAGCACACAGAATGCTTAACCAACAACTATTTACTGCTTGAATTAGCCATGAATCACAGTAAGAAATGACAAATCACTTATTTGGACTTGTTAAATGATACCATGCACATGTTCTACTGTATATGAGCTGATTAACCAGGAGAGGTTAATACGCTTCTGGCGACTTTATAAATGAGGAATTAAGCGCTCACTGAGGAGGGACATTATTAAACTTCAAAGTCTAATCTTTTTTTCAGAGGACTGTAGTCTACTGTGCAGTCCTGTGAAAAACACGACTGCAACAACTATGTTGTGATTTAAAAGCATGTGGAGCCACGTTTAGCAGCGATAACTTGAAGTATTTGTTTTCAGTGATCATGTCCATGATGGTAAATGGTAAATGGCCTGTATTTATATAGCGCTTTACTAGTCCCTAAGGACCCCAAAGCGCTTTACACATCCAGTCACCCACCCATTCACACATACATTCACACACTGGTGATGGCAAGCTACATTGTAGCCACAGCCACCCTGGGGCGCACTGACAGAGGCGCCCCATGTCACTCCCCTCAGCTCGTGATCATAGCTGAGGGGAGCAACGTAGACTGACAGCTTCACTTTTATGCTCAGCAGAGTGTCTGTTAGTCACACACTCTGCTCTCACAACCTCGTTTGTGAACACAAACCCAACAGACTCCTCCACTCGGGGCAGCAACTCGTTCTGGAGCTGGAGTGGGCGCTCCACCCTTTTCCAGCTGGCAGCTTCTCATTCATGTCACCTTACACTGAGCTGTGCAGCTACTTCAGTGCAAGGCTGGAGGCAGAATTTAATCATGAGGCCACTAAAGAGGAGACACCTCACCAAGTGGCTCCTGTATCAGTTCACATGACACAGTCCCAGATCTCGTCCCTGGTGTTTGCACCCAACTACAAGTAGCTGGTCTCTGCTCATGGATATGCCCACAACAATGCTGTTGTCTGGAAACATCCCTCTCTCAGGAAAGCCGCAGAGCTCAATGGCCATGACGACAGAGTTCGGAGTTTGACTCTCAGTCCGGGCTGCTCTGATATTCCTTCCATAAAAACTATAATCAGAATTTGTGACCAAGAGCAGCCTTGTCAGAGTCCGACACCCACCAGAAACAATTTTATTATTTTTATTTTATTATAAACAGATACTAAAGCTTCTGCGTAGATTATTTGTTCGTGTAAATGGAGAGTCCTCATGCAATAAACGTTAACTATGGAGTTCCACAGGGTTCAGTGTTAGAGTCATTTCTATTTACATTATACTTGCTTCCATTCAAATATTATTGGGATTAATACTGGAATCTGTGAGTGTTCAGAAATGGCTCCAAAAGATCTTCTGTTGAAATCTACAATTCTCCTTCCCAGATTTTCACTGAGATGAATTTTATTCTGAATGTTGGTTATTCTAGTGAGTGCTGCTGAACAAATCCAAAGAAAATATTACTCTGACATTCAAATGCACACTGAGTGTATGTAACTCCTGATCACAGGGGTATATTTTATGGCTTTGTTTGTTACAATAGTCTTTATTTTAGGCAGAAAAAACAGACTTGCTTATTCAGGAAACCTTTTACATCCTTTTTCTTTGTGGTGAAATACTTTTACTAGGACATTTCGCCCTCCACACAATTTATTGTAGCAGCCAAAACTACAAGCTTTATAAAATAAACTCTACTTCATGCACCCGGCTGTATCATATTTGATGTCCAATTTTCACCATGAATTTAGTCAAAGTTAGTATGCCATGCACAGTAAAGACATGTCTCTTTAAGACAAATATTTATATTTAAGTAATGGAAGCCATGTTGAATCAGTCTCCCTCTGAAGTCATCTTGCATTATAGTTTCGATGATGATTTGTACATCTGAAAAAAGTATGTGCGTCAAATATAGCAGCAGCTGGCGTGACAGGGTTGTACCTCGGAAAGAAAGAAGTCACATCCTGTCTTAACTGACAATAGTTTGAGTCACAATAGAATAACAGAAAGAAAAGGTAGACTGTCATTGCAAAACTTGCTTATCCCATCTTTATTCTAATAAGCTGAGAAAGCTGGTGGAAGAGGTGGAGGGAGTGGTGTGAATGCAGTAAACCAATAAAGTGTCTTTTGCCAGTTTCCAGAGATCCACACTGGAGGAAGACGCAAGAGTGCCATGGCTTTGCGCTGGGAGGCGGGAGAGTTTACAAAGAATGAATGAAATGCAACAAGTCAAAGGTTCACTGCTGTGTTATTCTCATTCAAGTCAGATGCACTGTTAAAATGGTTTGTTTCATGTTGTGACATAACCTAAATTCTGCTTCGTGTGATGCTTGGGCAAAGAGTGTTTATCCTTACGTTAGTCTGAACAAAGTTTATTGAGCACTGATGGTGGATCTGATAACGCTCAGTTCTGGCCAAGAGGTGCCTATTATGTTTGTGAACACCCAGACGCATTTGACATTTGTTCATTACTTGTGAATAAATACTCATATTTGCTGCTGTTTTAAAGTCTTAATAAGCTACAAAATCTGTAATTGTTTTAGTAAAGTGATGTTTCTTAGACAACTAAAAGCAGTGCCAACATACTTTGTATTTAAACCCTAAACAACTATTTTTCTTCTTATGTTTTGGCTTGTGAAGAAGCGCAGAAGGTCCTAAAACTGACAAACAGTGCAGTAAAATAAGAACAGACCTCAGCAGTTTGATATGGCATTGAGTGCATGTCCTGTTAATGCACTACAGTGTTTAGTGGATCCTGGTCTTTTGCTGAAGATTTCCTTCTGTGGGAATAGATTGGATAAAGGATCATTTCATTGTTTGTGCCATGTCAGATGACTGATTGGAGTTAGTGAGTATTAAACCTCCAATAATGTGAGTGTAAAACTGTAAATGGACTGCATTTATAGAGCTCTGTACCTTTATTAACCAAGAATGTGACCCTGAAATGTCTCTGCTGGGAGAAAAGTGCATCAATTGTTCTGTTGTTGGTGGCAAGAATGAGCATAGCAGGCTTCATATAGTCCCAGGCTCTCAGCATCTTAAGGCCCTGTGGATTACTCACAACAAGAGGAACTCACGGTATGGTGGATGCTTCATATGGCTATAGTTACCATCTGTTTGCTTTTCTATTGTTCTGTCGTTGCAGTTGATGTGCTTTTCTGCTTTAACACAACTGAATTCTCCAAAAAGGCTCCAATATGTTTCTGTTTCTGCTGTTAGACAAAGGAACATGCATGAAAAACAAGAGACTAGTTAAAACCAGCTCAGTCCCTTTAATGCCATTTTCTTTCTCGCTGCTGAAATCATCAGAACAGCAACGTTGTGTGGAAAAACCAGAAGGTGTACATAGACAGACAGCTTTGCCTCAGTTTTATATGATGAATAGACTCGTCTGCCTTTAAAAACATATGAAATTAGACACAAAAAAACTTAGTGTCAAAGGATGAAACGAGAAACAGAATCATAAAACCTGGAAGCACAACAAGGGCTCTGTGAGAACGATGACACAATCTGAACCAGTCCTTCAGTGAAAGCGTTTGTTCTTTCTGCCCCTGACAAATATATAATACTGTCCACTTTTTGCTAACCTTTGAGACATTATACATGTCAGTCAGATTTTTGATGTTATTGTATGTCTTGATAATGAAAATGTGACATTGGTCGGTGTATATTAACTGTATTTTCATATTATGCTGTTAGTTGCAACTGATATTTAAGCTGGATGAACACAGGAGGAATATCCATGCATCCAACTGAAACAACATAGACATCACTCAGACAATCATATTATAAATGTCAAGATTTTTATGAGACTACATATAAATTTATAATTCCTTTTCAACCCTCCTTGTGGGGGTCAATGAAGCCATGGCCTAGCTCTAAATTACACAGGGTAATTAAAGGTTACTCTAATAATTAACAACTTATTTATTTATTGTTACAGTGGGTTCCTTTACATGAACAAACACACTGATGGTTTTTTAATAAATGTTTCAGCCTCTCTGAAAAACAATTTATACAAATTCAGTGCTTTCACCTAAGAGTCTATTGATCCTAAACAGTTTATTTTTCATTTCAGGTTTGTATGCTTAATTGCTGAAGTATAGCTTACAAAACGTAAGGATTGCTTGCTGATGTTTAAACATTTTGTGTATAGCCTCCTCTGTCGCTTTCAGGGGCTGACTGGGGCTCTATTTGCAGGGGATTTTCACCGTGTATTCCTCATGCAAAAATAAATAAAGCTATATATGATATATGAAGAACTTTGTCTAGCTTTGTTTGCTGTTCATCAGCCTGTGATGCCTGTTGTGAAAATATGGTTGTGCAAAGGACACAGTAATCCTGAAAGTCACACTCAAAGGTTTATGAATGACAAAAAACAAAAAACAGTTTATCATCTTTATCATCTGGTGAGTATAAAATGCCATAAAATCATTGTGATTCTGTAAGTCCATGAATAATGTCCTCATCTTTTTTGAGATTCACTAAAAAGACTATTTAATTTAAATAACTGCCTCATTTACACCAGAAAATAGATTTTTGTTGTTGTTGTTGTTGCTAGAAATGTTTGTGGGGTTTTAAAAAAAAAAAAGACGTCATGTTTCAAGTTTTTGCTCTTATGTAAAAAAATTCCCAAGAATGGTGACTGAAAGTTTTCATAACTTGTTCATAAGGATCCAAAATGAAGGACCCCAGACTCAGGGAAACACTCAGAGTTGCAGCTTTATTTGCAGATAATTAATAATGCCACTATAGTTGCACATTTCTGTCCCAAGCGTTGAAAAAATAATTCTTCCACTTCTTAATGTGAGCTGTCCAGGTTTATATCTGACTCGTACACACAAAACAAAGCTACCACAGCACGATGTCACGGTCAAAAAACTGTTTGCAGCTACAGCGCGCATCTCCCCCGCTGTGCTGGCTCATTCTAACCACACAAAAGGACAAAACACGGGGCAGAGGCAAAGGAAACGGGAAGGAAAATAACTAGATGGGGAAACATACATGTGACAGGACAAAATAGAAAAGGAGCTGATGTGAGGAAAACAGGAACACAAAGGAAGGATTAAAGCTGAGGCAACTGGCAACTAAATCTACTATAGTGCAAAAATAAGAAACAACAAAAATACAAAGCAAACCTGGAATCTCCATGACAATAGTGTTTACTGATGTTTTTACTGCTTCCTAAGTCATGTGATTTATTTTTAAGACAACCTCAAAGATCACATTTTGTTTGGATAATTTAAGCAGGTTGGATAGGTTGCACTTCCTGTTACAGCTCGGTAATAAAGGGGTAATAGTAGGGTAACGAGGGGGGAAACAAGAGTGTAATCATTTGTAATCAAAGTTATTACCATGCAATGACCAGAGTAATAACAATGTAATATCCAAGTAATATCATGGTAGCAACAGCGGTTACAGTTGAGTGATTTTACCATGAAATTTATGTAACACTTTATTACCACTCAGTTACCTGTGGTAGTTTCTGTGTAATAAGCAGGAAACGGAGCTGCAAAACTGCCTGTTTCTATTTAATAACATATTAATAACCAGGTAATAAATAACCGTCTAAAACAAACTTAAAGAATAGTAATGACTACCAGGAAACACCTGTGGCAGTTTCTGTGTAATAAGCAGCAATCTAATACTTTGGTCATGATAGCTGAATAAAACAAGCATCAGGAAGTCTGCAATGAACTGGAAACACTGAAAGAGGATCCTCTTTCACAGCTTAGTTTATCATGGATGACAACACATAGCATTGTATTTCAGGGAGGAGAGAAGGTGGAGCACATTTTTAAACCGACTCTTAACCATCCAAACATCCAGCCTTTCCTCCAGTGAGGAGCACAAAGCCGCCCACTGCATACTGAAAAATGAGAAGTTTTAAAGAAAAACAATGTTAAACCAAGCGTGATGTAACTGGCAGTTCTGTGCCCATACGGTAAAAAAATACATTTTTCCTGGCCAAAATATATTTCAAATATATGGTAAATATATTTTGTATTTGTGATGCTCCAAAAAAATATATTTTTGAAATTGAAAATGTATTTCTTTCAAACCAAAATACATTTCAAAACATATTTTAGGGTGAAGAAAATACATTTCCAACCTTACAGTAGAATGTATATCAAAGTATCCTTTATTTAAAATATATTTAGTGCAATAATGATGATAATGATAACAATACTAAAAGTAACATGTTTTATGCACATCTGCAAAAAACAGTTGGATTCAAACAAAACAGAGTCAAAGGTCTATCACGAATTAGGTTGTTTATTCATTTGCTTACAGTATTTCACATTACACAATATCTCACTATAATGTAGCGTTCATTGACTTTGAAATTATCTGTCAGTGATACAGTAAACAAGATACAACAACTGCTATGTACACTTTAGTTTTTGACAATATATACAATTTAGTATTTAAAGGAACACACTCCACTGTTTTGGAAATAGGCTCATTCTCCATCTCCCTCAGAGTTAAAAATGCAGCGTCTTCTTTCTAGATCCGTACGTTAATAGGGCTCTGGAGCGTGATCTTACGGGATGGGGCGTAGCCACGATTTTTGGTCAAGGCGCCATATTAGCAGGCCAAACAAATGCTTGCTGTGTGGTCGGTTGTAATGTTAGATTGCACTATACCGACAAAGGAATAAGCTTGAAAACAGGCTCTCTTTTCATTGTTTCCTCACCTGGAAACATCATGAGGGAGCTTATGTGTTGGATGTTGCCAAAAGAAGGCGTCTAGCCTGGATAGCAGCTGCGAGACGAGCTGATATTCAGTTCTCTACCAGCCACAGATATCTGTTGGTGTGCTCCAGTATTTTCATTCAGGTAAGTTCTAAATAAGTTCATATTATTATTTATAGCCTGTTAATTTTATTTTCAATAGCACAAACTTAGAACAAACATGCAGAACTACCTTCTATTTATAGAGTTGCTAATTATTTGGCATTATTGCAACAAACCAGCCTATGAAATGAATGAAACAAATCCTGACTGGGTTCCAACACTACACATGGGGCACTACGAAATCCCTGCTTCAAACTACATGCTACATACCACCATGCCAATCAGATTACTTCTTCCATGTGAGGGTAAAAAGGTGACCTTCCTGGATAAGATGGCAAAGGTTTGCTGCGTTTTGGTGAACATGTGCCCCAGTGTGGTAGTAAAACCAGGGAAAAATGCTCTTGTTAAATACTTTTAAGTCTTGTGCTGTTTATGTAGTGATAAGTTTTCAAAAGAGACAGTAAATTACAGAATGCTAGTAGTGGGTGATATTATACAAATGCTGTCATGATTTTATGTGAACATTTTGTCATTTGTAAACTATACATAACATTTTTTCTACATTGTAACTGATGTGATGTTCGACAAAGTGCTTTTGATTAAAAATAGGCAAACATTTCTTTGTTTCTTTATTCAACTTTTGAACAGTGGTATTTAGTAAGTACATATTCAGTAAATGCAAAGTATTTACATGGCCCCCTAAATTAAAACATTATGGGTTATTCAGAACAGAACTATGCTTGGAAAAATATTGTCCCATCAGTTGATCCAACTCCTCCACAGTAGCAGGTGGAACTTTTCTTTTTTGAGGATGGCTTCTTTTACCTGTCACAACGAATGGTCTGTTTATGTTTTGATCAAGAACCTTTTTTTGGGCAGCTGAAGAGGAGAAGTCTATCTTATGGCCAACCTCTGGCTGTATCTTGGTCATATTACCCAGCAAAACCCAGTATGCAAGTTCATCTGTAACAGTCCTTGTGCCACAGATCCTCACTGTTGCTTCTACATTAAACAGAAGAGCAGTGACATGGCTGCAAGTCTCCACGACTCTAGCCATACAGCTGCAGTGGGCGGCTTCAACCTTCCCTGTGATGCTCACAATGACCTGTGGCTGCAATGCTGCAATTCAGTCTTTAAGAGTGCAGGACCTAAAACACACACAGACAAAGTTCATTTAAAGACAAGAACTTTAATAAGCCAAGTCCGACACAAATGTGTTTTATTTACTTTCAAATCCATTTATCATAAATGTAACAAATAAAGTGTTTTTATGTATCCATCTATAGAACGCTGCATGTTATATTCTAAATCTGCATGTTTCTTTTTAGAAACCTATCAGCAAAAAATGAACCTAAAGTATGTAATGCAAGGATGTAATCACTTTCAAGAGGGAGAAAACATAAAGTTCGACTTTAAGTGACAACTATGGACACCTAATATGACAAGCAGATTCTGCAGGTCATTAATCAATGTATAAAACTAAAACAGAATGTATTTTTAGTGACACAGGACACAAACAAGGAAGCAAGATGTGTAATTAGGATTATTTATAATAAATATGAATTAATTAGGGCAATTTCTTTAACCATAAAGAATAACTAAATCCTTCAGGACAATGTCACATCAATGCACTGAACTCACTATGTTATCCCTCTAACAGAGCCTCTACATGTTCTCACTGTAATTTCCCCCTCACAAATGAATTTTTGCTAGCACTAATTTGAATGTTGGGGGGAATCAAACGCATTTTACTCGCAGTACTCAAGCTGACTTACCTTTGCTTGAATGACGCCGTACTCACAACGTGGAGGCTTAAAAATAGCCAAATCTTGTACCCAGTCCTTGGTGAATTGGATGTGCGCCTCCAGAGATTTATAATTGCGAAATTGGTGCGCCATGTATGCTCTGACTCCACAGACAAGGTATGAGAGTAGATCATGCTAAGTCAATAGCGGTTTGGTCTTCAGGGTTTCTACTCCATGGCTATATTTCATACGGGTCCACATTTCAACAATCAAGTACCGTCTCTTTGCATCTGGACAGAATCTGTCTCTATACCGTCATTTTCTTTTGAGCTACGTTTCAGAATGGTTCGTAGCAATCTTGTTTTGATTCGTGACCTGCCAAGATGGTGCTGCGCTCCCACAATGCATTGCGACATTACGTCAACTCCAAAGCCCTTTGCGTGCAGGAGTGTATGCGCATGCGCATTGCCATGGTGGTTTAAAAAATAAAGATATAATGAAAAGTAATTAATAAAAATTAAATATTTAAACATTCCCACAAATGTGCAATGAACGTGCAAAAACTCTCTTTAGTAGTTGTTGCTGTTTCTTTCTTTCTTTCTTCTTTTTTTTTTTTTTGAAAAATAACGACGTCTCTGAGGCGCGAAATCTGACAGCGAGAGGAACGGCCGGATACAGGAGACGGGAAGAAACAAGCCGATTATGTTCGCGTTAATTAAGTGGTTGGAAGATGTAAAATTCTCAATTCTGCCAACTGAACATATACGAGATTTTAATGAGGATGAATAATTAGCCGGCATGGAGGAAACGGACCTTTATTTCGTGGAGTGGCGACAAGAAGCCAAGGCGGGTGGCCAGTCTAAGAAGCCTCCATCATCAAGCTAGCAGGTGCCTTTTCCCATATAATATTACTTTATTCTCGTGTATTTGGAACGGAAGCGTAGAGCTGCCACCCAGGCAAAAGAGAAATATAAGTATATCACGTTATAACGTGAAAAGTTTATCGTTCTAACAATATACTATCATGTTTGAACAACATGTTTGAACAACATTGTACGAAAAATGTACATAATTATCACGTCCGTACAATATTGTGCGAACGTGACAATTATGTATATTATAATAACGTGATATTATATTATACAAACATGAAAAGCATAATGTTAGAACAATAAACATTTCACGTCATAACGTGATACAGCTCTATTTTTCTTTTGCCTGGGTGGCAGCTCCACGCTTCCATAATTTGGTAATCAAAATATGTAACTTAATTAATTATATTGTGACGTACTTTTGCCTTTTCTTATTATTCTGCCTTCTCAATAACTATCAAAGCCTATTCACATTTAATTTGGCTTTCACAGAAATCCTACCTCTCCTTCTGGCTACAGATTGTTGTGACAGCCCTGATTGTACTTATACACTGCATCTGAACAGGGAACAGTCTGCCACATTAATGTATTTTTAAGTGACTTGTTTGTAATACATGAATTTGTTTTTTACAGATGTCAAAGTCTCAACCTCATGCTGCCCTCCCCCATCCTCCTAAAGTAAGTATTTGTTGTTGTAGTTTTTTATGCGGTGTCTGTGTCACATGCTAATCATAATTATTGAAATAACTGTTTTCTAACAGATTTTCCAAAACACTAGTTATGTTTGTTGTCATTCAGACCAATACTACTGCTTAGACATTGTTTAGTTGTCATGCATGTTTGACAAGCTCGTTATGATACCAAAACAGTAGGCCTATCACAATAATCGATATATCGACTTAACACACAATACATGTACATGACCTCAATAATTGTTGATGATGTAATTTATCTGCCATTATATTTACAAAAATAAAATATAATGATAACAAAACAATAACATTAAATAACATTGTTTTCTATTTGTTAGAAAATTTACTATTTATTCAAGTTTTTAAGGTATCTAATATTTTGATTCCTAATTTCCATGATCTAAATACTTTAAGAATTAGATGTTGGTTTGTTAATTGAAAGTGTGTAGATCTTGCATTATTATGGTGTTATATTATGATTATACATTCAAAGACATAAAATGGTCTTAAAATGACAATGACATAACTTGTCGCAATTGTTTATGGGGCAATATACCGACCAACAAAAAGTCGCTATCGTAACAGGCCTTCAAAACAGACGGTTTTATGATTGATAAATTCAAAAAATAAATACATTTAATTTCTCTGAGATTCTCTAATATTCAGTTACAGTTCACAACACAGCTACCCGTACATGCAGTATTATACTGTAAATATAAATCTCTGCATTTAGCATCCCACTAGAAGCGTCACAGTTACTGCCTCTTTTTTTTTTTTTTACAAATACCTGTACTATTACTAACACATTTACTGTTTTACTTTTAGCCTGTGGATACAAATGCAGATTTCCTTAATGTAAGTTGTGCATTTTAATTACATCATGTTATTTTTATTATTTATTTATTTATTTATTTATTTATTTTTATTTTACTTTACATTCAAATATTTCAAGCTTCTTGGTTAAAGAAGCTTGATTGCTAGTAGGTAAAGAATAGTTCACCTATAATTCATATTCCCAATTAATTTCTCACCTCTGATTGAATGCCTTTGTTTGTTTTCCTTTTGACTATAACAAAACATTTTTGCTGGATATATATGGTGAATTTATATGCATAGATACAGTCGTAGTGCTTGACACATGCAAACAGCAGTAGATGTACTAAAAAGGAAATAATTACAATCATGATGTTGATTGCTGATGTCAGTATATATATTTTAGAGGAATGTTTTGTTTTTCACCCAAAATGAACTATATTGCTTCAGAAGAGATTTATTACCCTACCGGACTCTTATATATTGTTCTGTTTTTTGTTTGTTTTTGTTATTTTCAGGTTCAATGGTGCGTGTTCTTCTAATGGCCGCCTTCCCACTGGAGGTTTTGATCCACAGCAATTTAAAAGGTAATCAGCTTTGAAAGTCAGTTCAAATGGTTAGCTAATAGTACTTTAAAAAGCCTACAACTCTGTCACCAGTTTCTTTACCAAAAATTACCCATAAAAGTATCGCTCAATAGCATATATTGTAGTTCAAATGTTTAGTTGTACAAAAATCTAATTTTTGGAAATCTAAAACTAGTCAAACACTCAAATGTTCATGCTTTTTATAGGAGGACAGAGCAAAACGGACATCGGCGCAGAGTGAAGAACTGCCCTTGATAAGGACACTATGACAGCCATATATAGTAAGTGAAGACTTTCTGTGTATCTAAAATTGCATACAGCACAAGTAACTTACTTTGCAACCATTAAAATAGGTTGTAAAGTAAGTTACCAATACAAATAGGTGATGATGCATTGTAGTGGTTGGTCTCAGACAAAGAAGGTCAACAGATTTATGAATGCTGGAAGGTAAGGAGAGACGACCAAAAGGGGTGTTAGCATTACTGTAATGTGAACTGGATAGACTTCCCATCTAGGAAAAAAAAGAGGTAAAATTATGCGTAAAATATATCTGTATTAATATCTGTATCTATATAAACAGAAATATCTGTTTGCTAAATGAAGCCAGCTAACATAAATCACATTTTTATTTTAACTCTGATAAAAGTAATAGAACTGTGACTTTTGTTTGTTACAGTGGCGGTAAGGAAGGGGTTTCCCAGCGTGTCCAGAAGGGCTTTGAGGATTGCCGTGAAAGCTGGGGGAACTGAGACTGCTGGAAAAGGAAAAGAAATTACATTTTAAGTATGCTGACTTATGTTCATACAATCACACACACATATACACATACACACACATATGTGTGTGTGTGTGTATGTATATATAATCACCCAGCACGCCCCTGCGGGCGGTTTATCCTTCAAGCTCGGGTCCTCTACCAGAGGCCTGGGAGCTTGAGGGTCCTGCGCAGTATCTTAGCTGTTCCCAGGACTGCGCTCTTCTGGACAGAGATCTCCGATGTTATTCCCGGGATCTGCTGGAGCCACTCGCCTAGCTTGGGAGTCACCGCACCTAGTGCTCCGATTACCACGGGGACCACCGTTACCTTCACCCTCCACATCCTCTCGAGCTCTTCTCTGAGCCCTTGGTATTTCTCCAGCTTCTCGTGTTCCTTCTTCCTGATATTGCTGTCATTCGGAACCGCTACATCGATCACTACGGCCGTCTTCTTCTCTTTGTCTACCACCACTATGTCCGGTTGGTTAGCCACCACCATTTTGTCCGTCTGTATCTGGAAGTCCCACAGGATCTTAGCTCGGTCATTCTCCACCACCCTTGGGGGCATCTCCCATTTTGACCTCGGGACTTCCAGATTATACTCGGCACAGATGTTCCTGTACACTATGCCGGCCACTTGGTTATGGCGTTCCATGTATGCCTTGCCTGCTAGCATCTTGCACCCTGCTGTTATGTGCTGGATTGTCTCTGGGGCATCTTTACACAGCCTGCACCTGGGGTCTTGCCTGGTGTGATAGACCCCAGCCTCTATGGATCTTGTGCTCAGAGCTTGTTCTTGTGCTGCCATGATTAGTGCCTCTGTGCTGTCTTTCAGTCCAGCTTTGTCCAGCCACTGGTAGGATTTCTGGATATCAGCCACCTCCTCTATCTGCCGGTGGTACATACCGTGCAGGGGCCTGTCCTTCCATGATGGTTCCTCGTCTCCCTCCTCTTTCTTGGGTTTCTGCTGCCTGAGGTATTCACTGAGCACTCGGTCAGTTGGGGCCATCTTCCCAATGTATTCTTGGATGTTCCTTGTCTCATCCTGGACTGTGGTGCTGACACTCACCAGTCCCCGGCCCCCTTCCTTCCGCTTAGCGTACAGCCTCAGGGTGCTGGACTTGGGGTGAAACCCTCCATGCATGGTAAGGAGCTTTCTTGTCTTTATGTCAGTGGCTTCTATCTCCTCTTTTGGCCAGCCTATTACCCCAGCAGGGTACCTGATCACGGGCAGGGCGTACGTGTTGATGGCCCGGATCTTGTTCTTACCATTCAGCTGACTCCTCAGGACTTGCCTGACCCTCTGCAGGTACTTGGTGGTTGCAGCTTTTCTAGCGGCCTCTTCCTGGTTCCCATTCGCCTGTGGGATCCCCAAGTACTTGTAACTGTCCTCTATGTCTGCAATGTTGCCTTCTGGTAGTTCAATCCCCTCAGTTCTGACTACCTTCCCTCTCTTTGTTACCATCCGACTACACTTCTCCAGTCCGAACAACATTCCAATGTCATTGCTGTATAGCCTGGTAGTGTGGATCAGTGAATCGATGTCTCGTTCACTCTTGGCATACAGCTTGATGTCATCCATGTACAGGAGGTGGCTGACAACTGCTCCGTTCCGTAGTCGGTATCCGTAGCCAGTCTTGTTAATGATCTCACCGAGGGGGTTCAGGCCTATGCAGAACAGCAGTGGGGACAGAGCATCTCCTTGGTAGATCCCGCACTTGATGGTGACTTGTGCTATGGGCTTGGAGTTGGCCTCTAGTGTTGTACGCCACATCCCCATTGAGTTCCTGATGAAGGCTCTTAGGGTCCCATTGATCTTGTACAATTCTAGGCATTCCAGTATCCAGCTGTGGGGCATTGAGTCATAGGCCTTCTTGTAATCAATCCAGGCAGTGCACAGGTTGGTCAGTCTGGTCTTGCAGTCTCGGCTGATTGTTCTGTCTACCAGCTGGTGTTTTGCGCCTCTGGTATTCTTGCCAATCCCTTTCTGTGTCCCGCTCATGTATTGACCCATGTGCCTGTTCATCTTAGCCGATATGATGCCTGACAGGAGCTTCCATGTAGTACTGAGGCAGGTTATTGGTCGGTAGTTGGAGGGGACCGGTCCCTTCTTGGGGTCCTTGGGGATCAGGACCGTCCGACCTTCGGTTAGCCATTCCGGGTGTCTCTCGTTAACTAGCAGCTGGTTCATTTGTGCTGCCAGACGCTCGTGGAGTGCAGTCAGCTTCTTCAGCCAGTAGGCGTGAACCATGTCGGGCCCTGGTGCTGTCCAACTCTTCATACTGGAGACCCTTTCTTGGATATCTGCCACTGTGATGGTTACTGGACCCTGTTCAGGGAGGTCGCTGTGGTCAGCCCTCAGATCCTCTAGCCACTGAGCATTGCCGTTATGGGTTGCATCCTTCTCCCATATGCTCTTCCAGTATTGCTCCGTCTCCAGCCTTGGTGGTGCTGTTCTCTTATTGTTCCCTTGCCACTGAGAGTACACCTTTGCTGGTTCTGTGGAGAACAGCTGGTTTATTCTCCTGCCTTCTATCTCTCTGGTGTACCTCCTCAAGCGGCTGGCCAAGGCTGTGAGTCTTTGCTTGGCAGTTTCCAAGGCCTCAGGTATGGACAGCTTGCTGTATTTCTTAGGCACCTTATTTGTCGCACCTTTCTGCAACTCCGTTAGTTGGCTAACCTCCCTCCGTGCTACTTTGATCTTGCCCTCTAGCCTCCTTCTCCATGGAGGGTACTGCCCCTTGTGGCTGTTCAACTTGTAGCCAAGCATCTCACTGATCACTGTTGCCGTATTGTAGATCAGCTTGTTAGTGTCGGTAATCGTGGTTGTAGGTATTGCCCGTAGTGCTGCATTAACATCATCTAGCAGACCTTCTGAGGGTACTTCACGTAATCTTGGTAACCGGCTACGGGGGATCCAGGTTTCAAGCTTGGCCATGATCCTATTTTTCAGGTCAGTTCCTCTCGCACTCAACGATTCTTCTCCTATCGCACTTGGGGCTATGTACCCAATCTCGGGTGGGGGTGATGATATCTCCCCCCTGACCTGGCGTCCTGACTCCTCCTTGCCGTAGCATTTGTGTTGTACCTCGTCAATCTCTAGCTGTGAGAGCAGTCCCTTCTTTCGAATGTTGGAACATTGAGCTACTAGTTGTTTCGCCGTCATTGTGGATGTTGGGTATCGAAGAATCCATAGGTCCCTCATCCTATTCATGTAGCCCCTTCCGCCGGGGTTACTTGCGTAGTAGCATTCCAACAACGCCCTGTTTTCATCTCTTGCCCACCGATGCCTTCTTGTTCCAGTAGCCCACTTTTCGTCAGGGTGCCCTGGTTCCTCAACACCTGACGCGGACCTTGTTGATCCGGGCGACGTCCGAGCCGGCATGATAGAAAACAAAAAATTACTACTATATAAATAAAACAAAACCAAATCATGACATCAGTTTGAAGATCAGCTGACTGTGACAGGAAGATGGCCCCTTTGCTCAGCTTGACTTCTACCTGTCTGCGTTGTATTTTTTTTTTTTTTTTTTTTGCCTGTCCCGTTTGGCTCTTTTGCCATCAGAATTGTTGTCTAAAGGCAAAGAAAGATGCCCAACGGATTTACTTTACCAAATTGACCATCCCAGCCTTGCCATAATGGTCCATTTGATTCACCTTTTATTGTTTATTTTATTTTCACTTACTGAATATGGGACAGACTTGACTGGGGGAAAGAAGGGGAGAAAGAAAGAGGGAAAGAGAAACAGCTGAGAAGAGGGACGGGGGAGAAGGGCAAAAGACAAAAACCAACAGAACGGGCAGAGAAAAAAAAGAAGAAAAAAAGAAAAAAATGCATATATCAATCACCGGGGTCACCTGCTGAGAAAGAAAAAAGAAAACAAGCAGAAGAGAACAAGAGTAATAGAATAAACAACATCACAATGATATATGGGAATATGACAGTAAATACTAAATATTAAACATTATTGTGCAGCACATAAGATCAACAGAACACAGTGTGCTTTGAGGTAGGAGCCAAAAAGGGTGTAGTTTGTGGGTGTGATCACCCGTGTGTACACCTGTGAGCATGGACGCGCTTGTTTTTTGTTTTTTAAAAGGTTCCTTCATGTAATGATCTGCTAGAGGGTGTGGGGGGGCCACAGCCCCGTCCTCCAGGGCATGAAGCAGGTATGGAGGAGATCAAAACTCCAGACATCCAGAGGCCCCCAGAACACAAGAGACCAAGGAAGACCAACAGAGGAGCAGCCGCGCCACTGTCCCAGAAAGAGCTGAGGAGAGTCCCAGATGAGGGCTCACTCAGCAGCCGCGGAGCAGAAACCAGGGGGAGTTGCAGTGACGCGCCCGTGAGCTCCGCCGGCAGCCAGCCGTGCCTGAGTGACCGAGCCCCAGGCCGAGAGGCCGGGGGCACCCCACCTCCGAAGTGGCCCGAGCGAGCCCCAGGCTCCAGGCCCCGATAAGCGGCCGCCAAGGAGTGAGCCGGTGTGTACCTGGACGCCCACCCCCGGACACAAAGAACCACCAATGCACCGATGTCTGAGGGAGTCCGACACTGGCAGGGGAAGTGGTGGTAGGGGGAGATAGGCCTCCAAACCTTGGAGGGCCTGAGATGTCCCCAGAGAGGTGGCGCCTGACACCCAACCTGACATATAGACACAGACATACAGGCACACACATATACAAACATCCATTCCCACCCTCATGCTCTCATATGCACTTACTCCACACTCAACCAACGTGGAGACAGACATAAAGAGACGCTGTACACACGATCACACTCCCCAAGCGTACTCTACAAACCGGGTCTAGGTACCCTTGCCCCTGGAGGGGGGGAACTGCCCCCAGACCCAGGTGGTGTTACCCTTTTCCCTGCGGTGGGGGGAGGCAGACCGCCCCGACTCCGCAGCAGCAGGGAGGCCCCACAATCCAGACCGCAGTCGGACGGCCAACTCCTCCTCCTAGCACCCCCGCTCCAGCAGGTCGCAGAGAATGGGGGTGAGAGAAGACTCCAAACCTCCCTCCACCCGCTCATTGTAGTGTTGATGCATGTGTGTTCTAAGGTGCATTTAAAACCCAGGAGGGCATGGAGCTACCTGCCAGAGAGCAGCAGGTAAGCGCATGGTCCCTCCTGCTAGCCCTCAATGTCTACGTGTATTTAACATTGAGAGGCGGGCAACGACGCCAGGCATGGGGTGTACACCCTGATGGTACTTTGGATTCCGTGTATCGTGCCCACCCCCAAGATCCTATATGTATGTGTAATGAGAGTGTGAGTAATGTGAATGTCTAAGTTGTGGGATAAAATTGAGGCAGAGGCAGCCAGAAGGGGACGGGGGGTGGCCTCCTCTGCACCCTGGTGACATACCCCTACTCCAAGGTCCTGCATGTGTGGGTGGTTGTGGTGGAGCGGGAAGAGGGAGGCAGCTGGAGATGGGGAGGGAAGGAAGGGAGGTGTCTGCGTTGTATTGTATTTTATGCTATTATATCATAGCTATGTTGCTGTGATTTATGACCGTTCTTCCCTGCTCCACATCAAAGAGTCTATGGAACGCCTTTATGATGATTGGGACAGTAATAAGTAAACTTTCCCCCCACCATTTGTGTGCTCTTCTTCCTCGCCGGATTACTTCTTGCTACTTATGAAATGTGCCTTAGGCAATTCCATGAAGAAATTGAGGAAAAGAGGCTGTAGGGCCGGCATACAGGTACACATTAGACGAGCCTACAGATCAGAGATTCCCCGACTGGCCTGGAGACGTCCCCGGTTTTTGCTGCCAGTTAGCCTTCCGGATTTGTTTGGAAACGTGTACAGACCAGTACAGACTGGATCCTTCTCATCTGATGCTCTGGATTCTGTTGATTACCTCACTATCACTGTGTCCTCGCGATAAATTATTTACATTATGTTTGACAGTTCTTTACTGTCAAACATAATGTAAATACTCTTATTCATCCTTCATCCTTATTCATCATTCCATTATCCTTAATAGAAAATGCACATCCATTTTGGATCAAGTGGCACCTATTAAAACAAAATCGGCCTTACAAAAGAAGACATGCCCTTGGATAAATGAGTCTATCTTAAATTTAAGGAGAATATGCCGCAAAAGGGAACGACTATGGAAGAAAACCAAACTTGAAGTACACAGGCTCCATCTTCGAGATCTCATGCTCTCCTTAAATGATACGGTGAAAACTGTTAGATCAGAATATTTTTCTACACTGTAAACCCGAATGTTCAAAGTAATTAAACAGATTAAGTAGTGTATACTCAAAGTCTTAAAAAAAGTTCTGTTAACTTAAATATGTCAAGTTCGTATAACATGTTCTTCTTTTTGAGTAAATGAAACTAATAATATTTGATTGAATTTAACTATTTCTATATTAAGTAAGCATCACTTAAAATCATAACTTAAGCACAACGTAAGACAGTTAAGTTAGGACATATAAGAATGGTAAAGTCCTGTTATTTTTGTTGTTTCAAGTAGGTAGGATTTAATAATAAACTTAATTTATGTAGCACATGCTAAAATACAATAAAATCTCAAAGTGTTTCACCAAATAAGTAAAATCAAATTGTCTTAAATGCATTAGTGGAAGACAAAATGTATTTATTTTAATATTCATTGTTTTATCACTGTGTCCTACATATATATTTTTAATTTTTTCCGTAAGTGTTGAGCAGCTGCAGGAATCAATTTTTATTCCGAGTTAATCTCTGATTCACCCTCCGAAGCGGAAGGCGGCGCTAATGAGCATTAATACGAAACACAGAAGAAGTAAAGGTATATGGGCGGGAACAGCACCAAAGAGGCAACACGGACGACTGGAGAAAGTTGGACCTAACGGCAGCAACTAGCATCACTGGACTTACAGTAAGTTTTCAATGTTGATATTAGTTTATTGTTAAAATACGAATATTTAGTTGTATTTTGGGTGCGTGTCGAAAAGAATAGCAGAAATGTCGGTCCGTGTTTTTTATGTGCTTTGCTGCTCTCCCCGAAGGAAACTTTGCGCTTGCAGAGCTAGCATTAAGTTGTTGTAATGAGGGTCGCAGGCTGTTTAAAAAGTTAGATACTACTTGCTCTAGAGGTGGCGCCCGGTCGCCTAGTATGAAACAAAGTATTTTAATCTCTCTAAATTTTTAAACCCCCTCTCATGACTCAGAATAGTTGGGTCCAAACAAGCCCGTTGTCCCTGCAGTTACACAACGGAGATGCCTGTCTGCAGTGAGAGTGCTTTCAAGCAGTTTTCTTGTTAGAAACGCTATATTTTAAACTATATGTGCAGGGTTAGGGTTGTGAAGGAGCTCTTGGACCTCTGGCCTGCTCTAAAAATGGAGTCTGAGGTAATATGGATCAGCTCTGTTTAAAATGAAAATTGTAATTCTTACTCATGTGGCAGCTTTTTGCTGCTTTATAAAGATGTGTGAGATTCTTCAAATTGAACTGTATTGTCCTTCTGCTGTAGTTGTATGCAGAGTTTCAGCGGATTACAAATCAGAACCTGCCCAATACATTCTACACTGAACTTGACCGCCATCTTCCTCGACTGATGACCTTATTCAGCCCGGGCATCAAAAACTGGGAAGACAGCAGATGCCCTGGTTGAAATTCTAAGAATTCACAATGAACAGGTAATAATAGATTGTTACACATTTCATAGGTTGAACCAGTGGAACATTGGACAGGTTCAATGATTTAAATGAGCTTTTTGAATTTTGCTATTACTCCACTTTGTGTTTGCTATTTGTCTGACTGTATTAAAGATGTGAACAGGTTATTTGTGGACATATGTTCTGATTTGACTGTTGTTTTTGTTGTTGTTCAGTAAACTCACCAGTATATAAAATTCTGTTTTTATCTGGAAATAGGAAATCCATGATATCCACACCAAGTGCACTACCGTTCTCCCTGCCCTTCCTGTCTATCTGCATGAGGATGTCTCTGGATTTTTCAGAACCTGCACTGTGAGTGTCCTTAAGTATCTAACAGATACTACTGTGTATATAAACAGTGCATCAAAGTACAAACATGTATTTTGATGCACTGTTTGGACTTACCTTTGTTTAGTCTACTCCTGTGTATTTCCTTTAGCTTAGTTTCAGTCTATCTCACACCACTTGATTCTCTGGTGAATTAGCTGATTTATGTGTGCAGAACATGGATCTTCTGTTTTTCACCTCTTACAGTGAGACTCAGGTCTCCCTTGTAAAAGAGGTATTGGATCTCAGTGGGAGTTGGTAAAATGAGAAATTATATGTCGTCTGTTGTATTTCTTGGGTTAGATTGTGATTAGTATCTCTTTTTCATTAATTCAGGACGAATCTGATGAGTTGGAGCTTGATGGTGTTGAAGTGGCCCTCTTCACTGTCATCAGTGACCATCACACAACAAGTCCAGTTCACTACCAACCTGTGAAAATCTCTGTCGTCATTGTAAGTGATGCCGTGTTCAGTCTCCCCAGATTTGGTGAAGCCTTCCTGGTAATGTTTGGACTGATCTATGCACTTCCCCTCAGCTACCCCAAAGGCCTGACCAACACTTTAGAATTTACTCAAAAGATTTTATTTGGTCTAGAAAGTGGTAAACTGTCACCCAGGTTACAGACCCTCAAGAATGACTTGGTTATGTAGGAACTCATCTGAAAGAAGGATGCAGGGTGAAGCATTATAAAAGGCTAGTTCAAAGTTCTCTCCTTTCATCTAAATAATGCCTCAAAACATTATTAGATTACTCTACAGGTGTTCAGCCAATAGGTCCAAACTATACAATGTGCCTTTGTTCTCATTAACATAATGCAAAGCAACACTAATGTTTTGTATGTTTTAATGTTTTTCGTAATACTATTTCCAAAACATTGTGGGCTGCGCAAGATGACCTAAATTTCACTGTTTGATACTGGTTAATGTAAAACAAATAGCATTGTAATCCACTCAAATTGCTGCCTTGTTGTCTTATTCAGATATTAGCCAGAGAGCCAAAAGCACATTTTGATATTATTAATTATTATTTTTCATTACTCTGACAGTTTTCCTGACTAAACAATTTTTGGTCTACTTATTTTAATTTATAAATGTTTTTGTTAATTATTTTTAATTTATGTAATTTTTTTTTTTAAATGTATTTAATTTCAACATAGTGCTAAAAGGGAGCAGGCAAGATACTGTTCAATGGCAAATGTTTATGACTTTTGCATATTAAGTTACCGATACTCAGTGTAATTGAGGCAATCAATTGCCTCAAAAATTTTAAGTTTTGGGTCACATGTTTTTAAGTATCAAGTAGTCAACATATTTGACTAACGTGTACTTAAAATAATGACAACACAAACTAATAAACATTTGAGTTTTGTTAACATAAAAATGTTGTAGTTGTGTACTTATTTTTTATAAGTTCTGTGAACTTATTTCTTTGAATTTGTAAACTTGAAACTTTAAGTCATATTAACTGCAAATATTTGAGTTGACCGTTCTCAAAAGATACAAGTACCATGTAATCCAAACTTTTATGTTCTGGAAAAATTTGGCTTTTGAGTTGATCAACTCAAAAAAATTGAGGCAATCGATTGCCTCAATTTTTTTGAGTTCTGGTAACTTATTCGGGTTTACAGTGTAGACGCATATCAAAAAACAAGAGAAATCCCAAGTTTCTTTTTGACAAAAGAGTGCTATATTATCCCCAGATGTGGTACCTTTAGATGTACACTCTAAAGCAGACAGTAATAAACTCCTCCAATTATTTGTTGATAAGATTAAAGAAATCAATGCTAAAATCTCCCCAAAGCTTTCTTGTTCTCCAAGTGAGGCACTCCCTTTACACTCCGGGTCAACTTTTACAACGGTGACATATGATGAAATAGCAGATCTGGTGGACAAAATGAAGCCATCCTCAAGCCCATCAGATATTATTCCCACTAAGCTTTTCATCAATGCCTTTGACACCATTGGTCCTTGGGTTGTGAACCTTTTTAATGTTTCTCTTCAGACTGGGGTGTTCCCCAGCTTTTTTAAACATGCCATTGTGGAACCAAGGCTTAAAAAACCCCAACCTGGATCCAACACTACTTCAACATTTTAGACCTCTCTCCAAACTCCCATCCCATTATGTCAAAACTCTTTGAGAAGACAGTTGCTGTCCACCTTACAGCATACATGGACCCACATAGCAAAATTGGTATGGCCCAGATCTGGCCACACATTGTGCTTACACATAGCCCACATACCGCAAAGAATGACGGCCCTTTGGTGGCCCAGATCTGGTTTGCCAGATGTGGCCCACACATGGGCCAACGTAAGGCCAGTTGCAGACACACTGCTGGCCCTGTGCTGGCCCAGAACAGTTTCAGCTCTGGCTCCAGATGTCAGCCTAATGTGTACCTTAATCAAAGCATGTAATAACAACATGTGACGGAACATAACAGTGCAAAATTAACTTGAGGAAACCCTTTTCACACAGTGAATGGGCTGACAATTATATCGTGCTTTTCTACTCTCCCCGATTACTCAAAGTGCTCTATATAACATGCCACATTCACCCACTATCTCGCTGAGTGCTTCCTAACTACATTCATACACATTCACTCTTGACATTCAGACTGGAGGAGCCAGGGATTGAACCACTAACCTTCCAATCAGTAGGTGACCTGCTCTACCTCCTGAGCTACAGCCACCCGGTGGTAAACATGAGTAACTCCTCACTAGGTTTTGGATAAAGTGTACACTCACAAACCGTTCAAACCTGCATTTGAAATGTTGGCTACCATAGCAGTATAGTATTGCAACATGGCATTTGGGTCTTCTAACTAAAATAGGAAAATATGAACATAAATAGTGCCATCATTGCCAGACCTGGCCCACATATGGTTGACATACACTCTGCCATGACACCAGTCAGTCAGAAGTGCCAGCTTGATGCCGAATCTGGGCCAGACCTGTTTTTTTTTTTTTGTTTGTTTGTTTTATGAGCCTGGGCCGCATAAGCCAAACCACAATCAGGCCAGATGTGGCATGTCATCACATAAACAGTGCCATCTGCACCTGCCCTGGCCCATATCTGGATGACATAACACTTACCATGCCAGAAGTCAACCAGCAGTGCCAGCTTGACACCAGATCCGGGCCGGACCTGTCTGCTATATGGGACATCTATGACTGTTTTCAATCTGGTTTTCGTAAATGGCATTCCACTGAGACAGCACTACTAAAAGTCACTAATGATATTATGATGTCAGCAGACTCCGGAGAATACACAGTCCTAGTCTTGTTAGACCTCACCTCAGCCTTTGATACAGTCAACCATACCATCCTGATAAACAGACTGAGAGACCTTGTTGGGATGTCTGCTCTGTTCTAGACTGGTTTTTATCCTACATATCTGGAAAGGAGTTTTAGTGTGGCTGCAAATCAGATCATGTCGGAATCTACAGAGCTGCTGTGTGGAGTTCCTCAGGGCTCCGTGCTGGGACCTATTCTGTTTTTAATATACTTTCTCCCTTTAGGCCAGATAATACGGCAGTTTCCTGAAGTATCTTATCATCTTTTGCTGACGATATTCAGCTATACTATACTATAGCGCCTTGCCTTGCCTTATTCATTTAAGCCTTCTGAAGTTCACAAGCTCTCCGGTCTGATTGACTGTTTAACCAACATTAAACAATGTTCGAACAATAACTGTTTACAGCTTAACCCAGACAAAACAGAAAGTTTGATTATTGCACCCGACAGTGCAATACCTGATATTAAACTGCCACTGGGTGACTTAGGTTCCTCACAGAGGCATAACCTTAGAAATCTAGGTGTTATTTTTGATGAAGTTTTTTCTTTGGAGGGACATTTAAATCAGATAGTAAGAACCTGCTTTTTCACTTGAGGAACATTTCAAAACTTCCATCGAGTCAACAAGTGAACTTGAGATGATAATACATGCTTTTGTCTCTACAAGACTTGACTACTGTAACAGCCCATTTACTTGTCTAAACAAGAACGGGCTAGCTTGTCTACAGGTTGTTCAAAACTCTGCAGTGAGGCTACTGACCCGCTCTAACAAGGGAGCTTGTATGACTCTTGTTTTAAAGTCGCTGCACTGGCTACCAATCAGATTTAGGTTCCATTTTAAAATTCTAGTTTTAAGTTTTAGAGCATTACAGGGAAAACTTACAAACCACTTTGCCTTTTCAATCTCTGTATAAAGACAACCAAGAGTGGAGTAGTACAAATGCAGTTTTCTATGTGTTGGTGGTACTTCAGAATATGTATTGTGGAGCTTTATGGCCCTTAAAACTGTTATAGACATTTACAAAGTTTATATTAGAATAATTGGCTAATAAGATGTTCTCTGTGACATTTAGCTGGAGAAACAGTCCTCAGGAAAAGACAGGAAATTCATCAGAAACATCACATCAAATCACTTTTATTGTTACATCACATTACCTTTACACTGGTCCAGCACATGTGAGTGAAATTCTTGTGTGCAAGCATTACAAGCAACAGAGGTGTGCACAACACAAGAAACATAAAAAACAAAAAAATATATAGGAATAAATACAAGTACAAATATAAGAATGAATGCACATTACAAAATATGCATATATTTATATATGATGACATAACACTATATATATATATATATATATATATATATATATATATATATATATATATATATATATATATATATATATTAGTGGTCAGTGTTTAGCAGTCTGATGAAATCAAGTCAAATCAAGAGGTTTTGTAAGGACAGGAAGTCAGCTACTTTTACTACTTTATTACTCCATAGTGTAATCTCATGTTTTATCATATCTTTTGTTATGCACATGCACACAAACAGTCTGATTTTGAGGTCCACTAACAAAGGAATAACATCAACATGACCACTAAATATCAGATCTTGTTAAAACCACATCTATAGGACCGACAGAAGAACACTAAGCAAAAGATTTAGAGATGAAGCAGTGTGACAAATAGAGGAACAGATGGACACACACTTGGAGGGAGGTGGTGTACACACACACACACACACACACACACACACACACACACACACACACACACACACACACACACACACACACACATGCTATGATGTTTGTTCCAAAAGTTCAGGGAATTTTACTCATATCAAAAATCCATTTCAAAGAACCAGCAGGGACACAAACAGCTCGACTGTGGACCTTGGCTTTACCCAAGTACCCCAATGTATTCAAAGCCTCAATGCACTGACACTTATGAAGAGTCTCCTTCCATGTCTCAGTGGTATTTTCAAGGGCAGGAGATTCAAACAGACCAGAGCTGAACCGCTCAAACAGTAGGCGGTAACAACGGCTAATGATATTCATTACAAAAGAGGCCAGGCACACTCCTTAGCTGCTGAATATGTCCATCTGGAGGGTCCTCTACCACTATGCCCATTTTTGTCAGGATGCCACCAAAAACAGTCATATCAAGCTCCATGTAACCTATATTGACTTGCCATCGGCCTGAAAACGAAAATGCCTAGTTGAGGGAGAGGTGGGGGTTAGTCCAGTCTGAGAAGAAAAATGGACAGACATTTGCTTCATAAGAGTATGCAACTGAACCTGATGTTTACAAAGACACTCCTTTATCTCTAAAATGCCATCACTAGGCTTAGCGGTAACTGAGTGCATAGTTGCATTACCTCCCTCTCCCCCTGACGGTTGGTATCAAGGGAATTCACTCGAGACCTAGTTTTCCCTCCCTGTCAGCTCGCCTCAGCCAACCTAAGGGTAATACTGCGTAGAGTAACAAAGGAAATGTCTGGTGTTTGAAGAACCCACTGTTTCAACTCTCTCCGCAGCGTATCATCATGAACATGTTAAACTGCTCTCTTAACACTGTATCACTTTTGGGGATACAAGCTGGTGTCTTGGATATTCCAACATCCATTAATGATTTAAGGGCATAAAAGTAGTCTTGCAGAGATTCCCCCTCTCTCTGGATACGCTGGAAAAACTGTAACTGAGCAGCTCCCTAAGACTGAGTACAGCTATAATTCTCATTTAAAATAGCAAAAATCTTTACTGGAGCATCTCTCCGGTGAAAACGGACACTGCCATCAGATATGTCCATCATAAACATCACTTGTTCTGCTCATGACAAAGGGCGAATCTCCAGACATCTACGCACTTCTTCAACGCACTGATCAACAGTTAACAAGCCCACTGACAATTTCCCATTAAACTTCAGACATTTATGCTCTTGGGGCACATAAGCATAACACACATTTGGAGCTTCATTTTTTGGGTTCAAATTTGATGGTGCAGTGGACGAGCCTGGCACTGGACCAGTCACCAGTGAGCATTCCTGTAACTGGTCTCTCAATTGTTCATTTGAACTCTCAATATCAGCCAGCATCAGCCAGCTTCCTTTTCCTTGGGGAAGCCAAGTGTTTCCCTAAGGAAATGATTGGTACCACTGCAATCACCATTATGCAAGGCCTAATTTCTATAAGGTGTGAGCCCCAGCTCAGGGACCTCCCACTACCAATATTCCACCTGGCCCAGTTAACATAAAAGCAGACCCAAATGCCAAAAAAATCCCTTTTAAAACGCGACCCTTACTCTAAAACAAACTAGGGAGAAAGTGCAAGAAAAAGAGAAAGGGAAACACTGACACAATCACATGTGCCGCCCATCCTACAGACAGTACAAAATAAATTACATTTCAGTGCATTAATACATTCTTTATGTCAAATATATTAAATTACCGTGCCTCTGCTGCTATGTTTGCTGCACAACTTGACTAGTGTCCTCTTAATCACTACTAAAAACACAAAATACAATAAACATCAAACACGTTTCAACAAACTTTTTTTTTTAAATTGACTTAAAAACCAGTCTATACCCTGGCCCTCTGCTGTAGGGTATTGTAGAGCCAGAAGGTTTTTCAGAGTTTTTCTTTGAACACTGTCTGCTTTTCACTCACTTTTAGTCCAGTTCTTCTATCCTTGTACCTGCCATTTTGTAAAGAATGTTTTATTTTGTCGTCTTTATTTCTAAGACCATGATGGTGTAGAATCCCAGATTTTAAGCCAGTCATTATCAGCAGAGGTTTGAAGTGAAACCATTGGGACACCCTGACTTATTGAAATCATACGGTTACTCTGTAACCTTGGTTCTCTGAGTGAGCGATTATCTCTCCACTATGTGGTTGTTACAAAAAAAGTAAATACATAGAATGTAATGGCAAGCAGATCTCCATGCATCCATGCTCTTCCTGTATGTATTTTGACTTTGGGAGGATGTCGGAGTATCCGAAGAGAATGAGAGGACATGCAAACTGAAAATGAATATTTTCTGATGCAGGATTCTCAAATGTCCTGCTCCTTTGTCATTGTTGTATTTTTCATTTTATAATGAGCCAGATGTTATCAACTGGTGAAAGGTCTGGCCCACAGACAGGATAATTCATCAACCTCAAAATGAGCTAATATGATGTCACTGAAGCGAGAAGAGAATGCATCCTCGAAGGTCTGGTGAAGAAATACCTGATATGTGAATTTGCCTATATGTTCACTAAGGAGATGCACAAAGTTTCAGTTAATGGGGTTTACTTTGCATTCTAATAGCTTCAAAAGTAGGAAAAATAAGGCTTTTACAACCTCTTTCTTTCTCTTACTCAGAAAATGCATGCAACTCATTTTCCCTTACTTTGAATGGTATATGTTCTCAAAACATTGCTTTTGCACTGAGAGGTGAAACCATTGCAAAAGCTGCACCTTGAATCTGGACAGTGAGTCTGAAACCATGCACACAAAATATACAAGGTAATTATAAGCTATGAAAACTGCTTTGTAACCATAGTTTTCCTACTTTTTTGCAATATACCACGAGTATGAAATTTGGTCTCTCATAACATTTTTTTATAGTTTCATGTAATGTAGTGTATCTTTATATTGTAGACTTGTTATTGTTGAATTTGCTGTACAATTTAAAGCGCCTTGTGGCAACTGTTGTTGTGATTTGGCACTATATCAATAAAACTGAATTGAATTGAACTTGTCAAGACTCCAGAAAATAACCTGGAATGAACTTGAAATGATCATAGAAAGGATTTCCACATGACTACATTACTGTCTATCACAATTAAGCCTTTTTACCTTTTTTTTGGACTAACTTCATTTTGATAAACTGAGTTTTATAATACCATGGTTGTACTGGCTGGATCAACTCCATTAATAAACAACAAGCATAGCACATAAGTGTGAAATAACCTACTGAACTGAGTTGGACCAAAACATCTTAAGTTAGACCAACAAAACTAAATTAAACTGGCCTAAGCAGGAGTAAATAAGCTAAATCTCACCATCAATTAAGTTGGTTTGATCCAAGAAGATTATGTTGGGATAATATTTGCATAATGTTAAAATAAAATAATGCGAAAATTCTTTCCATGATTTTTTTATGTCCATTTAAATACTTTTTTTTGTGTGTCAATGTTGAGCTTATTTGAAATGTTTTTTATTCTGTTTAACATTCAGCATCATATTCTCAAAATCATGTTTGTAGTAGGTGTCCTGAGCAGTGTTGGTCAAGTTACTTGAAAAAAGTAATCAGTAACTAATTACTGATTACTTCCCAAAAAAAGTAATCCCGTTACTTTAAAGATTACTTATTTTCAAGAGTAATTAATTACTTAGTTACTTAGTTACTTTTTACAAACACGATTTACAACCTGAAGAGGTGATAAAGCGATAGATCTTTCAGCCCAATTCTACTTTTTCTACATAATCAATCATACAAAATGTAATCAAATGGAAAAGTCTCTTTTTAAAACTTGTTTTATTAGTTTTAATCTTTTAACTTTATGCATCAAGCAAAAATTTAATTATATGCAACATTCTCTGACTGGAAGAAATTAGTTTAACATTTAAACCTATTTTCTGCACATTCCAGCTCATAAAATAAAATATTTTTTTTTTGTGTTTACACTCAGTCTTTCAAATAGATGCAAGTAAAACACAGCAGAAAATAAATAAAGTCAAAGACTCAGCGGTCCTGTTGCTCTATTTTCACCTGGTAGGCGGAGGTTTACCCTGGTGCAGGTGTGCCGCGGTCAGTTGAAGAATCCGCGAGTTTCTCTGTGAGTTTCCCATTACGTCGTTGCGCACTCGGTGCTTGTTTGGAAGTTTAGGGGTTTTTTTCGCTGTAAAAAGAAGTTTTCTTCCCACGCACAGCTGACACTAATGTTTTTGTCACTTTTTATGGAATCAAACTCAAAGTAAGGTCAGTGCTTCCACGCTTTAAACGCTGCACGCTCATACTCTCTCCCACAATCGATATATGATCCATTGTTGATCTGCACACAGCTGTTGCCATGAACGTCGCACTCGCTTACGTCACTGTTGATAGGTTTGTAGCTTGTACCTATCCGCTGGAACGTTGAAGACAATATAATTACACTGCAAAGCAAGACACAAGCAGGCTGGTTTACTCATGCATGAGGGAAATTAAGGTTCAAGGTTCAAGGCTCAAGGTTCTTTATTTGTCACATGCATAGTTATACAAGTATAACACACAGTGAAATGTAGCCTGACACGCTCCTCGACATGTGCAAAAATTGGGGGGGGTGTAGAGGAAGAACATTATATATATATATATATGTAGTATATACATTGGGTGAATGTGCAGTAGTAGCAGCAAGCAGGTGAATTCTGTACATTAATATGAATAGATATCTGACTATTTTACAGGATAGACAATATAAACATATTTAAAATTAAAGGAATTGAAATGTACATTGTGCCTTGGTTTAGTGTCTGGAAGAGTCCTGTCTCAGTCAATTATAGATGATGTGAGAGGGCGGGTGTGTGTGTTTAGGGCACGGATGGCTTGGGGATAGAAGCTCCTCTTGAGTCTCTCTGTCCTTGCCCGGAAGATGCGTAACCTTCTACCAGATTGCAGAAGTTGGAACAGTTTGTTGCCAGGATGGGACGGGTCCTTCAGTATCTGCGCTGCTCTAGTCCGGCATCTCCTGGTGTAGGTGTCCTGAAGCGGGGGGAGAGCAATCCTGCAGCAGCGTTCTGCTGTACGGATCACTCTCTGGAGAGCTTTTTGGTCCTTCACACAGCTGTTCCCAAACCACGATGTCATGTTCTGTGTGAGGATGCTCTCCACAGCGCCTGTATAGAAAATCCTGAGGATCTTTGGAGAGACCCTGAACTTCCTCAGTTGTCGTAGGTGATACAGGTGCTGCCTAGCCTTTTTGGTCTGGACCTGAATGTGGGCAGTCCATGTCAGGTCTGAGGAGATGTGGACACCAAGATACTTGAAGGACTGCACCCTCTCCACTGGAGCTCCATTGATGATGATGGGCTTGTAGTCTCTGTGCTGACCCCTTCTGAAGTCCACCACCAGCTCCTTGGTCTTGCTGACGTTCAGCTGGAGGTGGTTGTCCTGGCACCACGATGCCAGATTCTTCACTTCATCCATGTAGGCCGCCTCATCGTTGTTGGAGATGGCACCCAACACCACTGTATCGTCAGCAAACTTCACAATGGTGTTGGAGCCATGGGTGGCCACACAGTCTGAAGTGTAGAGGGAGTAGAGCAGTGGCTGGGGCCAAGTGTCGTCCCACCACCTAGCCCCCGTCAGACTCTCAGCCAGGTCCCCCATAGCACTCCTTTTATTGTGGTTACATGAATATGCATAGGGTCATTAACATATAACATCTTACATAGGTATACATGTGAACAAAGAATACTGTGTATGTATTTAGTATTTAGTATTTATTTATTTATTGTCATTGTCAGAGAACAATGAAATTGCATTTGGGGCTTCCGTACAACCCGTAAATAAAATAATGAAGAAAATAATAAATACCCCTTAAAACCCAAGTGTAAATATTTAACCCAGTGTGACTCCAGTGCAATAAGACAATCCTTAGCAACAACATGAGAACATGACAAGTAAACATGAGAACCTGACAAGTAAGTTCAGTGCTATTAAGAAGTTGGATATGGTTATTGTGTGTGTGTGTGTGTGTGTGTGTGTGTGTGTGTGTGTGTGTGTGTGTGTGTGTGTGTGTGTGTGTGTGTGAGGTCAAGGTGTGACCCTGTGAAAACTCCCCAAACGCTGGTGCCAGGAGCGGGTCCATCTGAACAAAAGACTCTTATACTTAAACAGATATACGTGTGTTTGCTAAACCATATATCAGCAAGAGAAGATACGACCTCTCCTAGGAGGTGTGTGATCTATGCCAGAACACTCTGTAGAGGAGTGAACGCACTCCCCCTTCATGCTACTCAGAGCCGTTACAGACCTCCTAGGATGAGACATTCTTTCAATCTACAAATGATTATACACTTCTAAGCATATATGGTTAAATATTTCTAAGCATAAATGACAATCAACAATACAAAACCTAACAACTGTCGTGAGACATTCTCGCAAAAAATCACGGTTTTAGTAACGCAGTAACGCAGCATTCCTACAGGAAAGTAGCGGTAATCTATTACTTTACTCGTTACTTTAAAAAAGTAATCAGATTACAGTAACGCGTTACAAGTAACGCGTTACTGCCCATCTCTGGTCCTGAGGACCAAATATATTCATGACTGAAGAAAAAAGTCAGCTGAATTTAAAGGCTTGAGCAAAATCTATAGGGAGGATTAAAATATGAATGAAATTCAGTTACAGTTAGCGGGACATGGCTCATTTGTTAAGATGATTAATCACTGAAGCTCGTTCACTTTCTAATGCCAACTGTTTTCAGAGCAGTCACTGTTGACAGAGACATCGGTTATAAAGAGACAGCTCAAGTATCCTAAGAGCGCAATAGAAGGGCAGCTTTCAGTTACAATAGCCAACTGTGCCTACACGATGGCAGTAATGGAAGGGATGGATGCAAAAAGGTGATGAGCTTTATGGCAGCACTGTCTCATATGACAGGAGAGAGAGATTATGTCATGGTTCTGGGTCCTTGACCCAGCTTTTTGAGTTTAGTTTGTATTTGATTCATTCCTTGTGTTGTAATGATTTAGTTTTATACAGTTTAGTATTGAGTTTACTCCTTTTTATGTTGCTGAGTTTATTTGTAATTTCTGGTTTATGCTGTTTTATACGTTCCCTTTGTGCCCTCGTCTACATTTCCGTGTGTGTGGTTGTGTGTCTTTCGCTTCCTCGCACTCTTATGTTCCCACACTCCCCTCCTTGTGTTTCGTTTCTTGTCTCTCCTGTCTGTCATTTGCATCTCTGTCCGTTTTATTCCCAACCCCAGGGTCAAGCCACATGTCTTTGTGTGTCAGTGTGTTTCCTGTTTTATTTTGACAGTCTTGCGTCCTGTGTTTGGTGTGTTCAGTTTTGCTTCCTCCCTATCTCGTCATGTCTGATTTGTTCCTGCTGTGTTCCCTGTGTTTCCACTTCCCTTGTCACCCTTCTGTGTATATGTTAGGGGTGTCCAAATTCATAGGTGCATCCTCCTGAGGACCCGGCCTTTGCGGTCTACGTGGGCCGGGTCCTCAGAATGTCGGATAGACCGGAAGTTAGCGGCTGTGAAATTGGACAGTCTAGCCTTCTGATTAGCATCGCTGCTGTCTCGGTGGAGTTTAATAAACTCGACCGTCTGCTCCTTGCTGTCTAAAATATAATAGGACACTGGTGTAAACTCTCGACCATCTCACACTTCTGTTTAATCAGTTTTCTGTTTGATGTTTATCCAGCTGTGTGAAAACCAAGGAGGAACCCACTGGGGGAATAATAAAGTTTTATTTCATCTAATCTAATAACTTTAATCTCAGCCAAACAGATTTACTCACGAACAAATAAAACACTGAAAAAAGCCAAACAATAACATTTTAGGTTATCTAAGTGACTTGGTAAATGGTACCATGGTAAATGGTAAATGGACTGGTTCTTATATAGTGCTTTTCTACTCTATCTGAGCACTCAAAGCGCTTTATACAACTAATTCACTCACTCAGTCATGCCCATTCACACAAGCACTTTTCCGAAACAGTTTAGTGCTTATTGTCTGACATTCATACACTTTCACACTCTGATGCATGCATCGGAAATAAAATAAGAAAATAATAAAGATCAAACAAACTATGGCAATCAAGTGGACCAGTATGGCAAAGTTGTAATGATCCAGTTGGGAACATAAATCTGGCGGACATTTGTCTTGGCCTTCAGACAATAATTCTGATTGTTACAGTGCCGGACGGGACGGGCCAAAGAAAAAAAAAAGAAATCTCTATTGGGGTCACCTGTATATCTCTGTCAGAGAAATGGGATGCCTAAATAAACCTGGAAAGGTCAAACGTAGCTGATAAAGTATGTTATATGCTCTATTTTATAACGACACATATCACTCAAGAATATGTTGGATGTCACATGTGCTGCATGTTCGCATCACCTCTGTTATATTTGTCTTTAGCTCAACTGTCTGGTTAAGCATTAATACTAAAGTAAGTCCAGTACGCCAGCCAAGGTATTCAGACTCAGACCAGAAAATGTAAAAGCTTTTAAGCACCAGCCACTATTTGAATATATGCTATTTTAACTTGAGTAGTAGCAGAACAGACATTCAACTCAATTCAATTCAATTCAATTTTATTTATATAGTGCCAAATCACAACAACAGTCACCTCAAGACATTTTAATTGTACAGTAGATACAGAGAAAAACCCAACAATCATATGACCCCCTATGAGCAAGCACTTTGGCGACAGTGGGAAGGAAAAACTCCCTTTTAACAGGAAGAAACCTCCGGCAGAACCAGGCTCAGGGAGGGGCGGGGCCATCTGCTGCGACCGGTTGGGGTGGGAGAAGGAAGACAGGATAAAGACATGCTGTGGAAGAGAGACAGAGGTTAATAACAGATATGATTCAATGCAGAGAGGTCTGTTAATACATAGTGAGTGAGAAAGGTGACTGGAAAGGAAAAACTCAATGCATCATGGGAATCCCCCGGCAGCCTACGTCTATTGCAGCATAACTAAGGGAGGATTCAGGGTCACCTGGTCCAGCCCTAACTATATGCTTTAGCAAAAAGGAAAGTTTGAAGCCTAATCTTGAAAGTAGAGATAGTGTCTGTCTCCTGAATCCAAACTGGAAGCTGGTTCCACAGAAGAGGGGCCTGAAAACTGAAGGCTCTGCCTCCCATTCTACTTTTAAATACTCTAGGAACAACAAGTAGGCCTGCAGTGTGAGAGTGAAGTGCTCTAATAGGGTGATATGGTACTACAAGGTCATTAAGATAAGATGGGGCCTGATTATTTAAGACCTTGTATGTGAGGAGCAGGATTTTGAATTCTGGATTTAACAGGAAGCCAATACAGGAGAAATCTGCTCTGTCTTTCTAGTCCCTGTCAGAACTCTTGCTGCAGCATTTTGGATTAGCTGAAGGCTTTTCAGGGAGTTTTTAGGACATCCTGATAATAATGAATTACAGTCGTCCAGCCTGGAAGTAATAAATGCATGAACTAGTTTTTCAGCGTCACTCTGAGACAGGATATTTCTAATTTTAGAGATGTTGCACAAATGGAAGAACACAGTCTTACATATTTGTTTAATATGTGCATTGAAGGACATGTCCTGGTCAAAAATGACTCCAAGGTTCCTCACAGTGTTACTGGAGGCCAAGGTAATGCCATCCAGAGTAAGAATCTGGTTAGATACCATATTTCTAAGATTTTCAGGGCCGAGTACAATAACCTCAGTTTGATCTGAATTAAGAAGCAGAAAGTTAGCGGCCATCCAGGTCTTTATGTCTTTAAGACATTCCTGCAGTTTAACTCATTGGTGTGTGTTATCTGGCTTCATGGACAGATAGAGCTGGGTGTCATCTGCATAGCAGTGTAAATGTATGCTATGTCTTCTAATGATGCTGCCTAAGGGAAGCATGTATAATGTAAACAGAATTGGTCCTAGCACTGAACCCTGTGGAACTCCATAATTAACCTCAGTGTGTGAAGAGGACTCTCCATTTACATGCACAAACTGGAGTCTATTAGATAGATATGATACAAACCACTGCAGCACAGTACCTGTAATACCTACAGCATGTTCTAATCGCTCTAATAGGATATTATGGTCGACAGTATCGAACGCTGCACTGAGGTCTAGCAGGACAAGCACAGAGATGAGTCCACTGTCAGAGGCCATAAGAAGATCATTTGTAACCTTCACTAAAGCTGTTTCTGTGCTTTGCTGAGCTCTGAAACCTGACTGAAACTCTTCAAATAAACCTCTGCAGATGATCTGTTAGCTGTTTGACAACTACTCTTTCAAGGATGTTTGATATGAAAGGAAGGTTGGAGATTGGCCTATAATTAGCTAAGACTGCTGGGTCTAGAGATGCTTTTTGAGTAAAGGTTTAACTACAGCCAGCTTGAAGGCCTGTGGTACATAGCCGGTGTACCACAAGGCTGTGTGATGAGCCCTTTCCTCTACTCCCTCTTCACCCACGACTGCAGACCTGCTGATGGTTCCAACACCATCATTAAGTTTGCAGATGACACCACGGTGATTGGCCTCATCAGTGACAACGATGAGGCCGCCTACAGGGAGGAGGTGGATCATCTGGCTGAGTGGTGCGACAGAAACAACCTGCTGCTTAACACCAAGAAGACCAAGGAGCTCATCGTGGACTACAGGAGGAATGCTGACCCACATCCACCCATCCACATTAAGGGGACGGCTGTGGAGCGTGTGAGCAGCTTCAAGTTCCTGGGAGTCCACATCTCCGAGGATCTCACCTGGACGACCAACTGCTCCAATTTGGTCAAGAAGGCTCACCAGCGCCTCTTCTTCTTGAGGACTCTGAGGAAGAACCACCTGTCCTCAGACATCCTGGTGAACTTCTATCGTTGCACCATCGAGAGCATCCTGACCAACTGTATAACAGTCTGGTACGGGAACTGCTCTGCCTCGGACCGGAAGGCGTTGCAGAGGGTCGTGAAAACTGCCCAGCGCATCGCCGGAGCACCACTTCCTGCCATAAAGGACATCTACAGGAAGCAGTGTCTGAAAAGGGCTGGGAAAATCATCAGAGACCCCAGTCACCCATCACATGGACTCTTCACCCTCCTGCCCTCTGGGAGGCGCCACAGGAGCCTCCGGACTAAGACCACCAGGTACCGGAACAGCTTCTTCCCCACAGCTGTCAGACTCCTGAACTCTGCCTCCTGACATCTGACCCACGTTAACACATGGACTGAACATACACACACCCACAATGGACAACTGTACCCTCAAACACACAATAATAACATGGACTGAACCACCACTCACAACCACTAGCACTTTATATAGATACTGTAGAAATGATCCACATATCTAATTTATCTTAACTGCACTACTGTATAGCTCTGTGTAAATAATCATTCTGTACATTCAATAATCTTTAATCCTACAACTGTTTACAACTTGCATAGTTCCCATTTCTGTATAGCTGTATATCTCAGATTCTGTAAAGTTATTTATTTCATATTCTGTATAGTTTTTCATATTTATATCCTGTTCATAGCCTGTACATAGCTTGTACTCACTACAGCCTGTACATACTTATAGTTATAGAATATTCACAACATACTTCATACCGTGTACATTATAACATACCATAATAGACCCATTTCTGTAATATACTCACATATCTATATTATTGCTAATATATATTGTAATATATCTATATCACTAAAGCACTTCTGGATGGATGCAAACTGCATTTCGTTGCCCTGTACCTGTGCATGTGCAATGACAATAAAGTTGAATTCTATTCTAATTCTATTCTATTCTAAATGATGATCCTCTAAATTTGTGACACGCCATTTCCTCTCCAGATTACGAGTCATCTGCTTTAGGGTACGTGTTTGAGAATTATACCACGGAGTCAGGTACTTCTGATTAGAGACCTTAGTTTTCACAGGAGCTACAGTATCCAGAGTCGTACGTAGTGAGGAGGTGAAATTATTAACAAGATAATCGACCTCTGTTGGAGTAGCGTTCAGATAGCTTCTCTGCTCTGTGTTGGTACAGGGCATTGAAGATGATAACAGTGGGTGGATTATATTCTTAAACTTAGTTACAGCACTTTCAGAAAGACATCTACTTTGATAAAGTCTACTCTCCACCGCTGTGTAATCAATTATTGTAAATGTAAATGTTATCAGGAAATGATCAGACAGGAGAGGGTTTTCAGGAAACACTGTTAAATGTTCAGTTTCTATGCCATATGTTAAAACAAGATCTAGAGTGTGATTAAAGTGGTGGGTGGGTTCTTTTACATTTTGAGAGAAACCAATTGAGTCTAATAACAGATTAAATGCCATGTTGAGGCTGTCATTTTTAGCATCTACATGGACGTTAAAATCACCCACAATAATTATTTTATCTGAGCTCAGAACTAAATCAGATAAAAAGTCTGAGAAATCACACAGAAACTCTGTGTAAGGCCCAGGTGGACAATAGATGATAACAAGTAAGACTGGTTTCTGAGTTTACAGCTGGGGTGGACGAGGCTAAGCATCAGGCTTTCAAATGAATTAAAAGTCTGTCTTGGTCTTTCGTTGATTAATAGGTTGGTGTGAAAAATTGCTGCCACACCGCCCACTCGCCCTGTGCTTCGAGGTTTCTGATAGTTAGAATGACTCGGGGGTGTTGATTCATTTAAACTAACATAATCGTCCTGCTGCAACCAGGTTTCTGTAAGGCAGAGTAAATCAATTTGTTGATCAATTATTAAGTCATGTACTAACAGAGACTTGGAGGAGAGAGACCTAATATTTAATAATCCACATTTCACAGTTTTACTCTTTGGTTCAGATGTGGATACTGTATTGTTCTTTCTTTGTGATTGTTTATGTTTAATTTGCTGGCTTTTAGTTTGTTTTTTGTCTGTTTGGGAGCTGACACAGTCTCTATGGAGATGGGTTTTTGGGGGGGTAGCAGGAGGAGAGAAGCTGCAGAGAGGCGTGTAAGACTGCAGCTCTGCTTCCTGGTCCCAACTCTGGATAGTCATATTTTGGGGGGTTTAATAAATTTGTCCATATTTGTAGAAATGAGAGCTGCTCCATCCAAAGTGGGATGGATGCCATCTCTCCTAACAAGACCAGGTTTCCTCCAGAAGGTTTGCCAATTATCTATGAAGCCCACATCGTTTCTGGGACACCACTCAGACAGCCAGCAATTTAAGGAGAACATGTGGCTAAACATGTCACTCCTGGTCTGATTGGGGAGGGGACCAGAGAAAACTACAGTCCGACATTGTTTTGGCAAAGTTGCACACCGATTCAATATTGATTTTAGTGATCTCCGATTGGCGTAACCGGGTGTCATTACTGCCGACGTGAATTATGATTTTACTGAATTTACGTTTACCCTTAGCCAGCAGTTTTAAATTTCCTTCAATGTCACCTGCTCTGGCCCCTGGAAGACAATTGACTATGGTTGCCGGTGTCTCTAGCTTCACATGTCTGAGAACAGAATCACCAATTACCAGAGTTTGACCCCCGGCGGGTGTGTCGCAGAGTGGGGAAACCTGGGGCTTCTGTTTAGGACTATGCTTTCTCCTCACCGTGACCCAGCCGCCCTCTTTCCCCAGCTGCATGGGGTCTGCCGGGGAACAGCTAGCGGGGCCTACGCTATCTTCGGCTGCACCAGCTACAGGGGCCTGGCTAGCTATGGGTGAATGAAGGGTGCGAAGCCGAGTCTCCAATTCAGTAATCCTGGCCTCCAGAGCTTCAAATATGCTACATTTGTTACAGATATCATTACTGCTAAAGGAGGCCGAGGAGTAACTAAACATCTGACACAATGAGCAAGAAAGTTCAGGAGGGACAGGTGAAGTAAATGGTAAAATGGTAAATGGCCTGTATTTATATAGCGCTTTACTAGTCCCTAAGGACCCCAAAGCGCCCCAAAGTAGCCATGGTGCTAACGAGTCGGCTACAAGCTAAGCTAAGCTAGCGAAACAGTACAGAGACAGTGAGTGAATACTTTGGCTATAAATTAGGTAGTGAGTACTCAGAAAGTGTGCTTCGGATGAAGCACGTGAAGATTATACTATAAAAAAGAATGTATTTAAAAGTTGTTAATTAAATTACTAAGCAAATAAGCTACTCAGAAACACCACTGTGTTTGAGCAGGAACAGGAAGTGATACTCTACCGCAGAGCGAGCGAACACCAAGTGACAGCGATCACCTATATCTAGCCAGGTACCGGCTAGATATAGTTGGGCTCACCTCTACGCATGGCTTGGGCTCTGGAACCAGTCTCCTGGAGAGGGGCTGGACCAGGTTGCCCCTGGTGAGAGGCGGCGGGCTGGGGAGGGTATTCTAATATCCCCTCGGCTTGCTGCCGGTACGTTAGGGTTCTTTCCGGTGGATGAGAGGGTTTGTTCCCTGCGCCTTAGGGTCAGGAAACAGGTCCTGACTCTCATCTGTGCTTATGCGCCAAGTGGCAGTTCAGAGTACCCAGCCTTCTTAGAGTCCCAGACAGGCCGTCTGTCAGGATGTATTTGTGAATGATATAAAACAGTCGAATATGGTTGAATTCTTTGACTGACTTGACAAAAGCAAAGCTTGCTACTACTGCCTTGTTTAGTTGACAGCATGGCAATGATACAAGATGTATTTCTAAAGACTGCCTACATTTCATGTTTGCATCAAATATTATCACAATATGTGGAGCGATACCCTTTGAAGAAGGGGCTTCACAGCCTTCGATTACTAATGCTACACATTGATGAATCTTTGTTTTAATGTTAACATTCATCATATAGTTCATTATAATGGATGAGATTTAGGACCTTATAATTGCAGAGGAAGAACACTGAATTTTTTTTTTGTCAGTTCTTTTTTGTTAGTTCTTTTGTTGTTCCCACGATACCCGTGGTGATAATTCTGTACTTGGTGTTAATGTTAAAAAATGTTTTTTTATTAGTGCTGTCAATAGATTTAAAAAAAATTAACTAATTAATCGCACAATTGTCTGTAAATTATCTGTATATTTAAGCTTGTAACTGACATTCATGCTATATAATGAAGTAAATGCAGAATAAACACAAAGAATGTTAAATGCCTAAATTCAAAGAGAATTTGAATAGTTTTCTTCAATCTTTTAGCACAGGTTCTCTCCTGTGAAATACAACTTTTTAAAAAACCTATATACTAATAGGTACGTGTGAGATTATTATACTGCCATATGTTACCTGTAATCAAAACGATTGAATCATGATTAGGGATGGGTACCGGTATCCGGTGACATTATGGCACTGGTTCTGACATAAAGGGTAGTAACCAGACCGAAAAGCAGCGCACATTTCGGTGCTTTTTTTTCCTGAGATGACACACACTCATTTTACCTTTCCAAGGATAGTAGGCGGGCCCAGGTACGTACGTTCTTTTAGAGCAGAGCTACAGATTAAAAATGCCCAAGGCGAAGCAGTCAAATTCTGGCTGTACTTCACAGCAAAAGATGCAAACTCAGTAGCCTGCAACAAGTGCTTTAAGCTGATACTGTGATACTGTCAAAGGAGGTAACACCTCAAATCTGATGAAACATCTGGCGACGCATAGCGTTTTTTTTAAAAGCTGAGAAATGCGCCGTATTTGATAGCTTGCTGAGAGACCTCACACCGTGCACATCTACTGCGGGTGTGGTGCCTGTTATTGGAACCCGGAGTTAGCAACATCCCCCAAGAACCCGAAGAGGAGAGTCCTGGCCCCTAGCCCTGCCAGTGTAGCAGAAATGATGACGGATGATGATGCAGCAGCAGCCGTTCTTCTCTGCGTGAGTAGCTTCATGTTGTTCGTGTGTAATTTACGTTGAGTAGGCTAACCACGTTATTACATTAATGCATGTAAGGTGAACTAGCAAACATCATCACAGCTACATGCGGCTGTCTTCTTGTTTGATGGCAGATACTCCCTTCACCCTGGCCAAAAAGGCTAAAATGACAAAAGAAAAAGTGGAAAACAGCTATACATAAGAGGTTTTTGGACAAAGTTTGTATTCTCCATTCTTTAATCACCGGTTCGAGCACCATTTAAGCACTGGCACCATTTCAAAAGTACCGGTTTGGTACTGGTATCAGATAAAACCTAAACGATACCCATCCCTAATCATGATGCTGCTGTAGGCCACATTATACTTCTTATTATAGATTGTGTAATCATTATGTAGTTTTAGTTTGCATTATACTTCTGACTTAGAAGAATGTGAAAATCATTAGATTTATTAGATTGATTTGTATTACATTATACTGCTGATTTACTGTGAATGAGTTACACGGTTTTATGACATTTCATACTGCTGAGTTATAAAGAGAATACTGAGTGCACGGGATCAGGGCCTTGCTTTTCTGATTGTAGAGAGAACCGAGTATACTGCACGAGAGCTTCTCCCCCACCTTTGTTGGAAGCAGAAAAACAGGCAGCCAAGGTCATAACTCAGGCTCACTGAGAGATAGAAAGTATGTGCGATTGTTTTGCCCCCTGAGCTCCAGGTGTTGTGCTAGACAGTGATCGTGATTACCATCCGCAGGAACACGCAGCTGCTTAAAGCTGTAGCGCCCAGATTTCTTACAGCTACTTTCTGCAGCTGATATAAGATGCAGTAAGCTGAACACAGCTTCAACCATCTGTTTGTTGAAAAATAGTAACGGGCCGCATTTTCTTGTTAGTAACTGTAACGGCGTTATAACGATAGGAATAGTAATTAGTTAGATTACTTGTTACTGAAAAAAGTAACGCCGTTAGTAACGCCATTACTTGTAACGCCGTTATTCCCATCGCTGCCCATGATGCACCATCACATTATGAATGTAAATAGTGTGGAGTCAGTGAAACTGTGTGTGTGTAGCTTTTTTCTCATTTATACAGTGGGGCAAAAAAGTATTTAGTCAGCCACCGATTGTGCAAGTTCCCCCACCTAAAATGATGACAGAGGTCAGTAATTTGCACCAGAGGTACACTTCAACTGTGAGAGACAAAATGTGAAAAAAAAAATCCATGAATCCACATGGTAGGATTTGTAAAGAATTTATTCGTAAATCAGGGTGGAAAATAAGTATTTGGTCAATAACAAAAATACAACTCAATACTTTGTAACATAACCTTTGTTGGCAATAACAGAGGTCAAACGTTTACTATAGGTCTTTACCAGGTTTGCACACACAGTAGCTGGTATTTTGGCCCATTCCTCCATGCAGATCTTCTCGAGAGCAGTGATGTTTTGGGGCTGTCGCCGAGCAACACGGACTTTCAACTCCCGCCACAGATTTTCTATGGGGTTGAGGTCTGGAGACTGGCTAGGCCACTCCAGGACTTTCAAATACTTCTTACGGAGCCACTCCTTTGTTGCCCGGGCGGTGTGTTTTGGATCATTGTCATGTTGGAAGACCCAGCCTCGTTTCATCTTCAAAGTTCTCACTGATGGAAGGAGGTTTTGGCTCAAAATCTCACGATACATGGCCCCATTCATTCTGTCCTTAACACGGATCAGTCGTCCTGTCCCCTTGGCAGAAAAACAGCCCCATAGCATGATGTTTCCACCCCCATGCTTCACAGTAGGTATGGTGTTCTTGGGATGCAACTCAGTATTCTTCGTCCTCCAAACACGACGAGTTGAGTTTATACCAAAAAGTTCTACTTTGGTTTCATCTGACCACATGACATTCTCCCAATCCTCTGCTGTATCATCCATGTGCTCTCTGGCAAACTTCAGACGGGCCTGGACATGCACTGGCTTCAGCAGCGGAACACGTCTGGCACTGCGGGATTTGATTCCCTGCCGTTGTAGTGTGTTACTGATGGTGACCTTTGTTACTTTGGTCCCAGCTCTCTGCAGGTCATTCACCAGGTCCCCCCGTGTGGTTCTGGGATCTTTGCTCACCGTTCTCATGATCATTTTGACCCCACGGGATGAGATCTTGCGTGGAGCCCCAGATCGAGGGAGATTATCAGTGGTCTTGTATGTCTTCCATTTTCTGATGATTGCTCCCACAGTTGATTTTTTCACACCAAGCTGCTTGCCTATTGTAGATTCACTCTTCCCAGTCTGGTGCAGGTCTACAATACTTTTCCTGGTGTCCTTCGAAAGCTCTTTGATCTTGGCCATGGCGGAGTTTGGAGTCTGACAGTTTGAGGCTGTGGACAGGTGTCTTTTATACAGATGATGGGTTCAAACAGGTGCCATTCATACAGGTAACGAGTGGGGAACAGAAAAGCTTCTTACAGAAGACGTTACAGGTCTGTGAGAGCCAGAGATTTTCCTTGTTTGAGGTGACCAAATACTTATTTTCCACCCTAATTTACGAATAAATTCTTTACAAATCCTACCATGTGAATTCATGGATTTTTTTTTCACATTCTGTCTCTCACAGTTGAAGTGTACCTCTGGTGCAAATTACTGACCTCTGTCATCATTTTAAGTGGGGGAACTTGCACAATCGGTGGCTGACTAAATACTTTTTTGCCCCACTGTATAGTCTGTGCTTCCCACAACCTTTAATTATAAGTTGTGCAGTGTAACTACATTAAGTGTGAACTGTATCAATTTTCAAAGCAATCTCCCTTTGAACGGTATGAAAAGCAAAGTAATACAGACTTGATACTTTCAGCAGGTTTTTTAATCTATAAAGTGAAAATGTTAGCTTGTACTCCATGTTAGCGTACACATGGTTTTTCGTTAAAGAAGTGAAACTCCAAAAAGAGTGGCATGAAACAAAGTAAAAATCACCCCAAGTTGAAGCGACATGAGTCATTTTAGGAACGTTTAATTTTTGAACAGAAAGGAGTAAGGAGTACATTTCACTAAATGCACTTACAGAGCAATATCGCCGGGCTGCACTGATCTGACATGAGATTATACTGGAAATCAGATACACAGAGCAGGAATAGTGAATACAGGTAGATAAAAGAATGTGTGTTTGTGAGACAGAGAGATGCTGTCAGCATGGCTGCACAATGAAACCAGCTTTAACCAGCAATCAGGTTAAATATAGCAGGGCTCTTCAGAGATAAAAAAATATTCCTCACAGTATTTCTTTTAAGCACATCCATGCATGTCATTGTAAAGCATCCATGACACACTTCAAATGGCACTTCAACAAAGAACAGAAAGAAAAAGAAAATCGAGCGAGTTGCGTACTTTCGTTGACACAGCAGGTATCAGGAGTCGTCGAGGTTCAGACCGTGGAGCCAGAACAGCCGAGAACATGTGCTGAGCCAATTTGTCTTTGGGCTGCGTTTGATATTCGTCAGGAGTTTGCACATTACACCAGAGAAGTACAAAACCAAATCCCGGTGGATCATAATCACGAAACAAAACATAGCTGAAATCATATTTCTGTACATGGAAACAAGAAATGTTGTCTCTTCATAAGCAGACAAGGAACAAATATAAAAACAGATCATCTGGCACTACAAACACTTGGCATCTGTCAAATCATGAAGCAACAGAAGAGTGAAAATAAACAAGGTTTTGTTGACAGGCAACGTCTTCACAGAGACAGCACAGTCAGGAGTCCCACGCTCACCTGCAGCAGTACAGTACTAGTACAGTACTAGTACAATAGTAGTACAGTACTATTACAGTAGCAGTACAGTAGTAGTTTTAGTTCCAATCAGTGCTTGATTCAAGGTCTATTTATAAGTGAACCAAGAGTTTACTCTACCTATCTGACTCATTGTCTCTAGAGGACCATTCCCATGTCTGATTGTTAACCAACATATAAAGTGCTTTCAAAAGATAACATATTCAATTCATATCTATACAATAAATCAATAATTAGAGGATATTATGTGTAGGAATTAAAGAGAGGAAGGGTTAAAAACGGTCTATTCAGGCACGAACAGAGACTCTTTCTCCTTCTCTGTTCCTTTTCTCCAAGGCTTTTTTTTCCTTACAGTTTTTTTACTTCTTGAAGGGCGTCAGTCTGCCAATGTTGTGCCAGAAGGTGGAGGTCTTGCGCTTGGGCTCAGCCAGCATAAAGACCTGCTGCTGGGGCAAAGCAGAGGGGAGAGAGGGGTGTTTCTGCCTCAGGAGGAAGTCATAATAAGGTCTGGACACCGCTGAGGAGAAGACGAACAACAGATCATTACTTATAATACAATAATAATACATTTTATTTATAGGTGCCCTTAAGACCCTCAAGGTCACCTTACAATAGCACAAGAACAATAGCAACAATACAATATAATAAAACATGGCAAAATAAAATATAGACATAAGAGAAAAAAAAGCATGAAAGTATAAAAGCAAGTATAAAAGCTGAGCAACGTAAAAGTGGACTAAGCCCGAATCAATTGTATGCAGTTTTGAATAGATGGGTTTTGTGACGTGATTTAAAAGTGGTGAGAGAGTTCGTGATCTGGTGGAAGTGCATCCAAAGTCTTGGAGCAGAACAGCTAAAGGCTCGAGTCCCATGGTAGTCAGGCGAGCAGGTGGATTTACGAGGTACACCGTAGAGAAGAGAATTACAGTAATCTAAACGGGATGTGACAAGAGCATTGACAAGTATGGCAGTACTGTTTGGAGTGAGTGAGGGACGAAGGCGGTTAATATTACGGAGATGAAAATAGGATATGCATTAGGAAACAAGGAAGGGTTTCATTATGAGGGTCTGAGATTGCATTTGTTGTTTAAATCTAACTCGGTAAAAGTTCAGTATAAACTAAAGTGAGCGGCTATGAATGACAGGGAGACTTCTACAAAGAGCCAAACAGGTGAAACAAGAAAAATATTAGATATACACATAATCTGTTGACATACGCACATGGCAGCAGATCACAAAGTGTGTACTGCCAGGCGTTTCGATTCGTTATCATCTATGGGCCACTTTTTTACCCCTTTGCTCAGTTCCACTGCTGTCCACTGCAGTCGTGTAGGTAGAGCAGGTCATTTACTAATTGGAAGGTTTAATCCCTGGCTGCTCCCATCTCCAGTCTGCACAGTATCCTTGGGCAAGATATTGAACCCCAAGTTACTCTACGATAAATTGATTGGTGCATACCTTTGGGTTTCCCAGCTGGATGGCTTTTGCAGGCATTCAACATGGCCTGTTTCTTCTGGACCTCTGTGAGAGTGAACCCTGACAAAAAGAAAATAAAAACAACAGGTTTATTCGTAAGGACACCAGACCGACAGCATTCAAATCAGCTGACAGAAAATGTCCTTGACAAAATGAATTTAAAAATCAGAATTCTGTGAAAGTTTACAGCATCTGTATCTGTTTAATGCATGTGCCACGACAGTGCTGCAACAAACTTGGATTGCCACCATTATTATCATCCAAATGTTTTAGCATCCATTCATATGAAGACAAACTGAGCACATGTCTGACCTGTCTCGCGGTCTTGCTGGACCTGCCTCCTCTCATCAGTAAAGGCCCGGAGCCAGCGCTCTTTCTGCTCAGGCTTCTTAGCACATAGGAGGTGGACTTCATCACCAGTTAGCGAGCGCAGTTTCAGAGCATTTTTTACGCTGATGTTGAAGTCTTTCTCCTTACCATCCTCCAGATCTATTACTTCCATGTGGTCCATGTCAATCCGGCCCTTGTAGTAAAGCATGTCTCGGCGCAGGAGGTCCTGCAACAATAATGGACAGCAGATTTAAAGAAGGATTTGTTTTGAACAAGAGTAAAAAGAAAAGTAAATGAAAGCATACAGGTTTGTTTTGTTTAGTTTTTTTTTGTTTAGCACTGTGTCACCTCAACAGTTCTCAACAGCCCAAGAGAAAACCCTAACAATCACATCACCCCCCATGAGCAACCACTTGGCAACAGCAGAAAGGACAAACTCCCTTTTAACAGGAATAAACCTCTGACAGAATCAGGCTCAGGAAGGAGCCGCCAACGGCTGTGACCTGTTTGGAGTAAGAGGAGGGAGACTGGTTCACTTCCACTGCATGTCTTTAGTCCTGAGGTAAATAATAACAAATGACTGAATGTTCAAAGGTTGATTCTGTTCATCTGGACGTAGCGTTTTCAGTGGGAGAAGCGTTTCGTCACTAATCCAAGTGACTTCTTCAGTCTCAGCTGACTGCAGGTTTCAATCTTATAAACAGTACATTTGCATAATGACTGAAACCAGCCCACTGAAGGAACAATGGGCTGGGAGGGCAGTTCCTTCATCATAATTATGCAAATTCTCATGACCATTGATCAACAACCAGTGATCAAAGCCCACTGATCAATGGCCATGAGTACCATAGTCAGCAGTTCTCTCCTGGATCGGCTGGATCTTTCTTTAGGCGTCTTCCCAGCTTTGACAAATGTCCAGCTGGGATAACAACATTTAATCAGAGCCTTTTTCCCACTTTGGCATGGACTGCCTAAAGCTTGCTCGTCAGTATGAGCAAACAGCACGTAAGATGGCGGATTACAGGAACCACCTGAGATTCAGCCTCAGATGCAGACAAAACAGGATTACTCCTAAAAGTCTGCAAATGAGCTTTTCAGTTAAAGGCTTCCAGGCAACAAAAATCCTCCAGAAGGCACCACACCAGCTGCTTAATGAATGGGTGAGGCAGACAAATTTTACCATCGACGTGCTAAAATCTCAAGAGGAGCGGATCCGACAGAGACTGACAATGCTTTTAGATGAGAGCAGACCAGGCAACAAATGAAGTTTGACTTACTTGTTGTACATCGGAAACCACAGCGAAATACGGAGAGTGTACTCAATGGCCAGAAGAGGGAACGATGCAACACTGAAGATGTAGACAAGTGGGTGAAAAATTTGTCTGACAGACAGCTCACCCAAACAGAGAAAACATCCTTGCTAAAGGGTTGAATTTTGCTGTCATGGTGAGACAAATCCCGCTAGTGGAGCTGATCACAGCCACAGAAACAGCAATTCGAAACAACAATATAAAAACAACAAAACAACACTCTCAGCATCGACCAAGTGTGTTTGAACTGTGTGTGAATTCCACCTACTTCACATACAAGGGTCAGTACTACAGGCAGAAACATGGGTGCCATGGGCTCCCAGTTTCACCCATCGTGGCCAATTTGTACACAGAAGAAGTGGAAAAGAGGGCTTTGCTATCCTACCCTGGAACACCACCAAGCCATTGGTTCAGGTATGTGGATGACACCTGGGTGAAAATCAAATCTCAGGATGTACCACAATTCACGGATCACATTAACTCGGTGGACCGACACATCAAATTCACCAGGGAGGATATGAACAGTGGCAGGTTAGCCTTCTTAGACTGTGAGATTTCCATCAGTAATGGAGGACATCTAAAAGCTGACGTGTACCGTAAACCTGCACATACGGATCAGTATCTAAGGTTTGACACTCATCATCGACTGGAGCACAAACTGGGTGTCATCAGGACGCTACAACACAGAGCGAACACCATCCCCACTGACACAGCAGCCAGGGAGGCAGAAGAACATCAGGAAGGCCCTGAGTAAATGTGGTTACCCCAGCTGGACTTTTGTCAGAGCTGGAAAGGCTCCTAAAGAAACCTCCAGCTGATCCAGGAGAGAAGGACAACCAATGACTAAGCGAAAACCTGTAGTGATCCCGTACGTGTCAGGAGTATCGGAACAGCTGAGACGCATTTTTTCTAAACACCACGTATCTGTGACCTTTAAACCCCAAAACATGTTGCGGCAAAAACTGATCCACCCCAAGGATCGGGTCCCCCGACACAAACAGAGTAACATAGTGTACGCTGTTAAGTGCAGGAGGATTGGCAGGATTTATACATCGGGGAAACCAAACAACCAAAGAGGACGGCACAACACAGAAGAGCTACCTCGTCAGGCCAGGACTCTGCAGTCTATTTACCTACAGGCCAGTGGACACTCTTTCAATGATGAGGATGTAACATCCTGGACAGGGAGGAACGCTGGTTTGAGGGCGGAGTCAAGGAGGCCATTTACGTGAAAAGGGAAAGACCATCTCTGAATCGAGGAGGGGGCCTAAGGGTACATCTGTCACCATCTTACAATGCTGTGATTGCAGCCATTCCCCAACTCTCTGTGAATGGGACTCATGGCCATTGATCAGTGATTGTTGATCAATAGTCATGAGAATTTGCATAATCATGATGAAGGAACTGACCTCCCATCCCATTGTTCCTTCAGTGGGCTGGTTTCAGTCATTATGTAAATGTACTGTTTATAAGATTGAAACCTGCAGTCAGCTGAGACTGAAGAAGTCACCTGGATGATGACGAAACGTTTCTCCCAATAAACGCTACGTCCAGATGAACAGAATCAACTTTTGGAGATTTACTTACCTGGATGATTGAGCATGCATCAAGACGTAATGACTGAATGCAAAGTGGTGTATAAACAGGGAGTGAAAAGGAAATGTTCATAGCATCATGGAGAGCCTTAGCAGTAGCCTGAGCCTATTGCTGCATATTTAAGAGAGAGGCTGGATCAAGTGACCCAAAACAAATGTTATAAAGCTTTATAAAAAAAAAGAAAAGTGAAAAGTACAAAGAGGGGCTGCCTCCTGAATCCAAACTGGGTGCTGGTTAATATAGGAGAGGGACCTGACAGCTAAAAGCTCTGCTTTCAGACTTGTGGCGACTTGTGGCTCCCAGAGTAGAATAGGAAACAAAGTGCTCATTTGGGGTGATATATGGTAAAATTTGGTGTAATTTAACTTTGGCTCTTGATTTAATAGCTAAAAATATGGTCTCTTTAGTCCATGTCAGAGATCTCACTGTAGGATTTTTGATCACTACAACCTGAAAAATAAAGTATTACAATAGTCTGGCCTAGATGTCATAAATGCATGAAATGTTTTTTTATATCACTCTGAGATAGGATGATCCTAATTTTAGAGGTACTGTGCAAATGTAAGAAAGCAGTCCTTACTATTTGCTTAATAATGTGCATTACAGGATATAATCTGGACGGCATTATCTTGGCCTCCAGTAACCAGGACAAGTATCTGGTTAGACACGTGATGTAGATTGGACTCAATACACAGGGCTCAGGAGAAAAGTTTACAAGACAAAGTCAGAAGCAAAGCAAAGGGATTTCCAGTTAGCGAGGCCCATGGCTCCACCACAGTATTTTCTTTCCTCAGCAATCTCTCTTTCAGTAACTCTCTGAGATCCATTTGCAGGTCTCTGCTGCCGAGTGAGCCAACACAGGAGGACTGGAGGACCATGGCATCACATTTCTATGATTTTTAAGGCAGAATATAAAAACTTCGGCATAATCTGAATTTAGAAAGAGATAATTAGAGGTCGTCCAGCCTACAGTTTAATGAATTTGTGAGCTAACCGCTCACGCCTCCACCCACTCACTCCATTAATTGACTTCGGCGCCGAACAGAGTTTTATTGACTTTTCCCTTGCTAAGAAACTAGGCTTAACTGTTGAGCCACTGCCTCATGCTCTACGAACCTCCTCCCTGAATGGTTAGCGTTTACCAGACGTCACCCACATTACTGAACTGATAACATCATTCCGGAAATCATTCTGAGTTAATCAGTTTGTTTGTTTTTAAGGCTCCACTAACCCATCTGGTTCTTGGCTATCCCTGGCTGTTACAACACAACCCCACTCACTGACTGGAGAAATGGCTGCATTTCTAGATGGAGGGAGGAATGCCACATGACATGCCTAAGATAATCCAATCCAATCCAATCCAACTTTATTTATATAGCACTTTTAAAAACAACAAAGTTGACCAAAGTGCTTTCCAATAATAAAACAATAATGATAATAATAATAATGGATTGCATTTATATAGCGCTTTTCTAGGCACCCAAAGCGCTTTACAATTCCACTATTCACTCACACTCGCATTCACACACTGGTGGACAGCGAGGCTGCCATATTGCGCCATCGGCCCCTCTGACCAACACCAGTAGGTGGTAGGTGAAGTGTCTTGCCCAAGGACAAAATGACCAGGACAGAGATGGTAAATGGACTAATTCTTATATAGCGCTTTTCTCTCCCAGAGTACTCAAAGCGCCGTATGCAACATGCCTCATTCACACCCACTCATGCAAGCACTTCTAAACGCAAGTGCAAACTAATCTACATTCACACACAGTCACACTCCGATGAACGCATTGGAGGGCAATTTGGGGTTAGTATCTTGCCCAAGGACACTTGACATGCAGACTGGGGAAGCCTAGGATCGAACCACCAACCTTCCGATCAGTAGCTGAGCCACAGCCACCGAGAGAGAGCAGGGGGATCGAACCGGCGACCTTCTGGTTACAGATGAGTTTCCCAACCCCCTGAGCTACGGTCGCCCAGATCTACCACCTCCGTCTCTCCTCTTTCCAGCATCACCTCCGCCAACACCTCCGAACCTAGCTGCTGTTCCTTCGGTTTATCATGAACTGGCTGAGGTATTTAATAAGGATCGTGCCTCCACACAGGCCCAATGATTGCGCTATTGACTTGCTATCTGGGCACCATTGCCAACCAGTCGACTCTAAAGCCTGTCCCAGCCAGAAAGGGAGGCCATGGAGGAATACATTACCAACTCACTTGTTGCTTGGATAATTCAGCCATCTTCCTCTCCTTTAGGGGCAGGATTTTTCTTCGTGGAAAAGAAAGACAAGTCTGTAAGACCTTGCATTAATTATCGGGGTTTGAACACAATAACTGTTTAAAAAAAATGCCCGTTGCCTTTGTTGACTTCTGCGTTTGAGCTTCTCCAAGGAATGACAATCTTCAGTAAACTGGACCTCCGCAATGCGTACCATTTGTTTCGCATAAGGGAGGGGAACGAGTGGAAGATGGCCTTCAACACTCATTTGGGGCAATTTGAGTATCTTGTCATGCTGTTTGGGTTAACAAACGTTCTGGCAGTCTTCCAGGCCATCGTTAATGACATTCTCAGAGACTTCATCAACCACTTTGTTTTTGTCTACCTAGATGATATCCTCATCTTCTCCAGGTCAGTGGTGGAGCATGAACGGCATGTAAAACTAGTGTTGCAGAGGCTGCTGGAGAACCGTCTGTTTGTTGAAGCTGAGAAGGGCTTCCTCTCTTCCATTATTAAACAGGAAAATCTGAGACCGGATCCAGTAAAAGTCCAAGCGGTCTTGGAGTGGTCCACACCACCAAACTGCAAACAGCTTCAACGATTCCTGGGGTTTGCAAATGTCTATCGTCGCTTCATTCACGACTTCAGTAAAATTGTCTCACCTCACCTCTCCAAAGGTCCTGTTTCAGTGGGGGCAGGCAGCCCATGAGGTTTTTGCTCACGTGAAGCAACCTTTCACTTTGGTGCCCATTCTCACCCAGCTGAATCGCACCTGACCCTTCCGTGGAGGTGGAACTTAGTCAACAGACTGAAGGTAAACTCCATCCATGTGTTCACAGAACAAAATTACGACGTTGGCGACAGAGAGCTACTGGATATCAAGTTGGTGATGGAGGAGTGGCGGTAATGGCTTGAGGGAACAGCACAGCCTTTCACTGTGTGGATAGACCACAAGAACCTCGCCTACCTTCAGTCAGCAAAACGGCTTAACGCGCGCCAAGCCAGGTGGGTCAGGTTCAGTTTCTCAATTACCTACTGGCCTGGGTCCCAAAACGTCAAGCTAGATGCTTTATCACACCAGTTTTCACCTTCTGAGGAGGCTCAAGTGGAAACACTGGCCTTTCCTAGGGGCTGTGTAATAGGAGGACTCCCCTGGGAAATTGAGTCAGCGGTATGGCAGCATACCGAACCTGATCCTGGGACAGGACCCCCGGACCGGCTCTATGTCCCTTCATCCGTGCAGGCCCAGGTGCTCCAATGGGCATGATTCTCGTGTCATCCTGGAATCCAACGCACCATCTCGTTCCTGGGAGCCTGTTCTGGTGACTTTAGCTCAAGATGCCCGAGAGTATGTAAAAGCCTGCACCATCTATCCCCAAAATAAATCACTGACCTCTCCTCCGGCGGGCCTGCTCCAACCGCTACCAACCCCAGGCCCTCTTGATCACACATCGCCCTGGATGTTTTGACAGGCCTTCCACCTTCACCAGGAAACATGGTAATTCTGTCTATTATTGATTGCTTTTCCAAAGCAGCACATTTTGCAGCTCCCCACAGCACTCAAGATGGACCAGCTGCTGATGGATCACTTGTTCCACCTGCATACAATCCCTTCAGATGTCGTCTCCAACCGTGGACCTCAGTTCACGTCAAAGGTATGGAAGGAATTCTGCTTCACCATATGTGCCCAGGTCAGTCTCTCATCAGGTTATCACCCCCAAACCAATGGTCAGACAGACAGGCTGAACAAGGAACTGGAGCCCTCTTCCCATTATTCACTGTGCATATGTATATTAGAGATGGACCGATCCGATATTACGTATCGGTATCGGTCCGATACTGACCTAAATTACTGGATCGGATATCGGAGACAAATAAAAAATGTAATCCGATCCATTAAATATCACGAAAGCACCTCACAAAACTTGCAACACGCCGTAACTCACCTCAGAACGTTAGCACGTCGGAGCAGTATGCATCACGTGATAGAGCGGCTGTGGCATGCGGGACCTGTCGGTGGTCTGGATAGCATGTGGAGCTTCGCTAGCAACCCGGCATTTCATCTCTGACAAAGTTATCCCGAGAGAAGTAAAGCAAGTGTGTAAGTCCATCTCTGAATGTTTGTAAAGCATTCCTGCGTTAAGCTTAACAAACGATATATGGAGCGACTGCCTCTCCTGCTGCTACTTCAATCATGAAACTGCTTAACGATCAGCTGATCGGCTTTTCTGTCGTGAGTCCGTCTCTCTTGTTTGTTTTTGGCCCACTTTGCACCAGAAAGAGGAAACCAGCGGCTGAACAACAGCAGCACGTTTAAGCTTGATCAGCTGTTGTTAGAATGTATTTAATATTACTTTCTACACCAGGATCTTTTTCTACAGCTGACGCTGGTAACTGTGCAGGGGCGGATCTAGCAAAGTTTAGCCAGGGGGGCCGATAGGGCATTAACAGGGAAAAGGGGGCACAAAGACATACTTTTCTTTCTTATTCTCATTTAAAATGTCGAGCTTTTAATAAATAATTATCTGACACCCAAAGTTTTAATTTGATGTAAAATGAATAGAAGTCAATTACTGTATATAGAGACTATTAAGTCTAATATACCCTAGTAAGCTATAGTACTTTTTCCTTTGGGAAGGTACCATCTGTGCAGTCTGCAATTTTGTTGAAGAAAGATGTTGAATCTATTTAATATTTCTTGAAAAATAATTGATTTCTGTGCATTTTTTTTCACACTGCATCAAATTAAGGTTGATTACGTCGATTAAGCATCATGAGGTGGCGCGTGAGGGGTGGTTCCCTATTTTTTATTTATTTATTTTTGTTGTTGCTGGGAGTTGGAACCCTATTAGTTAGGTTGCTTAATATTTACGCTAAGTACTCTTTAAAATACCAGAATAGGGAGGATGGTGTAGGTTTAAGTTTATTAGATTGATCAGTATTGCTGAACTATGAAATATTTTTTTTTTGCATACAGGTATAACAGAATAGCTTTAGTGTAGTTGTTGTTTTAAACTTCAGTATGAACCTATACAAAATGCAGCAAGATATTTAAAAAACTGTTTTGTTGATTAAAAAACACTATATCGGATTCATATCGGTATCGGCAGATATCCAAATTTATGATATCGGTATCGGTATTGGACATAAAAAAGTGGTATCGTGCCATCTCTAATGTATATATGCCCCTTTAAATAAATTTTTTCACTTTTCACTAGTTTTAGAGTTTTGGAGTCCTGCGATTGAGTCCTGCACCAAACAAACCTTGACAATTCAGTTAATGATCCATCTCAGTACATAAATACCACCATTTTTCTTCTTCCACTGACCAAACTGTCTTCTTCTTGTGGAATAAAGTGAATTATTATTAGAAAATTATAGAAATGTATTTGTATTTAGAATACAAATTAAGCCTATTAGCTTGACACATTAGTATTACCTTACACAGACACCTTGAGGGAACTGTTGTTGTGTTTTGGCGCTATATAAATAACACCTGATACACAACCATGGATAACCTTTTCTTTTGTACATATACACTGATGCCCCTTTCTCCTGGCACTTAGGGTGATTCTTGCCACATGCTTTTATCAGTACCTCACAAAATGACATCCATAGTAGAAAAAAAGGGCACCTTTTTACAGTACACCATCTGATGGTCAAAAAGGAAAAACATTCTCTGTTGACTCTTAGCCTGAGGCAGGGATAGCTTGGTCAGCTCTCCTGAAAAGATGAGCTCAGAGCTTCTGCTGAGGACATCTTCACCCTGTAAGGTTTAAAGCACACATGCAGCTATTAGGTGCTTCTCAGACATGCTGCAGTTAATAGTAAGTGTTGGAGAAATGTTAGAAAAAAGATGCTTCATTACAAACCTCAAAATCCTCAATGGAGCTCTGCCACTGAGCGATCTTGTCGATGTTCTCAAGGCGCCGTTTTCTCTCATTTATAAGCCTGGCAACATTCTTCATGGCATTCAAAGCTGCCTCCACATCTTTGTAGTCCCTAAAGTTTAGAGAGTGACATGCATTTGGATTATAAAGTAAGTATTTGTGGTGATTCCATAACACACTCTTTATATTTTCTGTGAAGCACAACTGATGCATCCGCCATGCTGCAGAACTCCATTATTAAACAACCATTAAAGCAATCACTGAGTTGTTGAACAGGGCGTCGTGTTACAGTTACAGTATAGTGTGGTTTCGGACAACCTGTCAGAAAATGGGGCTTTCTGTAGAAAAAAACCCCAAACTGCACAAACTAAAATGCCGTGTCTGTTAGTCTTTTCAGACAGAAAAACCAACTAATTTATCAGAGGTCACCTTAGAGTGAAGTAACTGTAAACCTTCTGTGCCTCACTTCACAAAATATATTTAACAAATGCACCATTTTATTTCCGTTCAATTGAATTTAATTTATAAAGTGCCAATTCACAACAAAAGTCACCTCAAGGCCTTTTATACTGTAGGGTGATAAAGACCCTACAATGTTAGAAAGAAAATCCCAACAATCAAATGAGCCCCCATGAGCAAGCATTTTTCAACAGTGGGAAGGAGAAGCTCCCTTTGAGTGGGAAAAATCTCAGGTGGAACCAGGCTGAGGGGAGGGCCAGCCATCTGCCGTGACCAGCTTGGGAGTGAGGGGTTAGAGAAGTGAGCAGAGAGACACAGAGTCATAGTTACTAATGACTGACTGAATCTTTCATGAATGAATCCGCTGTGTATAAAGCCACAGAGAGTGAATGAAGAAGAAATGGTCAGTGAATCACGGGAACCCCCCAGTAGCCTAAACCTATTTCAGCATATCTAAGGGATGATTCAGTGTCACGTGATCCAGCCCTACCTATACGCTTTATAAAAAGGAAAGTTTTAGACCTAATCTAAAAGTACAAATAGTGTCTGTCTCCTAAACCCAGACTGTGAGCTACTGATATCCCATTCCCCCCAACTCTGAATTATGATAGTATGGTATTATGAGGTCTTTAAGATAAGATGATTATTCAACATTTTGTATGTAAGGAGAAGGTTGTTAAATTGGGGGATTTACAGAGAGCCCATGGGGAGAATGTGGGAGAAATATGGTTTATCTTCTTAGTCCCTCCAGCCTTCTGTTTCAGCTGAAGGCTTTTCAGGGAGATAATACTGGATTTTCAGTAGTTAACACTAGAAGCAATAAATGCATGAACTGACTTTTCAGCATTCTGAGACAGAATGTTCTAGTGATATTGCACAAATACATAAAAGTAGTTATGTGTACAGTCAAGGACATGGCCTGATTAAAAAATGACACAGGTTCCTCAAAGCGCTGCTAGAGGCCAAGGTAAGTCCAGTATCTGGTTAGACAAAATGTTTTTAAGATTCCTGCGGCCAAATTAAAAAAACAAATCTCAGTTTAGAAGTAAATTAATCATATTTAAAGTTGGGCTATCACTTACTGATCAGACTTAGAGCAGTCTTGTAGGAATGAGTTCTAAGAGACATGTTTACATGTTAGAGAAAGTCAATATAAGCAGCTATTAAAGCTGTTGTATTTACTGGTACATCCTTGGGAAGGGTGTGAAATTTACTCTAATTGTTAGAAAAATAATAATCATTACTAGTCTTTACTATTAAAGTCTAAAGGAAGACTCCATTCAGCAGAGCTCTGACTCTTTGTCAGCCTGGAAAAAGTGTTAAAAAGAAACCTATCATTGACAAATAGTAAGATGTCCCAGCTCTACAGAAAACTTTTCCTTCAGAGTGTTGGATTGTGTGTGATGAGCACACAGAGGCAGGCGGAGGTTTTAACAGAAGCGAGCCCTTTATTAAACCGATGGAACAGGTACAAAACAAAGGCAAAAGTCCAAGTGTAAATGGGAACTATTGAAAAACTAAACTTGGAACGACAGAAACCAGAACATAACAGGACACTCTGATAAGGGACAAAGGGGAACTGACACCAGATAAACACAGGAGGGTGGTCAGGGGAAGTGGAGACACATGGGAACACAGCTGAAGCAAACAGACGAGATAGGGGAAGCAAAACTGAACATAACATGCACGAAACAAGGGGCTGACAAAATAAAACAGGAAAAACAACACAGAGAGAGTGAGGGACACGGAGAGACTAAGACAACCTCGACACAGAAGGGAACTGAGAATGAACGAGGACTGAGAACTAGAAATATAGACAATAACCCAGGAAGCACGGGGGGAACATCAAAGGCACGAACAAATCCAGATAAATCCAGAATACTTTTCTCAAAACACAATACAATGTTGATTCAAAAGTCCAACAAACAAAACATATGATGAAACAGACCCAGGGATCCTAAACTATAGTATTGCTATGTAAAGCAAAAGACAGATATTCCAGGTCAAATTAAGGTCTTCCAAAGGCACAATATCCTCTCCAGCCTATGAGTTATGTGTTTAAGTTAAGTTAAATGCAGTGTCATTTCAACATATAAATGGATGGACTTACAACAATTATTTGGCTGGGCACTGAACCTGACAAAAAAGTCAGAGACATCAGATAAACACACTGAAGATGATGGATAACAACTAAAACTGTTTTTTGACTTGTCCAGTTAGAGTGGACAAGGATAAATAGAGTTTTAATTCATCTTTAACAGTGATGGATGGATGGACGGATGGACGGATGGATGGATGGATGGATGGATGGATGGATGGACAGATGGATGGACGGATGGATGGACGGACGGATGGATGGATGGATGGTTGTTTGCCGATTTTGGTTTGGATTTTGCTTGTATGGGAGCAGACACAGTCTCTACGGGGATGGAGTTTTGGGGGTTTACTGGAGGGTGTTGCTATAGGTCATCAGAACAGCCTGGCGCTAAACTGCAGAGCCTTGGATTGGTTCTGCTGCGGCCCATTACCTGCATGTCATTCCCACACACTCTTTCTTCCCTTGCTTTACTCGTCACTCATTGCACTGTGCAAAGAATGAACAGTAAAGGCAAAAATCAATCAATCGATTTAGATAAATGCTGATAAAATACAGTGACCAGCTATAATGAAATAATGTATTTGCACATTTTTGGGACATTTAAGGTGATGCACTTGCATTTATATTGTGCTCTTCTAGTCATACTGATGCTGCAGTGCTTTAGACTTTCTTTTGGGCACTCCTCCCTCTAGGGCAGTGGTGGGCAACTCCAGGCCCCGAGGGCCGGTGTCCTGCAGGTTTTAGATCTCACCCTGGGTCAACACACCTGAATCACATGATGAGTTCATCACCAGGCCTCTGGAGAACTTCAAAACATGTTGAGGATTTAGCCATTTCAATCAGCTGTGTTGGATCAAGGACACGTCTAAAACCTGCAGGACACCGGCCCTCGAGGCCTGGAGTTGCCCACCTCTCAGTAGTTTGTTCACCTCCATCTCAGTTCATACATCCTCATCTGTCACACTAATCCTCTGCATGTCTTCCTTCACTACATCAATCTTTCTTCCTCCTGCCTGACAAGTCCATCTTGAAGATTCACTGTCATGGACTCTGGGGTGTTGGCCCGAGTTTGATGTTCTGTATTTGAGATTCTACTGATACGTATGGCTTTTGTATTTCTGGCGGAGGTGTGGTCCCTGGCTCAGCTGCAGGGCAGGGGTGGTGCAGTGAGCTCAAGGGGCAGTGCCGGGGAGGTGGGACAGGTGCGTGGAGTTTAGTTAATGAGCTCTCTCTCTTCCTTCGTGATATAGTGAAGCCGGAGCTGAGAGTGGGGAGGAGTGTCATAGCGCAGCTGAAAGCTGCACGCGTGGGTGCTGAACCGAACGACAAGAAACTGTCAGTAGTGTGCCACGTAAATAAAGAGAAAATAAACACGGTCAGTGTTGTGGTCCTTGTCACAGTATTCTTTTCTTTGTAGCTCTTATTCTTAGTTTTAGATTCTCCTTGTGTTATAGTTAAGTTCTTTAGTTTTGGTTTAGTGACCATTCCTGCTTTCCTTGTATCCTGTTGTCAAGTTTGTTTGTTAGACGTCTGTTGTTCGTACTTCGTGTTTTACTTTGTTAGTCATCTCTTCTGTTTGGTGTTTAATTTTCCTTCCCCCATGATTTGTGATTATTCTGATTTAGTTGAGCTGTGTTTCCCAGGTGTTTCCTCACTGCCCATCACCCTACTGTGTATTTCTCATTCCTGTATTCCCCTTATTCTTTGTCAGTGCCTCAGTTCCTCTCACCCTAGCTTGTTCCTGAATGCTTCTTCTCAGTTTCCTGTGCTGTAGTTGCTAGCTTACTTTTTTAACTTTCACATTTTCCTCATTAGATTTGTGTTATGTTTTATGGACATTTTTTTAGGCTTACAAAACAGGTTGTATTCTGTTTATTGGGCACTTTTGTGTATCTGCCTTGTCTATGGACAATTTAGAATGACCATTAACCTAACATGCATGAAATTGGACTAGAAAGAAACTGGAACACCTGCAGGTAGACATGCAATTCTCCGCACAGAATCCATCTCATACTAATATATTATTCTTGTTTTCCTTTTATGGAAGTTTCCGTGACCCCTTGTCTCTATATGTTCCTCCCTGAGCCTGGTTCAGCCACACGTCTGAATATTTAAGAGGTCTTCCTGTTAAAAGGGAGTTTTTCCTTCTCGCTGTAGGCAATCATTGTTTGAAATTCAGTTTAAGGCAGAGGCTCTTTTTTTCCCTCAATCTGTGTATGTCTGAATATCCCACTAAGATTTAATGCTGCATCACTCTTAAGAATGAAGATGAAACCCAAAGAGTGTGTAAACTTAAAACTTCAGATAACTGCATCTGACCACGTGATGCCCTGGTTAAGTCTTTAGGAAATCTTAAATTCTGAAATATCACCACTTGTGATTCTGTTATTCTGTTATACTCACATGTGCACACGGGCAACTGTTGAAATCGAGAAAAAGTCATCATTAAGCTATTTTAGCGCTTTCATTTGGAGAAAAGCTTTGTTGGTGGCCTGACACAGAAAAGCATGTGACTGTCTGCATGGATTTTTGGATTCGTCTACTGATGAAATGTATGTCATAGAGAGGAGCCAACTGGACCCTCGCTAGCTCGGGAGCACTTAAATTCTGACAGTTTGTCAAAGAGCTTACAGTCACCTGTGCTGAGGGTTGGTATATTTGAGCAGTTCTGCCAGCTGCAGCGGGTACTTGCAGATCTTCTGAACTGGAGTCAGCAAAAAACCATCCAAAGATATGTCAATCATCTTCTGAAGCAGTCGGCAAGCCTCAAAGAAGAATACATACTTGTTGACCTTCATCAACTTGGAGAGTTGGATGCAGGCATTGGGGTGGTTGTTGCAATACTCTGAATAGATCTGGAAATCTGTTTGCTGAACACAGACAACAACAAGTCGGGCTAGAGGTGAGAGAATGGTGTGGGAAGAGTGTTTAATATGTGACTGAAAACACCTCTCAGACCTGTCATGAAACATCATAAAGCATTTTCAATTAATCAGGCAAAAAAATGTAGGTGTAATATAAGCACTATGAAATGGACAACTCAGAAGGACTGAAAGCAGAAGTGTGTGTGTGGGTTAACTGGTTTTCTAAAGGTTTTAAGAAAACCAGTTGAAGATTTTTTGTTGTTTTTTGATTCAGCTTACATGTTCAAGGAAGCAGCAACCAATCTCACTCAGATGTGGCTGCTCCTTGTTGAACTTCTGCTCGAGACCTTTGAGGAACTTCCTTTGGAATCGGTAGATCTCTTCGATATTCCCAAAGATGGTACGAAGCTGCTCTTCAGTGAACATGTCTGTCCTTTTGCGGCACTGTTTGATGTAACCCTGAGGGGCAGAGACAGGAGGAAAACCTGCTGATTTTAGATGTCAAACATACACAGAGCACAGTGTGTTCACAGACTAACTGTTCTCTCTCATTTTTCCACTTGGTTTGAATTTGGTCATTTGTACATTTCAGACTATCTCAGAGTTCAGGCCCAGATTTCCTGATGCTGGAGGACAGATTTCCAAAGTTCTTTTTCCTACATGCAGGTCAGGTTTGGGGGCCAAATAAAGGGACTTAGAATCACTGACAGGATCTTGCTGGGGGGCCTTGGGCGCTGGTGGAGAACGTCCAATGTGCTTTTTTGCTCAGCATGCTGCTGTCCAATGCAGCTTGGTCTTTGCTGTTGGTTGCAGCCACTTGGGGCCTCTGGGCTTATGTTGGTTCTCATTATGCGCATGCTCACCCCCCCCCCCCCCCCCCCCCCCAATCAAAATGGGCCACAGTGTTATCATTTCAGTAGTAATAAGAATGAAGTTTATGAAGTTTAGGAGTATACTTGCCAACATTTAGATGTAAATTGTCCTTTGTGTAAGTGCAGATGGGTGTGAGAACTGGAAAAGTGGTTTTTAAAACTTGTTATGAAAGTGTATATGCAAAACTACTGCTATGTGAAATTAAACTGGTGAGATAAAGTATAACCGTTGGTGAATGTTTTGCTAATCAAAAACTGAACCCTTCTAAAAGAAGAACGTAGTGTAACTCAGTGCATACCAGTGATGTTGCAAGTGAGACAACTGTTGCTGTGATTTGGCGCAATATAAATACAACTGAATTGAAACTGAGCTGATGCTGGCATCATCACATTTTGAAAATTTCTTCAATACAATTTAATATTGTCCTGGAGATCTAATAAGGTCAAACTTTCCTAAAATGTCTTTTTGTATTTAAAAATTAATTCTGTTACTTTTGCTTTTATTGGCAAGATTTAGGCAATGAAACTGGTATATGGCAATTATAAATAATGAAAACCTGAAATTCCATTTTAAGCAATAAATTGCCCCCAAAAAAATTATAACGTAAGTTAATTTAACAATCCATTTTCAAAAAAAAGAATTAAATATCTATATAAATATATATATATATATATATATATATATATATATATATATATATATACATATACAGTGGGGCAAAAAAGTATTTAGTCAGCCACCGATTGTGCAAGTTCCCCCACTTAAAATGATGACAGAGGTCAGTAATTTGCACCAGAGGTACACTTCAACTGTGAGAGACGGAATGTGAAAAAAAAATCCATGAATTCACATGGTAGGATTTGTAAAGAATTTATTGGTAAATTAGGGTGGAAAATAAGTATTTGGTCACCTCAAACAAGGAAAATCTCTGGCTCTCACAGACCTGTAACGTCTTCTGTAAGAAGCTTTTCTGTCCCCCACTCGTTACCTGTATGAATGGCACCTGTTTAAACTCATCATCTGTATAAAAGACACCTGTCCACAGCCTCAAACAGTCAGACTCCAAACTCCGCCATGGCCAAGACCAAAGAGCTTTGGAAGGACACCAGGAAAAGTATTGTAGACCTGCACCAGACTGGGAAGAGTGAATCTACAATAGGCAAGCAGCTTGGTGTGAAAAAATCAACTGTGGGAGCAATCATCAGAAAATGGAAGACATACAAGACCACTGATAATCTCCCTCGATCTGGGGCTCCACGCAAGATCTCATCCCGTGGGGTCAAAATGATCATGAGAACGGTGAGCAAAGATCCCAGAACCACACGGGGGGACCTGGTGAATGTCCTGCAGAGAGCTGGGACCAAAGTAACAAAGGTCACCATCAGTAACACACTACAACGGCAGGGAATCAAATCCCGCAGTGCCAGACGTGTTCCGCTGCTGAAGCCAGTGCATGTCCAGGCCCGTCTGAAGTTTGCCAGAGAGCACATGGATGATACAGCAGAGGATTGGGAGAATGTCATGTGGTCAAATGAAACCAAAGTAGAACTTTTTGGTATAAACTCAACTCGTCGTGTTTGGAGGAAGAAGAATACGGAGTTGCATCCCAAGAACACCATACCTACTGTGAAGCATGGGGGTGGAAACATCATGTTATGGGGCTGTTTTTCTGCCAAGGGGACAGGACGACTGATCCGTGTTAAGGACAGAATGAATGGGGCCATGTATCGTGAGATTTTGAGCCAAAACCTCCTTCCATCAGTGAGAACTTTGAAGATGAAACGAGGCTGGGTCTTCCAACATGACAATGATCCAAAACACACCGCCCGGGCAACAAAGGAGTGGCTCCGTAAGAAGCATTTGAAAGTCCTGGAGTGGCCTAGCCAGTCTCCAGACCTCAACCCCATAGAAAATCTGTGGCGGGAGTTGAAAGTCCGTGTTGCTCGGCGACAGCCCCAAAACATCACTGCTCTCGAGAAGATCTGCATGGAGGAATGGGGCAAAATACCAGCTACTGTGTGTGCAAACCTGGTAAAGACCTATAGTAAACGTTTGACCTCTGTTATTGCCAACAAAGGTTATGTTACAAAGTATTGAGTTGTATTTTTGTTATTGACCAAATACTTATTTTCCACCCTGATTTACCAATAAATTCTTTACAAATCCTACCATGTGGATTCATGGATTTTTTTTTTCACATTCTGTCTCTCACAGTTGAAGTGTACCTCTGGTGCAAATTACTGACCTCTGTCATCATTTTAATAGAATAGAATAGAATTCAACTTTATTGTCATTGCACATGCACAGGTACAGGGCAACGAAATGCAGTTTGCATCCATCCAGAAGTGCTTAGTGATATAGATATATTACAATATATATTAGCAATAATATAGATATGTGAGTATATTACAGAAATGGGTCTATTATGGTATGTTATAATGTATACGGTATGAAGTATGTTGTGAATATTCTATAACTATAAGTATGTACAGGCTGTAGTGAGTACAAGCTATGTACAGGATATGAACAGGATATAAATATGAAAAACTATACAGAATATGAAATAAATAACTTTACAGGAATCTGAGATATACAGCTATACAGAAATGGGAACTATGCAAGTTGTAAACAGTTGTAGGGTTAAAAATTATCGTATGTACAGAATGATTGTTTACACAGGGCTATACAGTAGTGCAGTTAAGGTAAGTGAGGGTGTGGATAATTTCTACAGAGGCTATATTTTAAGTGGGGGAACTTGCACAATCGGTGGCTGACTAAATACTTTTTTGCCCCACTGTATATATATATATTAGGGGTGCAACGATATTTGTATCGATATTGAACCGTTCGATACAGTGCTTTCGGTTCGGTACGCATATGTATCGAACAATACAACATTTGTAATTTATTTTATCAGCTTTCCTTCTGACGATGCTGTCTGTGTTGAGCGCTCAGTGAATCTGCGTTCGACTACTCCGCCTAGGCTGCACTGTCGAGCGCAAATCCACTGAGCACTCAACACAGACAGCATAGTCAGAAGGAAGAGCACAGGGCAAGCTAGCGAGACAGAAGCTAAGCTCTGCTTGCAACATGGCAAATTGAACCTCCCTCACCCTCATTCAGATCTGGCGTTTGGAACTATTTTGGTTTTCATGTGACGTATGACCCTGAAGGTAAGCGAGTCATGGACTAAAGTAAAACAGTATGTTGGATGTGCCACGCAATGCTCAATTACATGGGTGGGAGCTAGTGTGTTAGCGCAGTTAGCTCGTTAACATGTTGGCCGTCTAGCCCCATGCACGGGGCGATCGGCGGTAGCTCGTTAACGGAGATTTGCCGTGTTGTGGCGTTAAGGTCATTTCAACGAGATTAACCTGAAAGCACTAGTGGGAACACAACGAATATGACTGCAAATTTACACCGACATCATCCTAGTGCAAAGACAAAAACAACAAGCATGCTACTAACTTTAGCCGAGTCCTTTAGACAGCCGTTAGCACAGGATTCTCCTTATGGGGACCTGATATGTTTAATATGCTGCTGAGAATATAGCCCAGAAGAAGCGTATAGTATAGCTTTTATTTTGGAAAGAGCCATTTCTCTGTAAACGTGGTGATTAAATTTCCTCTGCAGCAGCATTTTAACGTGAGCAAAAGGAGCCGTGAACGTACGAGGAGAAACGTGATGAAAATTAAATTCTCGCTAGCCCTGTATTCCTCAATCAGATACAGGGCTCGCAATATCGCTAGCCCGATGTCCCAGGGCTAGCGATTTTTCCCGTCGGGCTACCAAAATCTATCTCTGCCCTGCCCGTCGGGCTATTGTAGGAAGGAAAAATATATGTCAATGCTTTTTCATTCTTTCAGAAATGTAGCTGGGTAATTATGTCATTGGCATCGGTGAGCCACTGTCAATATGTGACATATTGAAATCGCGTTTGAATTTGCGCTTGTTTTTTTGCTTTCACTTTGCAATCTCGCGAACTGTGTATAGAGAGCGACAGCACTGATCGGTGAGTGATGATAATTTGTGCACCAATTCCTCTGACATCGTCTTATTAATCGTTAGCTTACTATGCAAACATGACAAGTGAAATCTCCCGCAGCAAGCTTAAACATGTGAGAGGTTGATCGCGCAGAGAATCGCTGAGCTTATGTGAGTACGTGTGTAAAAGCAGCAGGATATATATTTGACTACGATGACCTGGATGACTGAGAACCTTCACAGACAGATATATATATTTTAGTTCTGCTGAGCCAAATAAGACAGGTCAGGGTGAAGAAGTGACAGCCAAAGAAAAGCTTACCACAAAACGGAGAAGTTATGACAAATCAGACTATAAGGCAAAAAGAAAGTGCAGCTTTATGGTTTCATGGACAAAAGAATTTCTGGGGCTGCAATATGATGAGCTAAATAACCAGGGCTGCACATAAGTGGTCCGCAGGTGCGCATTCGCTGTCAAAATAAAAAAACACGCACAAGGGTTAGGGTTAAATTTAAAAACTGTACTTTTGAGTTAAAATATATATTTATAATTTTAATAAATGACAAATTAAAAAGGCATGAACATTTTTTTTGTATCGAAAAAATATCGAACCGTGAAACCAAAGTATCGAACCGAACCGTGAATTTTGTGTATCGTTGCACCCCTAATATATATATATATATATATATACATAGATAGATAGATTTGTCGTTAAAGGAAAGAGCCAGAAAACTCATAAATGTATACAAAGCCAAAGTAAATAGTGCCCAGGGAGTGAGTGCTTTGGTGGAATTTTGCATTCTTGGAGTATTAACCTTCTCTTCCACAGGGTGTCTTTGGTCCTGTCTCCCTCTCCTCAAACCAAACTGGCCGCCCCCTCCATGAGGGAGGTTTCTTCCTTTTAAAAGGGAGTTTTACCTTCCCACTGTTGCCAAGTGCTTGATCTTTGGGGCTCCTGTATTATTGTAGGGTCTCTGTTGCACATTGTAAAGGGTCTTGAGGCGAATCTAGTTTGATGTATAAATAAAACTGAACTGAACTGAATTCTTACATTAAAGTTCTGACCTGGAAGATGACATGTCTGTTGAAAATGTGACTCTGGCTTGTTGTACACTTTAATAAAGAAGCATTGTTTGTCTTTTTTTTTTATTACAAAATATTGCACGTTTTAAAGTCTTGCTCTTAAAAAAAATAGGCAACAACAAAAGCTAAGAGAGGGTTGTAATTCATTCAGCAAGTCCCTGTGCTGGTCTGTACTCTGCCCACAGTCCAAAGACATGATTTACTCATAAATATCTACATTTCATAGATATTAATGTGAATGTAAATGACAGTTTGTCCTTATTTGTCAGCCCTGTGATCAATCCTCAGGCCTCTTATGCATTAACAGTTGGGCTAAGCTCAGTGACACTCAGGTGCTGGAGCTTGTACAAGCGGTAAAGAAAATGAATCGAAGGATGTAACCTGTGTATACATTATCATGCACCCTTGACTTGAATCAGGCTGCAGGTTAAATACTGTGGGGAGTGTATGTTGACACTCAGAACAGGTGTAATACAGTCATTCACAATAAAGTTCGAGCTGGTCAAGCAAATAATGGGATGAGAAAAATGGCAAAATGAGATGGTCAATGAAACTACGGGAGAATTTAGACATTTAGAGGGTTGGCAGATATATTGGAGACATACAAGAGAGTTAAGCAGACAAAGTTCCTCATCTAGAAATCGATTTCTAGATGAAGCTCGAACAGATATGTCCCAAGTAAAACACCAATCAATTTCAATGCAAACCTCACAGATGTCTTTCAGGTGCTTGATGTAGTCTCTCTCTGTGCTCATAATCTCATTGATGACATTTGTTCTCATCTGCTCTTTGCAGGGTAAACCAGGTCCCAGCAACAGGCCCAGACTTGCCCGGTCCTCTTCTCCAGCCTGAGCCTCCTCTAGGTGGGCCAGATACTCGTCCATGGGTTCGTCCTGGTTCACACGCAACTGGAGAATGCAGGCAGTGTTAAAAGTATGCAATGACTCTAAGTGGCTCAAATAATAACCCTGTCTTTCAATGTCATCTTTTTCTTCACAGATGCCAAAGTTTAGTAGCAGTTTGATGTCTTTTGATATATATCCCGTATATCCTTACCTGGATGATTGAAAATGCACCAGAGTACAGTCAGAACAGAGTTTCTCACCCGTACAAAGCTGGCAGGGAACCAGCCCTCACTGTCCATGATGCGACCCCACCACCACTCCTTGTTAGTTGCATCCACTACTTCAATGACATCACCGGCCTTGAAACCTAACTCCTGGTCATCCATGGTAACATGGTCCCAGAGCCCCTCTGCATACACCACACTGCCATCACTGATGAGCTGCAGAGAAACAACAACAGGAGGGACTGTGGTCACATACAATCAACTTCTGGTTGGGACTGCAGTAGAGTCATGGTATACAGGATTAATGTAAGAACTCTTTCAGCCTTCTAGCCAGGTACAGGTGTGGTCTGAAGCTTGCATACACGCTTCATGGGCATGAATGTTGTGGTCATTTTGGGCATTGATTTCTTTTAACTGTTCCTTTTCTTAGGGTGAAATGAGTGTACACATCTTTACTATATCCTGGGTCTGTTTACTCAGTGAGTTTAAGCTTTTTGGATTGTAGTTTTTCTTTTCTTTAAATCTCTTATTCTTGGTTTTCCTAGGGTTTGTATTTTTCCATGTACTTTTTCAGTTTCCTGTTTCTGGAATCGGATCTACTTTAGGCACTCATGTAATTAACACTCATCTTTACAGACACCTCCATGCATTTGAGTCCGCACGCTTCCACCACACTCTGCACAGCAGAATTTCAAGTTTTAATATATTTTTGATTTTTTTCTAATTCACACGGGGTCAAAAGTCTACATACAGCCCTACTAATATCTGGTAAAATATCTCTTAGTAAGGTGCACCTCAACCAGATGCTTTAGATATGCCTGAATGTTGTTGATGGCTAAGTCTGGCTGTATATTTGTCCACTCTTCTTAGCATAAGTGCTAGAGTTCACTTAAATTAATTGGTTTCCTGGTATGGCCCTGGCTTTAAGCACAGTCTACAAACTTTTGAAAAGGATTAAAGTCAAGGCTTTGGAACGGCCAGAATTAATGGGCCATTTCTAAACAGCTGCAGATTCCAGGATTCAATTTCAGCTCAATTTTATTTATATAGCACCAAATACCATAACAGGATCAACAGCTCAAACTGTATGTAAGTACAAGTTAAACGGATAGAACAATTTGGTAGTATGTTCAGGAACAACCCAGGAGCCACCAAGATTAAAGCCTGCCGTTAACGGCTGTGTGTGCTATCATTTTGTGTTTTGACAGCGTCCACAGAATAAAAAATCACTGAGAAGCTAAAATCAAATTAAACTTAGAAGGAGATACATTATGGAAGAAGAAGAAACAGAGGAAGCGCTTTTCTACTCTCCTGGAGTACTCTATCCAACACGCCGCATTCACCCCATACACACAAGCGCTATTATCTATACAGTGAGTGCTTTCTAACTATCATTCATACGCATTCATACTCCAATGGATGCATCGGAGAGCAAGTCGGGGTTAGTATCTTGCCCAAGGATATTTGGCATGCAAACTGGGGGAGCCAGGGATCAAACCACCAACCTTCCGGTCAGCAGCTGATCTGCTCTACCTCCTGAGTTACAGCCACCCCTCCCAGATGGGAGCAGTGTTACTGAGGAAAACTCTGAGGTGATCATCACGGTGCCTTGTATGCTCCACCAGGTTCACTGCGCCATCATGGCTTCAGGCTTACAAAGACCATGCATAATTTTGCTCAGCCTCACATTTCTGCAGACACAACATAAATCCTGATGTATCAGCTGAGCATCCCTCCTCTCTGCTCACTTGTCTTTTGATTTAGATTTTAATGACACAGCAGGACCTCATCTGAATGTTAATAAAATATACAAATTATAATAGATAAAAATACATCTCTTAATGAGGTTTGTGCTGATGGAAAATGATGACAGAAGCTGACTGACAATAGCCAGTCAATGGGATTTTAAGTCGTTTCAACACTGGCTCATTAAACATCAGAATTGTAATAAACCGATTCTGCTTGTGACCTAACACATCTGCTAACACAGATGTATGTGTGTGTGCATAGACACATACACACACAGACACACAAAATCGTACCCACACTTCTGCTCTGACAGTAATGTGCCTGTATGGAGCAGTTACAAAGTTCCATTGCCACTGGAAAACATCAAACCAGGGGTGTCAAACATAAGGCCCGGGGCACAGAATTGAGCAAATACCCAAATCGGGCACATTGGATGACACTGGAAAATGCAAAGGAGGACATGAATTTTGAGCTTTTAATCAAATTTTCACAAGCATTACAGCTTAACTTACAGATAATTGGGTGATATGGTACTACAAGGTCATTAAGATAAGATGGGGCCTGATTATTTAAGACCTTGTATGTGAGGAGCAGGATTTTGAATTCTGGATTTAACAGGAAGCCAAAACAGGAGAAATCTGCTCTGTCTTTCTAGTCCCTGTCAGGACTCTTGCTGCAGCATTTTGGATTAGCTGAAGGCTTTTCAGGGAGTTTTTAGGACTTCCTGATAATAATGAATTACAGTCGTCCAGCCTGGAAGTAATAAATGCATGAACTAGTTTTTCAGCATCACTCTGAGACAGGATATTTCTAATTTTAGAGATGTTGCGCAAATGGAAGAAAGCAGTCTTACATATTTGTTTAATATGTGCATTGAAGGACATGTCCTGGTCAAAAATGACTCCAAGGTTCCTCACAGTGTTACTGGAGGCCAAGGTAATGCCATCCAGAGTAAGGATCTGGTTAGATACCATATTTCTAAGCTTTTCAGGGCCGAGTACAATAACCTCAGTTTGATCTGAATTAAGAAGCAGAAAGTTAGCGGCCATCCAGGTCTTTATGTCTTTAAGACATTCCTGCAGTTTAACTCATTGGTGTGTGTTATCTGGCTTCATGGACAGATAGAGCTGGGTGTCATCAGCATAGCAGTGTAAATGTATGCTATGTCTTCTAATGATGCTGCCTAAGGGAAGCATGTATAATGTAAACAGAATTGGTCCTAGCACTGAACCCTGTGGAACTCCATAATTAACCTCAGTGTGTGAAGAGGACTCTCCAGAGTGTGATTAAAGTGGTGGGTGGGTTCTTTTACATTTTGAGAGAGATTAATAACTAATAGCAGGTTAAATGCTGTGTTGAGGCTGTCATTTTTATCATCCCCACTTGGGGTACGCTCCCATAGGGCTTAAAATCTGGGACTCTCCACCAGCTGCTCTTAAAACCAAAGAAGCTTCTCTGATGAGGGGTGAAACGTCTTCAAGAAACTTTAGACACTTTTCTTTCCAAGCTCCTTAGACTACGATGACCTGAATGACTGAGAACCTTCACAGATACATCCACATGGTTGTTAAAATCACCCACAATAATTGAATGAAGAAGAACCGCTCAGTGCATCATGGACCTAGACTTATTGTAGCATAACTAAAGGAGGAGTCAGGGTCATCTGATAGAGCCCTAAGTATACGCTTTATAAAAATGGAAAGTTTTAAGTCTGAAAGTAGAGAGGGTGGAGGAAGCTTGTGTTTGGGCAAACTTGTGATTGGGCTGTGTGTTTTTGCCCTGGGTTTCTAGATCTAGGGACTGTCCAATGTTAAAATTTTAGGGAACACGAAAGTTATGGTGGAGAGTGGGTAGGCAGTTGCAGCTGCAGCTCACAATTACTGTCTCTGAAAAAGAATCTGAAGATGAGCTAGAGATTGTGGACAGGATGACAAGAAATCAGCTGACATCTGGAAAGCTGGAATGAAGAGGTGACAGAATACTACTGAATGAAGCATAGACTAAACTCACTAACAGGAAAACCACTTTATCACTGAGTGGGTGAAATGAATAAATACCACCCGCTCAATGAGGGGATGCGGATTAGGTATGAGGGGAAGAATTTAACTCCACAACTCCACTCCTTAGAAGGAAACAACAGCTCCAACACATAACAAAAAAGAACCTAAAAATACCCTGGCCATGATAGTACCCCCCCCCCCCCCCCCCCCCCACCCCACCCCACCCCACCCCAACGGTTGCCACCAGGCGGCTACCTGGCTTACCTGGATGAGCCCTATGAAGGTCTATAAAAGGATCCATAATGAAAGACTGGGGAATCCAGAATCTTTCCTCCAGGCTATAGCCCTCTCAGTTCACCAGAAACTGAAGACACCCACCCCGCTGCCAGACATCCAGAATGTTGTGAATGGATAAGAATTGGACAATTGTCCACCAACTGGGTGAGGTGAGGAGACTTGGTATGAGTCACAGTACGCTGGAAGAAATGGTCTTAATCTGGGAGACATTGAACGAGGGATGTATCATAGCTGCTGGAAGCTTTAAGCGGATTGCAGACAGGTTGATAATGTGCACAATTTCAAATGGGTCGATAAATCGACTGCATAGGACAGAGCCGGGGTCCTATGCTGATCAGCCAAGCAGAGGTTTTGTTCGGCAGACCTCCACAGTGCAGTTTGACGCCAAAATGCGACTGCAGTGGCGCATGTGGTGATGAATTGATGGGACTGCGAGAAGAAGAAGAAGAAAAGGCGGCTGATAACCTAAAGATGCCGCAAACGGTGATAGCCCATGGCAGAGGAGGTGAACATGTTGGGCACATACTCAACTCAACTAAGTAGCTAACAGTTGATGGAACAAAGGTGCAATTGGTCAGACCCATGCCAGAATTATGCCATCTAAGCTAAACTCACTTTACCTGGTCCATTATTTATCAAATCAACATTCCCACTATAACACAAGATGGAGGCAGAATTGTTGTGGGTGCTGATGTTCATTGCTCGGGTGCAACCTGGCATGAGAGGCAGTCAGGTTTAACATTTCAGGCCCTGGGGCAATATTTCTGTTTTTTTGAAGAGATGATACATTTTTGGTGATCTGTCCAAATGAGGGAGGCTGTTCTGTCCCCTCCAACCAATGCTACCATTCCTCTAATGCAACTGGGAAAAGTCAGTGGGAGAGAAATGTGCAATGGTCGATTCAAACAGCCAAATCAGCTAGCTCATCTAAAGACCTAGTCTTTCCTCATTGGCAAGTTTGTCCTTTAGACGCCTTATCACTTTACCCCAAATCTTAAATACCGCCCACTCAACAAGGGGTTAATGATCAGAAGCCAAAGAATCCACAACACCTCAAGGCAGACCCCCTGGAAACAACAGCTCCACCACACAACTAAAAACAGACAGAAAAATACCCTGGCCATGACTTTATCTTTACATTTAAGAGTTATATACCAGAGAGTCTAGTAGTTCTGATTTGTGGCTTTCTTTTTTAGAGTAGCCACAGGATCAAGAGCTGTACGCAGTGAAGATGTAAAACTACTAACAGGATAATCGGATTCTGTGGGAGTAGAGTTAAGGTAGCTGCTCTCCCGTGTTGGAACATTGGAGAAGATAAGGTTGAGGAATGATATCCTTAAACTTCGTTACAGCACTTTCAAAAGTGTGATGAGGTGTATTCCCCAGTACTCTGCAAATCATTGCTGTACATTTAAACGATCAGAAATGATCAGACAAAAGAGTGATTACATTTCAATGTTCAGTTTCTATGTCATTTGTCAGAAAAAAGATCTAGAGTTGATTAAAGTGGTGGGTGTGTTGTTTTACATTTTGAGATGAGCCAGTTGACTCTAATAATGGTTTACTCTATTATTAGAGTCAACTGGCTCATGGTGTGTTGAGTCTGTCATTTTCAATATGGATGTTCAACTCACCCACAATAATTATTTTATTTGAGCTGAGTAATTAATGAGTCGAGCACTAAACTCTGAGTAAGGACAGGCTGACGATAAATAACAACAAATAAAACCATTTTTCAGTTTTCCAGTTAGGAAAGGCTAAGCACCAAGCTTTCAAATCCTTTAAAACTCTGTGTGGGTCTTTGGTTGATTAATAAGCTGGAGTGGAAGATTGCTGCCACTCTCCCTCCTCAGCCTGTGCTTCAAGGATTGACACAGAGTAAGATTCGGGGGTGCTGATTCATTTAAACTAACATAATCATCCTGCTGTGCAGAGTAAATCAATGTGTTCATCAATAAATGATTTATGTACTAATCCGGTTGTTCAGTCTGACGTCACTAGCCGTGTCTGGACCTAAACTCTGCTGCAGGTCCATATATCAAATGATCACTATGGCATTACTGAGAGTTGAAAAACTGTCTAAAGTCTTTTATCTTTAATAAAATGATCAGCGTTCTGCTCTACCAGGTGTAACAATTGAGTTTAACATCCAGGCATCCATGAAAACGGAATTTATGACATTTAACGGAGTTAGAAGTTAGCAGGGAGTTAGCTCGCTAGCTTCTATCTAAATACAATATAGCATGTCCTGACTGCGGGGTTTTGGAAACAAATTAAAACGTACAGCTCTGCTATCACTTCCAGCATAAATGAAGACAGAAAACTAAACAGCAGTGACGTTTGTAGGGTTACTGAAGTTGGGCTAGCTGGTATATAATGATTTGCTACGTGACCGCTAGCGACACAGCTATGTTAGCATAATATAAACAAGCTAACTTTTTTTCCACTGATAAAAGTTAACGTGAGTGTTCTCGGTGGTCAGGAACAAATGTAATCGCATGGCAGGATGCTGTAAAAGGACCAAACTTCAGCCAGGAGAACAACTGAGATAATCCATCCACAACACGAGGTTAGTCATTCATATACTGCTGCATGGGCTGGGCTGTAGTTACATCCTAAGGTTTTAAAAACTGAGCTTAAATAAATGATTAGCGGTAATAAAAGCCGAGGGAGGTCAACAGGGATCACTGACTGTTTTAGGAGCTTTTTGAGATCAAATAGAAGAAAATACAAAACATTAAACATGTTAACAACACAAAAGCCATATTAAACGCAGACTACTTTAGACCCGGAAGTAGGATTCGTCGCGTCATCACTGAACAACCGGATAGGCACTAAGCCACATTTCACAGTTTTATTAGATTTTGCATTAGTGGATACTGTGCTGGTCTTTCTTTGTTTTATGTTCAAATCATTGTTGCTGGGTTTGGGTGGTCTGGGAGTAGACACAGTCTCTAAGACGATGAGGTTCCGTTCAATTTTATTTATGCAGCGCCAAATCACAACAACAGTGTCCTCAGGATGCTTTATACTGTAAGGTAAAGACCCTACAATAATACAAAGAAAACCCCATATAACCCCCTATGAGCAAGCACTTTGGCGACAGTGGGAAGGAAGAACTCCCTTTTAACAGGAAGAAACCTCCGGCAGAACCAGGCTCAGGGAGGGGTGAGACACATTGTAGGGTTTTGGATAAAATGGCCTGTATTTGTATACATGTCCCTAAGGACCCCAAAGCGCTTTACACATGCAGTCATCCACACACTGGTGATGGCAGCTACATTGTAGCCACAGCCACCCTGGGGCGCACTGACAGAGGCGAGGCTGCCGGACACTGGCGCCACCGGGCCCTCTGACCACCACCAGTAGGCAACGGGTGAAGTGTCTTGCCCAAGGACACAACAACCGAGACTCGGCAACCTTCCGATTACAAGGCGAAGTCCCAACTCTTGAGCCACGATCGCCCCAAATAAAAGAAGGAGAGAAGCTGCAGAGAGGCATTAAAGACTGCAAGTGTGCTGGTTTACTGGTGCTTGAGGAGAGCTATGGCTGTCCTGCTTTGGCCTCACATACTACAGGGCCGGGCCAGTTCTGGGTTTTTCAAGGGTGCCGAGCTGGGTCTGTTCACATCCCTGATTTAAACTGTTTAGCTGATATCTTTCCACTTGGTAAACAGAATGCTGGAAATATAAACTTGGATTTTATTTATTTACCAATAAATACTCTTCTTTTGAACCTGACTCTGTTCAACAATTTCTGTTCTAAAAAGTATAAAAATAAAAACTTCAAATTAAAAGAAAACAATTAAGACATAAGCTACAACTATTAAATTATCTGAGAATGTTAACTGTATCATTTAACCAGCTTTGAAACACTTAGAATAGAACTCACTCAAAGTGCTCACTGAAAATAAGAAGTAAAAAGAGCCACTTAAACCTTCTTATTTCATTTTGTATTACCTTGGTGATCTAATGTCCATCCACTTATTTTCATTTATGATGGTGGAAACCATTAGATTGATTTTGCTTTATAAGACCACATTTTACTTTGATGCAGGAGTCTCCTCCAGGCTTTGAGTAACATTCTCATAGTCATGAATGTAGGGAATTAGCTGTGTGTCTCATCATCAACGTGATTTCTGAGAAGATCATTGGTGAGTATGTTTGGAGTCTGGGGGTGCATTTTAATGTCACCATCTTGGCTCATGAAACCAGTGAAGGAAAGGTCTGAACTGGAATTTGAGGACACTGTGTTACTGTGGCAACCTGTCAATCATAAAGCAGGAATTGATAAATAAATACTTAAGAAGATGTTAAACTCCTTACCAAAACCATGAATTCAACAATGAACGGTGTGACACTTTTCTGCTCAGTCTTACACAGTGATGGCACGAGGCCCTTCTGCAGAATCTACTTTATCAATTCAGCACAATAACAACATAAATGTTGCTCTATTGTTAACACAATATTAACAACGTTAACAACTTTTTTTGCAATAAATAAATAATAATTAAAAACAAAAAAAGAAGAATGACACAAGTTTCCTCCCAGCAAAACAATCTCAAATCCACTGTTGGATTGTAGTGGAGGCTGGAGTCACAGAAACTGTCTGCACCACAGATCATTAGTGTAACCATTTGTATATGTCTATTAAACACACATCATCCGTCCCTTTGCCCTCCTGCTGATTGTACCTGTGTTCTGCTGCTGCCATGCTGGAAGCCCATCAGTCCAAACAACACAGCGCTCCTCTGTTCTTCTGTTTGTACTTCACCTGGTCTCCTCCTCCATCTAGGAGTCTTAGTTTGTGTCTATGACAGAGAGTGTTGGTCTGTGTGCGCTCTACTGGAAGGCCAGTAGGAACATGAGAACTACATTGATGATTATCAGCAACATCATGATGATGAACACCACCACCTTCTGGGTCTCTGGGGGTAGGTTGCAGCGCAGCATAGTGTTTAAGAATCCCATCCTCTGCCTGCTCCACCTCCCTGAACCACCGCCACGAGCCATCAGTTCCCTAGCTTCTTCCTCTTCCTCCTCAGCACCACCTCCCCTCCCCCGTCTTCTCTCCCTCAACACCAAGCCTCCACACCACACCGCGTCACCTCGTCCTCCTTCTCGACTATCGATGTCAGTATCCTCTCGGGCTGCTTTCTTCCTCCGCTCAGCTCCAGCGGTGTCCTCCTCTGTTTTTCCTGCCACTTTGCTAATTTGCCAGCGTTGACCCGGCCTGCCTGTGGAGGCTGGGTGCCTACCTGTGTCAGCGTCTGCGTAAAGCTTTGGGAAGATATCTGTGTATTACGTGCTGAGCATGGACCCCCCCTCCTCCTCTTTTACTCCCTTTCTTTTCTTTGAGGAAAAAGCACCTCCCCTCCTCCTCTCTCTGTCTTCTTTGTATCCACCACTTCTGTCTTTTTTCCTTCTGGCTCTTCTCTCTTTTAGTCAGGATATCAGGATGAAAGACAGCCAGTGGGTTGCTGCACCGCTCCGATACGTGATCATGGCTCGTCCTTTTTCCGTCTGTCCGCTTGTTTTCCAGAGCGTTCTTTTCTGTAGCCTACATAAACTCTTTTTTCTACCTCTTAAACCAAATGGCCATTTGGAGCTGGCTTGTTGTATCTGTGCTCATCTTTTCTCTCCATTAAGAGCTCCTTCTAAAATGGTGCTCAGTGCTCTGCCTGGAGCTGTGCTACCTCAACCATCTAACTACTAGGATCAACCTTGTTTCCTTTATTCTCCCCTTCCTTCCCTTCCCTTTTATATTGTGCCCACCCTTGCATAAGCTGGCAGCCAATCAGAATGCGGAGTGTGTCAGCATATCCTAGATACCACAGTAGTTGAGGCAAGCACATTGTAACCCATTGGAGGGCAGCAAAGAGGGGGGCAGGGTATTTGGCAGAGAGGGACGGAGGAGGGGGTACAGTGAAGACTGATCTGGAGAGAACTGATGCGTGTGTGTGTGCACATGTACGGGGCATCGTATCTATTTCTGCAGGATTCAACGTAATAGCAAAGCAACAACAGTTATAAAGGACCTGTATGAAATGTGATCAGAAGAATGTCAATAAGATAACAACAACATTTCTTTCACAATGATTCAGTGTTTGTAGTACTGGGCACCAGTGGCACCCCTACTGAAACCCAAATCTTTTACTACATAGTTGCTTTCACAAGGTGGGACCAGAGCTTCCACTCAATAATCCATATCTCCTCCACACATCTCAGTTTTTCACACTCTCCTCTACTAATCCCATCTATCAGGCATAAGAGCTGCGACCTATTATAATTATGTGACCCGTGGGAGGTAGCCATTTCAATAGGATGGAGCTGTAGGCATACAGTCAGTTCACAAGGGGTTAATGTTCATACAAAATAAGATTAAACATGTAACGGTAGCACCTAAAAACAATTAAAAGCTTTACTTTATTAAATACGTTTAAAACTATAAAATTGTATGATTGTACGTGGGAGACAGGATAAGCAATGTGGGGAACCTGTGAAAAATAATCAACGTTTGACACATGTTAAAAGAGATGGCAACTCACACTGAACACTAACTGGGCAAAACAATATAAAAAGGAAAATCTTCAGTGCCGTCTCCACTCAAGCTCACCACAGTGCATGCAAAAGCAGCCAGAAAAAAACACAGTTTCCACGCAGCGCCTTCACTGTCTGCAACGATATAAACAAGTAATCCACTCTAAAATACAATCAATCCCTGCATTGGTGCCTACTGATACAGTGAAATAAAACAAACACACAGAACACCGACAGCCGCAGCCGTCACAATAATCTTCAGCTCTTCGCTGTTGAGTTACACCAGTCTAAACACATTAAAATAAACACTGGTGCATCAGGACCTCGGCCCTGCAGCCAGAAATCCACCCAGGCAAAGCAGCAGCTTGGCACTCTGTAAATGAAAACAGGACATCACTTACACTGAACAGTCGACCGCAGCAGGAATATCCCTCCCGCCTGGCTTCATATGTATTGTTCAGTTACCTGTTCACAAGTTCGAGTCTGAAATGCAATAAAATAAAATGCTATATACAATAGAATAAAATAGAATAGAATAGAATAGAATAGAATAATATATACAATAGAATAAAATAGAAATACAAATGCTATATACAACTGAGTAAGAAAATACAAAAGTACAACTTCGTCAGAAGAAGAATTGCACATATAGCAGTGTTATTGCACGTGTGAGGGTTTGATCAGCTGCAAAAGTCTTTGTATGCTGACATTGTTATCTTTTTACAAAAAAAACCAGCTAAACATGAGAGGTTTTTGGACAAAGTTTGTGTTTTCCATTGTTTAAGCAGTGGTTCCAACCAAAGGAGGTATGTTGTATCAACAGAAAAGGCTAACTTGGTTATCATTTTGCAGAAAAAAGGAGAGTTCTAAAAATAAAAACATAAGAGGTTTTTGGACAAAGTTTGTGTTCTCCATTCTTTAAGCACCAGTTCGAGCACCGGCACCGTTTCAAAAGTACTAGTGTCGCACTGGCATTGGATAAAACCTAAACGATACCCAACCCTACTCTGAAAAGGTTTACAAAGGTATTTCTAAGGCTCTGGGACTTCAGAGAACCACAGTGATTATCCACAAATGGAGAAAACTTGGAACAGTGGTGAACCACACAAGTGGCTGGCCTATCAAGTGCATATCAAAGACTCATCCAGGAGGCTACAAAAGAACAACATCACTGTAGAACTGTCAGTGCTCGTCTTTCAACAATAAGAAACAGACTGGACAAAAATGGCATCCATATATGACTTCCAAGGAAAAATAAACACTCCTCACCAAAAAGAACATGAAGACTCCGCTCACTTTTGCCAGAAAACACCTTGATGGTCCCCAAAAAAATATCCTGTCGACTGACGAGACTAAAGTTTGAACTGTTTTGGAGGGTTTGTGTCCCGTCACATCTGGCAAAAAACTAACATAGTATTTCATAAAAAGAACGTCATACCAGTTTCTTTGGGGTAGCTCACCGCATCGTTTAAGTATTAAGAAACTTCAAGCGAGTGCAAAGCAAGGAGGTTTTTCATTGCCTAATTTCCAATGGTATTATTGGGTGATGAACGTGAAACAACTTAGGGCTTGGTTACCTACTGCACCAGTTAAACCCATCTGGTCCCATATAGAGACGGAAGTTAATGGCGGTATTTCTCCTTGGAGGGAGCTGTTTGATACCAGTCATAAAACTATCCATCCTATAATTGCAAATGCGAAGACATTGTGGTGTAAATTACATAGGGCAGGTCGCTGGGACTTTATTAAATCACCTTCGGCAACCTTATGGGGGAATAAAAGAATTTTAATTGGAGGGACATCGGTTGACTGGCTACAGTGGCGTAAAGCAGGCATCCTTAATGTGTCCGATTTATTTGACTGTGGGACCAAATGTTTTTTAAGCTTTGATAAAATTGTGGAGTTATATAAGTTGAAGCGTAATCAATTCTGGAGATATGTCCAAATACATAGTTCATTATCGAAGTGGCTGGGAACCCCCTTGAGTTGTCCTGTGGGCAGCCCTGTGGAAGTCCTGCTCTCAAGATCACCCTTGGGTAAAGGTGAAAAACTTTATTTGTGGATGTGTATGCACAACTCAAAATCAAGACTCATGTAAGCTTTTATGTCAAATATCTTTTTACATCTGTTTTCCCTCCAAGTTGGTTGAGTTCATAACTTTTATGGACCCTAACATTCAATAAATGAAAAGAAACGTAAGTGTTTTCTTTATCCTAACACTCTCTGACTTGGCAGGCGATCCCCCTGCTGACATGACTCTTACTACTCCAGGGTCAGGTTTATGTCAAACTGTAGTCCTCTGCCGAGGATGAACTCTTTTTGTTTTTAGTTTGGTATCAACCCCACCCTACATTTGGTCAAGGACATCTATCTTTCACACAGATCAATTGAGAGTAGATATATAATTCTTCTGACCTTGGTGGTCACAAGATGGTGCTAGAGATTACAGTTCCATGTTGCTTACCTCATTGATGGCAAGTTGCTCTCCTCCGCCTCCTCCTGGGTGTCCATAACGATGTCCAGATCCTCGAAATTCATCATAGAGGAGGTCCTCTTCACTGCTCAGGTCATCCCCAAATGCTGACTTTTCAAATGTGCCATCAGGAGCGACTGCAGCTGAGTCAGGAAAAGAAAGAAAAGGAAACAGATATCTTCACATGTGTTTGTAATTTGATTACATTAGATTTATAATCAAGTATATCTTTGTATTTTTATGCCAGTTTTCTAAACACTAAAATACAAAATAATGCACAGATGACAGGCAGACATTTTATAGGTTAAGCAGCCCAGTGTAATGTTATGTGAGAGTCAAGTATTTTAGCACCTCCTAGTGGTTTGCATGGAAACTGCGGTCAGGTGAATGTGCTGTGGCTTTACTCGCATTCCTTCCTGTTGGATGTTTAGGGTCACATGAGCAGGGTAATACAGGAACCATTTTAGTATTAGGAATTGCACAATGAGGTGTACCATTAGTCTCTCTGTTTAATCCTTCAACATCCACCTGTGAGAAGGACAAGCTGTGTCCTTTCACAGATTCTGGAAAAGAAGAATGTCCACCAGTGAAGACAGTAAACAATCCTTTACTTTGCTTCCATGTCTGAGTCATCATTCAACGCTTTCATTGCCTACTGCATATGTTTAGCTGTCTGTCAATTCGTGTAGAGCCACGCACGCACGAGACAGAATACTCAGTAAGTCCAACACACGCCGGCTGCCGGCTGCACAATCAGCTGGCAGAGTTGTTCACAAGATGCAATCAGGGATATTTCATCCGCTAATCATTCTCTCTTTTGCCAAACAGTTCACAACGTAACAGGTTAATACATCACAGCACAAACATACCTGCATTACTTACTGAAATGCAGTCGGCAACCCTGACAACCTCACACTCTTCTTCACTTACATTTGGGCTTCACCTCTATTCCTCACTTAATATGAAGGAAACCAGTCAGTCAAAATCAGGTCTCCAAAAAGTCTGCCGTCTCTTTCTCAGAGTTCCTTTTTTCAAAACTTGATTCCTTAACATAAAACATCACTGTTGCATCCTGGGGCAGCAAACATGATCCCCTCAAACCGATTTTTCATTTTACTGTCCTTATGTTCCACTGAGTTACTGCTTCTGTTAAAAACTAATGTAAATCTACTTACTGCTCCCAACCAGCCCGCTGACTGAATGTTCTGCACTGGCACAGCACGGCACTAAGATGTTCCAAAAACTTAAATCCACACAGCGTTACATCTGTGTCAGGACTCTGATGTACATAAGCCTGTAAAGTGTTTCATGTCCACTTCAAGAACAGCAGTTTAATAACAGCAAAAGTCTCTTTTTCATTCTCTATCACTGGAAACTAAAGAATTTGGGATTTTAAACATTCATGCACAGATTTGATTGCTTTTGTAATTTTTTGTGATAGTTTGAATAATTGAAAAAGGGTTAAACTAGATAAACTAAATAAAGTAAATAAAGTAAATAAAGTACCACATCAGCTTTAAAAATAAAATCAAAACACGTCTGATCCATATCTGCAGTGCTGCGGGAAGGTATTTAGCCCCCTTCCTGATGTCTTAATTATATCTGGGGTTTAAATAAATATCAAGTGTTAACATCACGTGACTTTTTTAAACTGCCTTTTGTTCATCTAAATCTTCAGAGTATTATTAAAGAAAGTGAAATGAAACGAGTGAGTATATACCTGCTGATACTCACGCACTGTGGCCTCACTACTGTACTGGGAGTATAATACTTCATCGGTCCAGTTAGTCATGTTTAACCACGGCCTGCTATAACGATTGGTGGTCATTCTGGTCTGTGACATCAGCACTACATGAGAACCACTGACCACGACACAGCATTTAGCTCTTATTTAAACCAGCTTTCTTTCTCATCATCCTACCTCCCATCCATCCTTTGAAGTGTCTGAACTCACATTTGTGAACACCTAGCTGACGGGCTAAAAATACTTATGCTGTCACACCTCATCATAGGCGTCACCCTTGGTTGCCTTGCCAACAGCTCTGTCTCCTTGGTGACAAGTCACTGTGGAGACAGAGAGATGTCCATAAAGAAAGATCCTCTCCCCTCCTCTACCCCACCCCACCCCCCACCCGTCCAAACACACACACACACACACACACACACACACACACACACACACACACACACACACACACACACACTCCTCATTCAAAGTCATTACAGAATTTAGTTATTAAAATGAATTCGATTTTCTTTGGTACCTTTGTTCCTCACTGACACTGACACACACTTATCTATGGTACAAGGCAAAGCACACCAAGCTACTCCTCTATTAGGATTACACCAGCATCATACACATTATGTAACGCTATATAATGCAACACCACTATCACTGCCAGCATCAAGAAGAGACGTTGCAGGTGTTGCTCTGATGGGGGCAGTGTAGGACACCCTGACTGGTGATGCAGTAGAGAGATAAGAGAGCTCCAGGTATTAGCTGGTCTTTGTTTATGTGCACAGAGCTCCTGCAGTCTGAGTAACAGAAGCATGGAGGGAGAGAAAGGAGGGATAAAATATCCATTTGCAATGCTAAGTAAACTGGTAGGAAAGGCTTTTTTAAAGTCATACACTCACCATCCATCCATCCATTCTCTGCCACTTATCCATATAAGGATACCTCTGATGCCTCTACTGTACATAACAGTAGATGCAGGATGCTAGCAGGCAGTGCATAGAATGCTATAACCAGGTTGCTGGCATAATATACAGGAACATTTGTGCAGAGCATGGCCTGGAAGTCACAAGCTCAGATACGTCCTGGGGTATGAATGACCGAGCTAAGATCCTGTGGGATGGCTAACAAACCAGACATAGTAGTGGTGGACAAGGAGAGGAAGACGGCCGTAGTGAAAATCTGGAAAATAATTGTTTATTCTGGATTAAAAAGCAGATCATATATGAAACAGATCATTTATAAAGTGTAAATAAGTGATTAAGAAAGCATTTTCATGTACCTTTATATATATATATATATATATATATATATATATATATATAGAGAGAGAGAGAGAGAGAGAGAGAGAGAGAGAGAGGAGATCTGGGAAAGTGTATGTCAGGAATAACTGCTGGAACTGTTTCTTGGTGAGTTTAGCTGAGCTAGCGTGACTAGCTAGCCTTATAGTGAAAAAGGTAGAGTACTGAACTGCTGTACCAAAAATAGTGTGGCCGTATTTTGGGAATTCCTATTTTATTTTCATTATGGCCATTAAATATTTTATGGTCATTGATTTAAAGATTCCAAGCAAATGATTGTCTGATCACCTCTTTACCCCAAAGATTATCATTGAATGAGAAGAAGAAAGAGATCAGAGTGCTTCTTTCACTTCAGCAGACCTGGATTGAAACGATCTCTCTTACTATCTGTACTATTTAGTAGTAAAAGTGTTCATTGGAGGTCATCTTGTCTGTTTCAGCTCACCGACCGGCTCTTCAGGCGGTCCACAGTCCAGACCACCATCTTCTTCACCAATGTGTCATCTCACCACCTAAACCAGTCTTAGCTGGATCTAGCCCCCCTGCTGGTCTGCGCTGGCTCAGCCACCACCTCTCCATAGATGCTCGAGTCAGCTGACCCAGTATTGTTTCATTTCTTTTCCTCTGTAAATAAACCTTTTAGCTCGGGATGTGCATGTCTCAGTGATCTGCTACTTGTACTGGAGCCTTTCCAGTTGACCTTTGTCACCTACCTGTGCACTGACCCCTGACCTACCCCATTGTTCCCTCCTCACCCACTTTATCACCATTTTAAAACTGCTATAGCATCAAGACTTTCTTACACTTTAAACTGTTTGGATCCAAACTGTGCTTCCAGCTCTCAGCATTACAACACACAAAGTCGAGCAATGTCATATTACCACTATGCATTAAAAATGTATAGTGGTAATATTATGCAATATTGATTTGTTTGTGATACTTAATGAGCTCATTGTTGCTGTGGATACCATCACTCTCTCCCACACAGCTTAAAAACTGTGGACTCAGCGGTAAAAGCTAAAAACTTGCATTATGTTTAAGCAGTTTGGTTTTTAAAAAGTTTGTAATATTTATTGAAAGGTGCTCTATAAATAACATTTCAGTTACTTTTACTGAATAATAAGAAGACAGATTACTCTACCCCAAATATAGATCAAAATGAGGAACAGATGGCTTGTGTGCAATAAATGGGTATATACAGAAAACCAGAGGTTAGCCAGAGGTCAGCCAGAGGTCAGGCAGAGGTCAGCCAGCTGACTGTTAGCTAACAGAGCCCCCCCTCCTTTTTTATCTAGTTTCCACTATAAACACGTTCATTTCTTTTGTTCCAAACCTCATCATCCATTGAAATATAAAAACTAAAAGTTATGTTTTGAAAATGTAAAATAAATGATAAAACTTTCAGTTTGACCTTTCAGACGTTTCCCACTGCACCCTGCACCAAAACTATTTCCAGTCAACAGTTCATCATTCAATCCAACAATCTACGATATATTTAAAGTGTCTTAGAGCAGCGTTAGCTTGATGGATGTGCATGGGTGTGTAACTTATCAGCTGTGTGGGCTGAGTCTTGTGGGAGCTGGAGTGTTGTCCTTGGAATTTTGGTACAGGGTTGAATTCCTTTTTAAGTTTAAGGTTTTCCTATTTGGTTGTTAGTTTTTGTTGCTTCTGTTGAAAGCATCACATGCTCTCAGAGTTACACCAGGATAAAAAAAGACTGATGTTTGGATTTCAGAGTTTTCATGAACTCTTTGGTTTATTTGGGGCAGTCAGAGAAACTGTTCTAATCAAACAGACATGTCTGGCTTGTCAGATTATTCCATGAAGTAGAAATGACTTCTGCATATTCTGAAGTTACACTCTGTTAGAAATTATGCTGTCATGAAGTTTGCAATGTCCAGTTTTAGTAACATACTCTGCTTGTGTGTTATTTTACATGGTTAAGAGGTGACACCATGCAGATGAAGTATGGCAGCTGAACAACAAGCACGAAAATGAGAAAAGCTAAAGTTTGGGAAAACACAAAGATAATTATTTTTATTACAACTTTCTGTCAGTGATTCCTAGAATACAGTTTACATTTGTTAAAATACAAGTAAACTGTAGTAAAACTAATGTTAACACGTGTATCATATTTAACAAATTGTGTTATTAAAGTGTTTTTCTATTTGTTGTTTGTCAGGGTTCAGATGGTTCCTGCGTGGTTTATTCCCTACATTCACAATGAGGGGTCATATGATGATGATGATGGTGATGCTTTGACTGAACAATAACAAGAAACAATAAAGAAAATATATAAAACATGTATCTGTTTGTATCATCGCTCATTAAGACCAGGTTGAACACTATTGACTGTTTGTTCTCACCTACCTGTCATAACTATGTAAGTAACTAAATGCTGCAGGTTGGACCCTTACTGTTGTTGCATTTGGAGTGTCTCTTTCACAGTGTTGGGACTAACGCGTTATTAAGTAACACGTTACAGTAACTACGTTATTATTGTGGTAACGAGCACGGTAACTAGTTATTATGCCAAAATCAGGAACGCGTTAGTCGTTACTGGGATTTAGATAGGCTCGCTATTCGTTACTTCGTGTGTTGCGTTCGACTTACCTCGGAAATTGGAACACGGACCTGGAGATAATGTCACACTCGAGTAAACGGCGTTCTGGTTAGCCTCGTCCCTAGTAACTAGTTACTTTGAAAGTAACGAGTAACTTGAAGTAACTGAGTTACTTTTGATAGAAGTAACTAGTAATGTAACTAAGTTACTATTTTAAAGTAACTTACCCAACACTGCTGTTTCACAATGCAAAACTCTTGAACCAGAGTATTAAAAATGATATGCTAAGCAGCAGACTTCTTGAGCAGGGATCACTTTGATATCACTTTGATTGGTAATTTATTTGGAACTCATACATGGCGAGGATCACCTGTAATGTTATGCACAGTGCCAACGTTTCGTGGTTCTCTCCTACAGCAGTGTTTACTGACCTTATTAATCACTTGAATTGTTTGGAACAAAGTGCCATATATTTGTGACAGAATCTGTGAGATGACTGCTTTCAGCGCCCAGCAGCATGTCCATGTGAACGGGGGCTCCGTCTCGTTTTTACATCTTTTTGCAGAATCTTTTACTTTCTCTTTAATTGTTTGCTGTTTTAGCTGGTGGTTAGCTTGATGGTTGTTGAAATAGTGTCTAAGTATATGTTTTTAACCTGTTAAATAGTCATGATGCTGATATTTACAGATAATTACAGCTGCAATAATAAATAATTAAGCTATGTAATACTGTAATAATAACGTAATAAGCAATTCACTGATTAATTGTACAGACACTAGTGGATATTACAGGCTTTGGTGTCCTCGGTAACCTCCACATCTGTGCATGGAAATATGCAAGTTTGTAACGACATCCCCCTCAGCTACCTTCAATAATCATGTGACCTACATTGTAGCTGCAGTCAGCCCTCTCTGTGGCCTTACAGCCTGAAACGAGGCCATAGGGAGGCATGACAGCCTTTTAAGGGAAGTAGAAAATAATCCATCATTACTATTACAAAATCTCAAACCTAAAATAACTGTAAACATTAGATCTGAAACTGGTGCTGGCTGATAAAATGACCACAATATTTTCTTTATCACAACATATCATCTACCTCCATCACAGCCTATACAAAATGTTGGGTATAGGGTCAGTAACAGCCAGTAACAGTGGAACTGTGGCCTGTATCAAAACTACTTTTCTCACCAACGCCTCATCCCTTCAGTGGATGATCTGAGACTATGGACAGCATGTGTAAAATTGTCAGGAACACCTGTATCCTCAGTACAGAGACTTGGCTCTAGTCTTCTATTCTGGCAAATGGTAAAATGACTGGTTTTTGTTAAGCGTTACTCTACCTCTGCAAATAGGTTAGAAGGCCACACAGTATAATGTCATGACAAAACTAGTGACTCTGGTGAGAGTAGGCGGGGCTGTCTGTGCGTCTGGCAATAAAAACTGGTGTACTAACTCAGTGACTACAATGAACTACTACTCCTGGGACTTAGACTGTTAAATGTGGGCCTGTTTACTTTCTTAGGGAGTTTAATGTGGTCCTAATAACTACTGTGCAAATACAGTTCGATTGTAATGCTAACTCTGCTCTTGGTCATTTGCATAGCACCATGAGCTTACAGCAGAGAAGGTTCCTTAGCAGAGACTTTAACCATGTAAATTTAAAAAAATAGCTGTCCCTTTTAATACAGAGCAGCAGGATCGAGGATCGCACCCCTCCTGGACACCTGTCAGGTCAGCCAACAACAATTGTGGGGGCTCGTCCGGGATTAGAGCCTCCTACTGACGGTAGCTAATCACCAAGCAATAAACTAAGATTAATGTCCTGGACCAACGTGCTACGCCTGCTCCATCTGGGATACCAGAATGGCTGCTTTACAAGAGTTACGATGAAGAATACAGAGAAAGCTTCATGAGCTTATTAATACTGCTAAAACAGAGGTATTGTACAAGCTTGCAGACACCATTGAGGATGAGGTGGAAGATGACCTAACAGGAGAAAATGCATCAGAGGTGGAACTCTATGACTTCATTGTGGACTTTTTGAACAGTGACTGGCTGGCAAGGCAGGAGGACTAAGGCATGTCTCGCCTGCTAGTAGTCAACAACTTCATCACTGACCTGCAATGACCTCCGGTGGCTGCAGATGAGGATTGTGAGCTTGTTGCAGAAACACACTCTATTGTACCACCCTCAGTAGTTAGTGCAAAGGCAGATAGACCCTGCATGGTAACCAGTCAAGTAACTGAGATTCGGATGTTAGTTATAGCTCTCTGTGTAGACAGAGTGATGAAGCTGAGAATTTTACAGAATTAGAGATAATCCATACTGTCTTAAAGATAATTAAACCAGGTACATTCAAGGATATGTTAATGGCCAAACCTGGGTTAACATTAGCTGAGCTCAAATGGTTCTTTAGAGCATGCCTGAGAGACAAGAGCAGTGCAGAGCTATTTCAGGAGCTTAGCAAAGCTAAGCAACAAGACAGAGAAAACCTACATCAGTATATGTACCGACCGGCTAACGGGGCTAAAACGGCGTGTGATGTTTGCTTCTCAGCAGATTAGCTCAGAGATTCAATACACCAGTCAACTGATTGGCCAAAACTACTGAGAAGGCTCTCACTCCAGTGGGAAACTCTTCTGAGTCCACACAGGTCAGCTCATTCAGTACTGCTCCACCACCAAAGTCCACCGTGAAAGGAAAATGCAGGCCATGTATAACCCAAGGGATTGCTAGTAACCCCTGTTTCCAGTGTGGTCAGGAGGGACACCAGGCTGTGGTTTTCCTGTCCAAGAACCGGGAAACAACAGCAGGTCATTGGGGAGGGACTACCAGTGACCAGACAAAAGCCAGAGTCCCAAAACATTGTAAAAAAAAAAAAAACATGAGAGAAGAACTCCAACTGATAATCAGCAAGTGTTAAGACACACAGTGAAGAAAGGAAACTGTCTAGTAAAAGGTGTATGTTTACCTGTTACCTTAATGGTGAACCAACTGAGGTACTACTGGACAGTGGGGTTCAGGTCACAATAATGGCACAGTCTTGGATAGAGAAGCACTTCCAGTACCTGATGCCAAAATCAAGTCGCTTGAAGATATCTTCAATCTTCAAGCTAATATCTTGATATCTTCTTGCCACCAAGAACAGCTTTGAACTTCATATTAGGAATCATAGACACCAGGCCAACAGACTTTTGTCACCCTTGTCAGCAACCAGGGCAGTCAAGTGTTGATACCTAAATATGTACCATGCAGGATAGCCAGGCACACGAGTGCCAGAGCAAACAGTATCCAAAAAGTGGCATTCCTGTTAACTTCGAGAATCTTGACCAGAAGCAGCCAATCCAGTTCAAAAGTGCTATAACTCTATCCCTAAGCCTTTGTACAGGAAGGTTAAAGACCATTCAATTTCAACTCAACTTTAATTATACAGCGCCAAATCACAAAAGTCACCTCAAGACGCTTTATATTGTAAGGTAGACCCTACAATAATACATACAGAGAAAACCCAACAATCATATGACCCCTAATGAGCAAGCAGAGAGGTCTATTAACACATAGTGAGTGAAGAAGAAACACCCAGTGCATCATGGGAATCCCCGGCAGCCTACGTCTATTGCAGCATAACTAAGGGCGGATTCAGGGTCACCTGGTCCAGCCCTAACTATATGCTTTAGCAAAAAGGAAAGTTTTAAGCCTAATCTTGAAAGTAGAGATAGTGTCTGTCTCCTGAATCCAAACTGGAAGCTGGTTCCACAGAAGAGGGGCCTGAAAACTGAAGGCTCTGCCTCCCATTCTACTTTTAAATACTCTAGGAACAACAAGTAGGCCTGCAGAGCGAAGTGCTCTAATAGGGTGATATGGTACTACAAGCTCATTAAGATAAGATGGGGCCTGATTATTTAAGACCTTGTATGTGAGGAGCAGGATTTTGAGTTCTGGATTTAACAGGAAGCCAAAACAGGAGAAATCTGCTCTCTCTTTCTAGTCCCTGTCAGGACTCTTGCTGCAGCATTTTGGATTAACTGAAGGCTTTTCAGGGAGTTTTTAGGACTTCCTGATAATAATGAATTACAGTCGTCCAGCCTGGAAGTAATAAATGCATGAACTAGTTTTTCAGCGTCACTCTGAGACAGGATATTTCTAATTTTAGAGATGTTGCACAAATGGAAGAACGCAGTCTTACATATTTGTTCAATATGTGCGTTGAAGGACATGTCTTGAGCACCGGGATGTTTTAGCTAAACTTGTTAAACTTCAACCTTTTATTCATACTGCACACCGACACATCCAGTGAAGGGTTAGGTGCAGTGCTGCACCAGCGTCAGGACAACAAGTTACGTGTCATCAGATATGGCTCAAGAACTCCAACATCAGCTGAGAGAAATTACCACCTTCATTTCGGTAAGCTTGAGTTTTTGGCACTAAAGCCGTCCACCTGTGATAAGTTTCAAGACTACTTGTATTATGCCCCCACATTCACAGTCTGCATTGATAATCACATCTTAACATCCATCCTGAGCACTACCAGACTAAATCTGAAGCTGAATATAGATGCAGACACTCTGTGAAGTTACCCAGTAAACCTCCAAGACAGAATGACAGAGCACACAGAGACTATGTCATCAGAGGTGGTGTCTGCAGCATGGCAAGGAAGCAAAGCAGGGCAGGAGGATGAGGGGCCCCAAGCAGCAACTTTTCGGGTGAATAGTAGAAATGCAGCATAAACAGCATAAACAGCATAAACAGCTTGTGCTTCCTGAAAAGCTAAAGCCCCTGGTGCTGAGAACACTTCATAATGACATGGGTCATGTTGGTGTAACACACCTCACCTGTGAACAGTTTTATTGGCCCAACATGCAGTATAGAGGACTATGCAAACAAACGATGTGTCTATATCAAACAGAAGCATCCCAGTCTTCCCCAACGAGCTCCTATGGACTTATCAGTACCAGTAGTCCTTTCAAGTTGCTTTGTATTGACTACCTACACCTAGAGCAAAGTCACGGGTATGAGTACATTCTTGTTCTTGTAGACCACTTCAAACGCTTTGCTCAGGTGTATCCAACAAGGAATAAATATGGGAAAACCGCATTTGACAAAATATTCCATGAGTTTATCCCTCGCTTTGGGTACCCGGAGAAACTCCACCATGATAAGGGGAAGAAGAGTATTTGGAAACAGATAACTGATCATCTTCAGAGAAATTGTTAATTTGAAGAGTTCAGTCAGGTTTCAGAGCTCATCACAGAACACATATAGTCTTAAAAATATGAGTAAAAATATCTTAATAATAATCTTCTTATGATCTCTCACAGTGGACTCTCCCCTGGCTAGAACTCAGTGCAGTGTTCAATACTGCTGACCATAGAATTTAATTATAGAGATCAGTGCATGCCCTAACTTTAAGGCTACTGATTTTAGGGGTTTCATTTATTACTGTCTAACAGACTGCCTCACACACTACCATTACCAATAATCAATAATGGAGTGCCACAGGGTTCTGTGCTGGAACCAAATCTTTTTATTTTAGACATGAATTCTGTTTACAATCCTGTTTACATTATATGTGCTTACCTTAGGCAGTATCATTCATATATTTACATTTAATTTCAGACGTTTCAGCTTTTTCAGGGTGTGGGTGTATGGGGGTCAATGTGCACATTAATCAAATAAGTATAACCGCTACCTTGCATTTGCACAATATCTCTAAAATTAGAAACATCCTGTCTCAGTCTTGATGCATGCTCAGTCATCTGGGTAAGGAAATCCCAAAAAGTGGAAGAGGAGTGAAAGAAGCCATCTATGTCCACTGTGAGCGACCATCTTTGAACAGAGGCGGTGGTTTACGACACCAACTGTCTGCCATCTATAATCCAGTTTTGAGATCCCTTCCCAGACGCCCTGGGCCATCTGACCTCAGGAAATCCCATGATAGGGTGGGGCTAGGTTTCACAATGAGCTCACCCTAAACCCTGGCTGATTGTGACCCACACCCATTTTCACACCTTGGCTCAGGTGATTAGGTAGAGGATCATCAGGGGGTCCTTTTGTCTCTCTTTGGGGGGAAACTCCCACAGGGCTTAAATCTGGGACTCCACATCATTTGAGCCTAGAACTGAAGAAGGTTCTCGGAGGAGAGGTGAAACGTCTTCAAGCAACTTAAAGAAGTCCAGACGCTTTTCTTTCCAAGCTTCTTAGAATACAATGACCTGGATGACTGAGAACCTTCACAGACAAATCCCAAAAAGTTGATTCTAATCATCTGAACACAGTGTTTATGTACTCTTGTACTCTTTATAAGGTTGGGGAAACCTGCAATCAGTCGAGACTGAAGAAGTCACTTGGATGAGTGATGAAACCTTTCTCACACTGAAAACACCACATCCAGATGAACAAGCATCAGCTTTTTTGGATCAAATCTCAGTGTGTTGCTAAAAAACTGGTTCATGCATTTATTACTTCTGGGTTGGGCTACTTTATTATGAGGCTGTCCTACTCCTTGGTAACCCTTCATTTGATCTGAAATGCTGCAGTGAGCGTACTGACAGTGACTAGAAAGAGACACGCCAATATTTTCCCCATACTGGCTTTGCTTCACTGTGTATCTGTTCAGAATCAAACTTAAAATCCTTTTCCTTACATATGAGAGCTTGAATACTGGGGCTACATCTTATCTTAAAGACTGTATCATATTATCCATATCAACCAGCAGCTGGACTCAAGGACCATCAGTCAACTGAAAATGAACTTGAAATCTACTTCAAACTCCAACTAGTTCTTTGAAAAGGTGGAAAGTCTATGTAAACTTCCTAAAAACAATCTGCCAGGTTACCCTCAGAACATTTGTAGTACAGAAAGCAACACTGTCACATGCAAAAGAACATTTACCAAGGTTGAGGCAGACTGGATATTCTTCTTAGCCACAAACCTGTAGTTTGTAACAGTGGACATTTCCAGGAGGTCACAAAAGAAAGAACAACCTTAAAGAACAGAAGGCTTCACGTCTCAGCTAAGGTCATAAGTTCATAATCAGTGTTGGGGAGTAACGGAATACATGTACCGCCGTTACGTATTTAAAACACAAAATATGAGTAACTGTATTCCGTTACAGTTACCGTTTAAAAAGGTGGTATTCAGAATACAGTTACTTTGTTGAAATAAATGGATTACACTGCGGTACTTTCCTGTTTCATTTTGTCGCGGGTCAGGACTGTTTGGGTTTTGTTTGACAGCTACGTTCTGTAGTTCCAGGCGGCAGCGTTACGGTTGCCATGGTTACAGGGTGACGCTCTCTCTCTCTGTCTGTGTTTGCTGGGTGAGAGAGCGCCTTTTTGTTGTTGGTGGTGTGCTAAGCTAACAGGCAGAATGCTACAGGTATAGCTCTAAAGAATGTAGCATCATGGGCAGTGTAGTCCGTGCTGCAGGGAGAATGGACTGCTGTACCCGTTATGTGTCTGTGAGCGAGGAGGGAGAAAAAGGAAAAGTTCGAGCTGTCTCCGAGCAGAAACGGGAGCTGGAAGCATGTAAATATAATAATAACCACTGCAGCCAAAAAGAGAGCCTGACGAGCCCAGTTGTAAGTAAGCTATTAAGACTCGACTGTACACCGTGTTCCTGTTTTCCTCTGAAACAATACGTTCCGTTGGAGCAGTCTTTCAACGCCTCTCTCTGTCTCTCGCAAGAAAAGTTGACCCAGACAACAAAGTAAAGCTAGTTTTCAGCTACGAGCCCGACACGAACCCGACGTATTAGCCAGAGGTCCCTTTACTACGGTTCGGAGCCGCAGACCTTCAGTAACAGTAATAAATCACACAGCAATAGTACATTCACGTAGTTGTAAACAGCATGATAATGTATTAAGTAATCCAAAGTATTCAGAATACGTTACTCTGATTGAGTAACGTAATGGAATACGTTACAGAATACATTTTGGGGCATGTATTCTGTAATCTGTAATGGAATACATTTTAAAAGTAACCTTCCCAACACTGTTCATAATTAACCAATAAGAACGAGACTGGGCAAAAGTGGCATCGATGGGAGAATTCAAGGAGAAAACCACTGCTGACTGAAAAAACCCCACCAAGACTCTTGTGAAAATATTCTGTGGACTGACGAGACAAAAGCTGAGTTTTTTTGGAAGGTTTGTGTCCCTTTTTATGTGGCATTAAATAACACAACATTTCAGACAAATAACCACACACCAACAGTAAAATATGGTGGTGGTTTTGCTGCCTAAAGACCTGGATGACTGCAGTAAATGGAACCCTGCTGTCCACCTAAACTTAAACGAGATGAAGTGTAATTGGGTTCTGCAGCAGGACAATTATCCAAACACGCCAGCAAGTCCACCTCTGAATGGCTTAAGAAAAAGAAAATGAAGACTTTGGAGTGGCCTAGTCAAAGTCCTGACTTTGATTGAGATGCTAACAGTTGAAAAAAGCAGTTCTTGCTCAAAAATGCTCCAATGGGGCTGAATTACAATGATTTTGCAAAGACAAAATTCCTCCCCAGCACTGTAAAAGACTCATTGCCAGTTATCGCAAACTCTTGAATGCAGTTGTTGCTGCTAAGGGTGGCCACTGTTTTATACGCAGGGCCATGTAGGTTTGGATTTTTGTCCCTTAATAGTAAACCCCCTCATTTACAAATTGCATTTTGTGTTTACTTGTGTTATTTTTGCCTAATATTTACATTTATTTTGATGATCTGAAACATTTAAGTGTGACAAACACAAGAAATAGGAAATCAGGAAGGGGAAAAGCACTTTTTCACATCACTTTTTTTCTTTTTCTGATTATTAACTATCTAGATATTATGATATTTATATAATGATAACCTAGTATAATGTTATATATGTTATAATCAAAGGGTCTAATGCAGTTTCTATGCATTATATAACTACAATTGGAATATGTTTCAGTCAACAGGTAAGAAAAAAAAACTTGTGTCAGTGTCTTCCAGCTGGCACCACCCAGTGGGTCCGCTGTCACCAGCTCACCAGTTTAGGCATGGTGGTAATGCTAGCAGAGGACCATCTTGTGGCTCAGCTGAGGGAGCTGCTGGGGCCACCGTTTCGGGTGGTGGGCAGACAGTCAGCCAGTCCTGGCCTCAAGTAGGAGGCTCCAGGTCACTGGCCAGGGATGGCAGACCGATGGCCGCTGTCTCTACTAACACTTTCTACTCTGCTGTAGCTACAGACACTGCACCTGGCCCGCAAGGGGCCACATGGACAAAGTGAAACTGGTGAACTAGGTGGCAATTCCAAAAGTGTCTTTGTGACCACTACCTTTTATGGAGGCCTCGGAGCGCATCAGCATGGACTTTATCGGGCCATTTTACTGGAGTGCACAGGAATATCAATTTGTTTTAGCTCTTATCGAGTATGCGACACAATATCCCAAGGCAATACAATAAATACAAGCATATTTACAAGAAAACTGGGGACATGTTGAATACTTATTTACTTGCTGTACAAGAACAAAACAGGGTCTACACATAGACTTAGGGTTAGTATATATTTTAGCAGATCAAAAACAAGTACCTTACATACATTTCAACCTTACATTTACTCTGTTATGATATTTTTCTTTATGTGCTTTACAGGTAGAAATTCACTACTGGGGGCACATGTGAACCCTAACTGTAGCCTTAATCTTAGGTCTAAAGAGCCTTGAGGATAACAGTTAAATAAGGGGACACCAAGCTACATTAAGTTCCCTGTGAAGAAAAAAATAAATTACAATGTAATAAACTTTACAGAACAAACGAAAACAAAGTCTACACAGTCCCTCGCTGTTTCACATAAATGAAGGGAATCTGAACTCTCTAAACAAAACTCTGACAAAGACTTCCATGCTTTGACCAACTGAAGCAAAGCAGAGTGGCAGGATAAAAGGGAGAGGATGGAGGGGGGAGGTGCAGTATGTACAAGGAAGTGCCAGGCTGAGCTGTTTGCTGGCTTTGTGCTTTCAGCCATACAGGAACAGTAGAAAGTGTGCAAGGACGCAAACACACTGATGTTAAACTGAATGTGATTCTCTCTCTCTCTGTCTCACACACACACACACACACACACACACACACACACACACACACACACACACACACACCAGTAGATCATTGAAACACCTCAGGATTCGATGTCTATACCCGGGCACAGTGATGATGGTGAACTTGCTCCAAAGGCTCCGCTAACATAGGGAGGTACAGACTATATAATGCACTCATTCTGAGCACTCAAAGCACTTTACACAACTTGCCTCATTCACACATTCACATCTGAACTTTTTTCTATGCTTTTTCTGTGAAAGTGCTTCTAACTAACATTTACATGCATTCATACTCCGATGGATGTATTACAGAGCAACTTGGGGACATACCCAACGAAATTTGGCATGCAGACTGGAAGAGCCAGGGATGGACCCGCCAAGCTTCCCATTAGCAGATGATCTGCTCTACCTCCTGAGCTACAGCTGACCCAAGATGGCTTTCAACCATGATTTTTTCTGAACTGACTCGGAAGAAAACCAGTCCACCTGCAGCTCCTCTGCTTCACATCAGAACAACGAATATGGTGTCTTGGCTGGCTGGGGCAGTGGCACACTGAGTCAATGACAGGCTCTGCAGCTCATCCTCCGAGAAACCGTGGATGTCCAGCACATCATCATCATCCTGGTGATTGTCAAGTTCAGCTGAAGCTAGCTAGCATTCTTGCTTAGTTCTAGCTCACCCTCTTCTAACCCATCAACATACTTCATTCAGCCCAGTCAGATGCAGGTACATCAACTTGCCTTTGGATTCAGACAAACCCAAGTTCCTACACTTAGAAAGGAAAGCTTCATGCCGTGCTATAGCCATGTTTCCCAGTAATTTCTCCACAAACGTCACCCATCTTTCTAGGGTCTTGTGCTGGAGCTGACAACAAATTGCACAGGCTTCAGGTTCAGTCAATGTGTGGTGAAAACCCAGGTAAATGTGACATGCCTCATTCTGCTCTTGCTGTGGACTGCTGGCGACAGGGACAGCCATGAGATTTCTGCTTGCTTGCTTAATTTTGGTACTCATACGAAACCACAAACACTGTACAAGAAAAGCTGTAAACAGTTAGCACTCGGCAGGCAGCCCAAATACCAACTGAGTGGTGGTGTCTCAGTTGGTACCAGTAACAGTGGCAGTTAAGCTAACTGAGGGGTGACTGTGATGACACAGGTGTATAATTTGATTGAATGAACCCTGGTGCTACCCCCTGCCACTTTTCTGTGGACTTATTTTAATTCTAATATTGTATCACTTAAGTGTCTTTTCATATATTTGAGAATGGTTTCTGTAAGCCATCAATTGCCATCCGATTTTTGATCGTTTTTATTGCATTTTTATTCTGTCGCTGTCACCATGCCTTCAGCAACTGGAAACCTCTAAAATCTAATGATGTGAAATGGCAGAGTGTTCCCGTGGAGCTTGCTGGCACTGGTTGCCATCTTCCACCCACTGACATTTGTATTTCAGTACACAACAGCCAAGCTTCTTCAGCTTCATTCTATTTACGTCATCCCAGTCAGAAATACACTCACCGAGGATCTCGTTGGAACTTATCATGATCATAATCCAATACAACAATTCTGGTCTATTTTCCTTTGATCCCCACATAGACCTGGTTAGACTGTTAACAAGTGTCCCGGCTCACCCGACCTGGTCGGCTGATGCCACAATTGAGATAAAGAAACTCTCCTTCGGGTTATTTAATGTGAATTCGCTCACCAATAAGGGCTTCTACTGTGTGATCTCCTGGCCAGTCATTAAGTTTGATTTTCTTTGTTTGACTGACTTGACACCAACCCAGTGACATGGTGTAGCTTGGTTAGTTTACACCTATCAGCCCTGCGCATTTGGCCGTGGTCGCAGTGTTGTGGTAGTTTACAACAAGAAATGGAAAGGATCATCTAAAACTATTCTTCTGTACGCCTCATTTGAGTCCATTGTTTTACAAATCAGTGGGCCAACTACTCCTATATATGTTACAGTGTATTGCCTGCCCAAGCTAAATAATGACTTTTCAAATTCATTTTCTGAGTTCCTCCAATGAGTTTCTTCTGGTTTTCAATGTTATTTTGCTGGTTGACTTACATATAGACAATCTCACTAAAACTCCTAAGAGGGATTTCGTGTTCCATATCTGACCAAATTTTTAATGCCAATTTAATCTTGTTTAAGTCAAACTCTTTTCGTTCTGTGTCATATTGCAACATTAAGCACATTGACATATTTGCCTTTTCCCACGTACTCGACAGTCTCCCAAGAGACCATATCCTGATGAGATGGTGTTTTACTACACAGAAGGCTTCACCCCAAAAAGGAGCACCCCAGAACTGCCCCAACTTAAAACTAAAGGTTGTTACCTGGAAGGTCTTTATGGGCTGGGTCTGTGACCCAGCATTTTGATATATTGTTTATTTCTTTTATTAGTATGGGGAAATATTAAGTTCTTGTTTTGTATTATTAGTTAGAACTTGAGGCTTCATGTTTTGTCATTTATTGTTTGGGTTAAGCTCATCTAGCTCCCGTAAAACCCCAAGTGGTTCAGTTTTGTTATTGATCCCCTCATTTCCCCTTTTCCCCGGGCTTTGGGCTCACCTGCCCTTTGTGTTTCATGTCTCATGTGTCAAGCCCATGTTGTTTGTCTGCCTCATCATGTTTCCTGTGTTATTTTGTAAGAGTCCAGTATGTTCTTTGTTCATTGTATTTAGTTTCCCTTCCCCTGCCCTGTTATTAGGTTCATGTGTGTCAGCGGTGTTCCCATGTGTTAATGTTCCCATTGTTGTTTATTGTGTCTTATGTGTCATGTTTCTGGTTGATGCTGTCGTGCCTGTGTCTTGTCATGTTTTCCTGTTTATTTTGAAAGTCCAGTTTTCATGTCATTGTGTTTGAGTTTACATTTCCTGTGCATCGTTATGTTCATCCTTGTCACCTCATGTGTGTATTTAAGTCCTCTGTTTTCTATGTTTCGTTGTCAGGTCGTCTGTTTGCTTCCCCAGAGTGTTTCGTTATAGTTTACTCAGTGTTCATAGTTTGTCATAGTATTTTCATTGAGTTTCTTAGTCCTTTAGTTTTCTGAGTGTTCACAGTTTTCTTAGTTTTCATAGCTTCATGCTTTTTCATGTGCCAACATCCAACTAAAGGATCGTCTTCTGTTCAGCCAGCAACTCCGCCTTTCAGTGTCTGCTTCTGGGTCCTGTAAACTAAACTTATCGGCGCACCTCGCCGTGACAAAGACTGGTCTTGTTGTTCATAAGAATATTTATCAGAACACGTGTCCCAGTATAAGGATGCTCTAAATCTCAATATCATGCAAAAATAATTAGGTCTGATGAAGGGAATACTAGGATTCTTTGTCTCTACTGAAAATCCCACTATCCAATCAGGTAATTTTCTGAGTTGACATGGAGAGGTGAGTGACGGTACATAGCTGATGGTGGTGCGTCTATGAGGTGGAATCTGTCTGTATTACTGTGCAGGTTGCAACCAAAGGTGAAATCCACATAGGAGAAGACCACTAAAGGCCACTTGAGTGTTAGTTGTCCAACAACTAGACCAGGTGATGTCATGCAACATTTACATCAAACAATAGTGCTACTGATATTAAAAAAATATGAAGGAATAAATAAGACACACATTACTGATGGACCTGTGACATTAGCTAGTTTTTATTAAATAAAAAACTGCAATTTTCTGCAGTGTAGAACCTGATGACACCAGACAAATGGATGCCCTTTTTAACTGTATCTTGGATATAAGATCTTGGATGGCAGAAAACTTTTTACAACTTAACCAGGACAAAACTGAAGTTTTAATTGTTGGTCCTGAGGCTCAGAGAGAGAAACTCTTGTCTAAATTAGAGGCATTTTCACTATGTCCTTCGCTACAAGTGAAAAACCTGGGTGTTATTTTTGACTCTGAGCTTGGTTTTATCCCACATGTTAAACATGTAACCAAAATTGGATTTTATCATCTAAAAAATATAGCCAGAGTCGCCCTATTCTCTCTCGGGCCAACACGGAGATGCTGATGCATGCTTTTATTACCAGTCGCATTGATTACTGTAATGCCCTGCTCTCTGGTCTTCCTAAGAAGAATATTTCAACTTTACAACTTTTGCAAAACTCGGCAGCTCGTGTGCTGACGGAGACCAGAGGGTGGGCCCACATTACACCGGTTTTAGAATCGCTGCACTGGCTCCCCGTGTGTTTCAGGATCGATTTTAAAGTTCTTTTATTGGTTTTTAAATGTCTTAATGGTCTTGGGCCTTCTTATCTCTCAGATCTGCTTTTACCATACGAACCCTCGCGGACCCTGAGGTCCTCTGGTACTGGCCTTTTGATTGTCCCTAAAGTCAGGACACATGCTCACGGAGAGGCAGCTTTTCAGTGGTATGGTCCTCGTCTGTGGAACAGCCTGCCGGAGGAGCTCAGGGCCGCAGAGAACGTACATGTTTTTAAGAACAGGCTCAAGACCCACCTTTTTAATTTAGCTTTTACTTAGCGTTTATTTATTTTATGCTTATTTATTCTATCCTGTTATTCTATTATTAATTTAGGATTTACCTAATATTTGTTTGATTTTATTCTTATTCGTTTTTTAATCTTCTTATTCTATTTATATTTATATTGTATCCTGTTCTTATTTATTTTATCATTTTACCCTATATATATTGTATTGCGTCATATCTCCAGTGTTTCCTCGGAGGGCGCTCTCTGCACCGGGGCTGTGATTGACCGTGGCTGCTGGGTCTCTGGGGTCCTCTCAGCCTGGTTGGGGGGCTCCTTGGCCTCCCTCCTGCTGTGTGCCCAGCCTGGAGGCTGCGGTCTGTGACCGACTCCCGGTGCAGACGGCTCTCTGTTATAATGTTTCCTCACTTGGCTCATGCGAGCCCAGCCCAATTTTTACTCTTTAAGTGTGCGCGTGTGTGTATGTGTGTGTGGGTGGGGGTGGGGGGATATATGTGTATTGAGAGTGTGGGGAGTGAGTTGGAGGGTGGGGTGGGCTGCTTTTAACTATGTAAAGCACTTTGTGCTACATTTTCTCTGTATGAAAAGTGCTTTATAAATAAAGATTGATTGATTGATTGATTGATATTGATGGGACCCAGACACAGTTTACTGATTCATTACAGAGCCTATGATCCCTTCATTGGGTGGGTGTGGCTCAGGAGGTGGTCGATTCCTAGCTCCTCTACTCTACATTTCCTGAATGGTAAGGCTGGAAGGAAGTATTTCTACACTGGAGAGAGGCTACAGTTGTGATCTACTATGGTCCACAATGGGTAGCTGTTGTGGAGATTTGGCTAGTTTAGCATTTTGCTAGAACATCCTCTTCTAGTTTGGTGAAGTCCCTATCTTCACCCACTTATCCTGGAGGTATAAGTGGGTAACTGTTCAGAGTACCCGACCTTCTTGGAGTCCCTGGGTGGGGTGCTTGAGGGTGCTCCACCTGGGGACTCTGTTGTCCTACTGGGAGACTTCAACGCTCACCTGAGCAACGACCGTGAGACTTGGAGGGGCGTGACTAGGAGGAACGGCTTCCCAGATCTGAACCCGAGCAGTGGTCTGTTACTGGACTTCTGGGCAAACCACAGTTTGTCCATAAAGAACACCATGTTCGAATATGAGGGTGTCCATAAGGACGCAGGGTGATTTTGTAATTGCATCATCAGATCTGCGACCATATGCTCTGGACATACGATTGAAGAGAGGGGTTGAGCTGTCAGCTGATCACCACCTGGTGATGAGTTGGATCAGGTGGCGGGGGAGGATACTGTACAGACCTGGTGCACCTAAACGTACAGTGAGGGTACACTGAGAATGCCTGACAGAGGCCCCGGTCTGCAAGATCTTCAATGCACACCTCCAGCAGAGCTTCAACAGCATTCAGACTGGGAACATGTTCAGCACCTCCTCGTCAAAGACACTGCACTGAGCTGCGGCTGCAAGGTGGTTGGTGCCTGTCGTGGTGGTAGCCCCCAAACCAAATGGTGGACACCAGAGGTGAAGGGAGCCACCAGGAGTCCTATCAGGTGTGGGTAGCCTGTGGGACTTCAGAGGCAGCTCAGATGCTTCTCTGAGGTTCATCACTAACTGTAAATTTCAGACTCACCACTGTGAGTTATACTCTCAGGTAGGATGGCCTGCTTTGGTAAGTCGGAGGAATTCTCATTTCTACAGTTTTATATATAAGGCGATACTTGGGTTGCTGCCTTCTTATCTATGTTCCCTGCTTGTAATGAAACATGCTGGTCAGTATTCTCTTCGTCCGCATGGTTACTTGTTGCTTTCTGTTCCATTTGCCCGAACTGAACTTGGTAAAAGAGCTTTTGTCCATTTAGCACCCTCGGCCTGGAACAAACTGCAGAAGGAATGGAAAATGACTGAATTCATTTCATTAAGTGCTTTTAAATCTAAACTACGAATCCTTGAGGCCAAGTCCATAACATGTAACTGTTTCAATTAGATTGATTGTCATTTTAACTGACTTTTTTATTTTTATTTGAATTTTATTGAATTTTTTTTTTTTATTTGTATTCTTTCACTTATTGTTGCATGTGTGTTGTTGCTGCCTGTGTTTGAGTAATTTCTGTAACTGTGAGACATCTGCTGCTGTCTATCTTGGCCAGGTCTCCCTTGAAAAAGAGGTTTTTAATCTCAATGGGATCTTCCTGGTTAGATAAAGGTTAATAAATAAATAAATAAATGTACCGACTGTATGACTGTATACAGTCGGTATCGGACTGTAGTCGGACTGTATGAATTGAGAATAGTAGACCCAAATGCAGACACAAAAGAACGTGGAACAAAACTTGATATTAACAAAAGGTCGTTTAATAAGGCTGATTTTTTTTTAAAAAGGTGCAAGACAAAAGGCAAGGCAAACTGATGCAAAACTAAATATTAACCTAAACTGGGAGAACTAAAAAACAACATGAAGAACCCTGACATGAACCTAAACAAACCTGGAGATGAAACCTGGAAACATGGCAAGAAACAACAGATGACCTGACAAGGAATGTATGAAAACAAACACACAGGAGGTGATCAGGGGAAGCAGAAACACATGGGGAAACAGCTGACACAAATGAACATAACAACATCACAGTGGAAGAGTAAAACTAAACACATTGAACAAAGAAAAACAGGAAACAAAACAGAGTCCCAAGAAGACAGTTCAGGGGACCGACCCGGAGGTCAGCAGCACAAGAGTCCATAACTAAAGAGGTCCGGAGCTTGGCCGCCTGGAAGCAGCTGACAGCCAGGAAGTGGCCAGCGACGGTGTGCTGGACATGGACAAGTAGGATGTGGACGAGCAGTCCGCGCTGGATGTGGATGTGGATGAGCAGGCCGCGCTGGACATGGACAACAACAACCCTCAGGCGGCTTGGCAGGCGGTCGATGGTGGTGTAAACATGCACAGAAATCCTCTGGTGGCTTGGCGTGTCAAGCGCGCTGGACATGACTTGGCAGAGGCAGGACCATACGAGGCAGGATCAGATACGGGCGCTGGAGCTAGACCAGATGGCGCCATGGCAACAGTAGGCAAAGAAGTAGGTGGTAGTGCAGCAGGCGACGGCGTGGAAGCCACAGGTGGTGGAGCAGGAGGTGGCTGAATAAACTCACAAGAGCCCTCAGCGGACGCAGCAGGTGGTGAAGCTGCAGGCAATGCAGCAGGATGCTGGATGGGCTCGGCCGACCCTCCAGCGAGAATAGGAATGGGTGCAGGCACCTGCAGGACACTAGTCACTCCCACCCGAGGAGTAGATATAGGTGCGGAGGTCAGCTGTGTCTTGGTGGGCCTCACCTCAGGGACTGGCATGGGTGGCAGAGCAGACCGGAAACCAGCCACTCCCATGCGAGGAGTAGGTACAGGTGTTTGAGAAGGCCGGGTCACAGCTGCTCTGACCTTGGACACCGGAACAGGCACCGGCAAATGCTGGGCAACTGCTGTCTCCACCCGAGGAGCTGGAACGGGTGCAGGGATCGGCAGAGCCTCAGCCAGCCAGGAACCCAGAGCAGATGTTGAATGTCTTGTGGGGGATAGGGGACCCTCCTGCCAGAGATGCTTGGAAAGTCAGGCTTACTGACTCATTGGCTCATTTCTCTCAAATCAAATACAGAGATTTGAATTTTACTGTTTTAACCTTCGTAAAAGTGAAAACGTTTTTAAAGTTCTTTTTAAAGCTTGGGTATTTTTTATCACTCTGTAAAAGTCCTGCTCTGATCACATGAATATAAACATTTGTGTTTTTGTACCAAGGGGAACACTAAACAGACAGCAGTCATCAGCTTATGTCAGTGGACGATGACACATTAGTTCAGGAGTATGACCAGGAGCATCCTTCTCACTTTTAACTGATGCACCACAGAGCAGATTGTCAGTGTAGAGTTGCACAGAAACAGCCACAAGTGCAAAACACTTAAACTATAGCATTTACCACCACACGGTGTATTAAAAAGAAAGGAGATTTTTGGCCAAACCAACAAAATCTTTGCTCATCACATAATTTAGTTCCTTTTCCCAAGATTAATTTAAAGTTGAACAGTTGGAAACAATGGAGGAAAACACATAGAGCGTATCTATTTGCAATTGGGCAGAGCTAAAAACTAAAAATACCAGCTGTGCAGACATACAGAGCTATCCAAAGAGAAGATTTTGGAAGGGAAATGGGCAAATTAAAATCAGTTGTTTTTTAATGAGCAGTCACAGAACACCCTGTAAAACCTAGACATGAACTATTACATGATTAAAAGTGTAAAATGAAAAGCAAGCAACTGAATATGGCATGTGATAATAAAAAAACACGTTAGTGTCTTTGTGTACTTAGAAAATAGAGTTTAACAAAGTTTTACTAAGTCAGCACACCAGTTAAAAATAACTTCTTTTTAATTGACATTTAGGAATCACTGTACAATACCATCAACTTCAGCAATTTGTTACTACATGTATTTTTCTTTTTTTCCTGTTTTTAAACAACTAAAATATCCATACAAAAGGAATGAAAGAAGAAAAAAAAGAAGCAAAACAGAAAGAAGAAAAATAAAATAAAAATACAAAAAAAAGGCATGTAGGGAGTTTTTGTTTCCATTAATATAACTAATATATCCTCTAATAGTTAACACAGTCAAAATCAAAATCTGGCCTGCATGTTTTTATATAGTCCATCCCTTTCTTTCATCATAGTTCACATCTGCTGTCATTTTCTCCATCATGTAAATGTCCATTGTGATGTCTATCCACATGTTCATAGTTGGGCTCTCAGAAGAAAGCAAGTTTTTGTGATGGCTCTTTTTGCCTGCTGCCAGTAAAATATTAAACAAATATTTATCGTTCATCCGTCTGGCATAAGTCCAAAAAATAGAAAAATAACATAACATAAAAATAACATATTAAATAGCAGACAATTTAAGTTTATATTGCTATACTATAGCTATAACTACATTAATGGTGATTAGCCATAGCAGATACTTTTGGAGAGACTGTTTCATTTAATCAGCAACAAAATGGGCTCAACCAGATCTCGTGGAGAAACGTAAGACTCAGTTAAAATAGCTACTGAATATATGCTGTTTACGTTATCTATGTCACATTCTACTGTAATGAGTAATAATAAGAGAATCGGTAACAAATGAATAAAACTGATGCATTTATCTATTTGTGTCCACTGTCCCCTCATCCTTCTCTAAGATAAGTAACTTCAGAACAAGTAGTGCACAAAAACACCTCAGGCTAAATGGCTGTTTTAAGGGTGACCTATTTCCCAGAAAGCACCATGCCTCCCATTTTTGTGATGGATGCTTTTAGACATCCTTTCCCCCGTCCCCTCACTTGCTCATGGATGAGAACAGTTGCCAGTGTGTGCTTGGATGCTACAGTGTGCCACACTGTTGCCACCTGGCATTATTTTAATTCACAGGAACACAAAAGAGGAGAATGAGTGCAAAGATTGGACAAAGACTTGTTTATACACAACCTCTTTTCTGGCATTTTCTGAGATTTTTTTTTCATTGGGGTAGCAAAGCACAGGGTAGGTACAAGAAGAAAACAGGTCAGATTGGTAAAACTGGTTTAGGATTAGGCATCAGATATAGAGATTGAAAATGTGACGTCACTCAGGGGTAAAACCGCAAAGGATTCTGGGAACTCGTGGCAAGAGGTACTAGCGCACGCAGGCTTTCAATTGAAATCAGTCACACAGCGATAAAAAGAAACACAAAAATGTCAAGAAGCTGTTGTATTATTAACTGCAACAGCCGGTCGCATGACAGCCACGGGAAGCCGACGGGTAAAGAGATCGGTTGTTATCGGATTACGTCGTTGAAGAGAAATTGTTCGAGCCGTGTTTCCGAAGTAACAAAGAGGCGACTGGATTGCAGCCATTCAAAGACCAAATATAACGTCCCAGAACACTCCAGCTCACAGGTTAGTCTGCTCCAAGCATTTACACAAAGGTCAGTCTGCTGTTGTAGTTAATGCGTCATTTTTCTTAACATAATTGGTGATATAGGTTACAAGCAAGTCTGGCGCTGAACAGAAATTGTCGCGCTATGCTCCTTTGTTTATTGTGCATAAATAGTGAATTGTCCTGACACAATATTGTGTTTCGCTTCTGTTATTATGGTACATTGACAAAAACATATACTTTTATTCACAGGATAAAACAGTTGTTTTGTATCACTAATTGTCCAGTACGATTACAGCATACAATATTATTGTCACTGCTACATTTCTGTTATGCTACCAGAAATTATTTCCACTACTAATTAATTACCGTTGAGCTCAAAGGTCCTATTAATAAACGGTTAAGGAATGTGTATTTATGACGATTTGTGAGACTGGTAAACTTATGATATGTACGATGGTCTTTACTTTCTACACGGTGCATTTCAAGGTCCTGCACCCATCCGTCGGTAAACTGTACCTGGGCTTGTTGCAGTGACCTGAAGTTACTAAACTTCATGAGTGTATGCACTCACTCCAAGAACCGTATAAGTGATCATCCTTAAGTGATCAAGATGGCGCCGAGTATGGCAGCCTCGTCGCGAGCTCCCCCAAGCAACGGCTTTCTTCTGTGTTTAATTTTACTTTTCCTTTATTTTTTCACGAGCAGCACTTGTCTCCTTGTGTACGACCGACAAACCTTACTGGACATAAAAGACGGACTTTCTTATAACTTTCCGGAGTTCAAGTTTTGCAACACGGACGCTCCGTTTGCAGACCCCCCATTCATCTCACCTGAGACGCCTTTGTTCTCTGGCCCTGGAGGCCGCAAACGCCGACGCAGAGGGAGAAGATCTGGCGTTCTGGTTCGACTGAGACGGCGCACTTACAGACCACCGTTACCCAGTTTATTACTGGCTAATGTGCAGTCTCTGGAGAACAAGCTGTGCGAGCTTCGGGCACGGATCTCATTCCAGCGAGAGATGCGGGACTGCTGCGTGATCTGCCTCACAGAAACCTGGCTATCGGACAAGGTACCGGACTCCGCAATACAACTACCGGGGTTCTCCGTGCATCGCGCGGACAGGTCACAGGATCTTACTGGGAAAAGCAGAGGCGGTGGTGTGTGTTTCATGATCAACAACAGCTGGTGTGATTATGCTAACGTGCACCCGGTCAAATCCTTCTGCTCACCGGACCTGGAGTACCTGATGATTAAGTGCCGGCCATTCTGGCTACCGAGGGAATTTACAGCAGTGATTATTACGGCCGTTTACATTCCCCCACAAGCCGACACTGACCGAGCACTCAGGGAACTGTACAGCGCGATCAGCAGCGAGGAAACCGCACACCCAGAGGCAGCGTTTATCACAGCCGGAGACTTTAATAAGGGAAACCTGAAGAAAGTCTCACCAAAACTCCATCAACACATCCTTTTCAACACACGTGGAAACCGGCTACTCGACCACTGTTACACCTCTTTCCGGGATGCGTACAAAGCCCTCCCCCGCACCCCATTCGGCCAATCAGATCACTGCTCCATCCTGCTCCTGCCCGCCTACAGGCAGAAGCTGAAACAGGAAGCTCCAACCCGGAGGGCGGTGCACTGTTGGACGGACCAATCGGAGTCTGCGCTGCGGGACTTTTTTGATCACGCGGACTGGGAAATGTTTCATGTGGCTGCTAGGGACATTGATGAATACACGGACTCAGTCTGCGGATTTATCAGGAAATGCGTGGAAGATGTCGTCCCATCCAGAACAGTTAAATCCTTCCCAAATCAAAAACCCTGGATTAACGGAGATGTTCGCGCGGCACTGGCGGCACGGAACACCGCCTTTGCCTCCGCGAACACATCGGACTACAAACACGCACATTACCAACTCCGGAAGACGATCAAAGCAGCCAAACGTGAGTACAGGGACAGGGTGGAGCAACAGTTTGACAACCCTCGGAGTATGTGGCAGGGACTAAACACGATCACAGACTTTAGAGGGAAAACCAGCACACCGCAGACCACGGCCTCTCTGTGTGAGGATCTAAACGTATTCTATGCTAGATTCGACACAGCGAACACCATGAGACCGGACAGTGTGCGCACCGCGGATGACGTCAGTGCGCACACTGTGTCTGAGGAGGATGTGCGGAAGTGCTTCAGGAAGGTGAACGCGCGCAAAGCTACTGGTCCGGACGGGATTCCCGGCCGCGTCCTCAAGTCATGCGCGGCTCAGCTGGCTGGAGTGTTCACACACATCTTCAACCTTTCCCTCTCTCTGTCTGTAGTCCCAGCCTGCTTCAAAATGGCCACCGTCGTCCCTGTACCCAAATCCTCCACCATCTCCTCATTGAACGACTGGCGACCTGTAGCCCTGACCCCCATCGTAAGCAAATGCTTCGAGAAGCTGGTCAGGGACTTCATCTGCTCTGCACTACCCGACTCACTGGACCCTCTACAGTTTGCATACCGCCACAACAGGTCCACTGATGATGCCATAGCCCTGACACTACACACTGCCCTGTCACACCTGGAGAAGAGAGACACGTATGTGAGGATGCTGTTTGTAGATTACAGCTCAGCATTCAATACCATCGTTCCCTCGAAGCTGGACAGGAAACTGCAGGATCTAGGACTGAGCAGCTCCCTCTGCAGCTGGATCCTTAGCTTCCTGTCTGACAGACGCCAGGTGGTCAGACTGGGCAGCATCACCTCATCCCCCGTCACACTGAACACTGGTGCTCCACAGGGGTGTGTACTGAGCCCTCTCCTGTACTCTACACCTACGACTGCACAGCCACTAACAACTCCAACATCATTGTGAAGTTTGCAGACGACACTACAGTGGTGGGTCTTATCACCAACGGTGATGAGACGGCTTACAGGGAGGAGGTCAGCACCCTGACCCACTGGTGTCAAGACAACCATCTCACCCTCAACGTCGCAAAGACAAAGGAGTTGATAGTGGACTTCCGGAGGTGCAGAGAAGTACACACCCCCATCACCATCAACGGCGCTGCTGTGGAGAGAGTGAGCAGCTTCCGGTTCCTTGGCGTACATCTGGCTGAGGATCTTACGTGGTCAGTACACACAAACAAAACAGTGAAGAAGGCGCAGCAGCGCCTCTTCTTTCTCAGGAGACTGAAAAGATTCGGCATGAGCCCCCGCATCCTCAGGACCTTCTATCACTGTGCCATTGAGAGCATCCTCACTGGATGCATCACCACCTGGTATGGCAACAGCACCGTCTACAACTGCAAAGCTCTCCAGAGAGTAGTGCGGTGCTCTGAACGGATAATTGGAGGTGAGCTTCCCTCCCTCCAAGACATCTACAGGAAGCGCTGCCTGAGGAAAGCGGGGAGGATCATCAAGGACTCCAGTCACCCCAGCCATAAACTGTTCAGACTGCTTCCATCAGGAAGGAGGTTCTGCAGCATCCGGTCCCGTACCAGCAGACTGAGAGACAGCTTCTTCCATCAGGCCATCAGACTGCTGAACACGTCATAGACACCTCAGCTTCACTACTGGAACTTCAACATTATGCACTCCATACTGTACAGTAATGCCACTTGTTTTGCACATATTCAACTCTGTATATTTTATATATTTTATTATTATTATTATTATTATTATTTTATTTTATTTTTTTACTATTTAATTTGTAAAAATGTGTATACACACACACACACACACACACACACACACACGTAGGAAAATATTTAGTATACACATCCAGAAATGCATACACTATTATATATTGTACATATATTTATTAGTTTCAGGTTGGCCATTCTTGTATTTTGCTCGTTTGTGTTGTTGTGTTTGCACATCTCTGTTGCTTGTGGGGCTCGCACACAAGAATTTCACTCGCATGTGCTGTGCCAGTGTGCCTGCACATGTGATGTGACAATAAAAGTGATTTGATTTGATTTGATTTGATAATTATAAATATGAGCGTGGTGAAAGTTGGGCAGCACGCTAACGTCTTTTGTCCCTCTGTGTGCTCGTAAGGATCTAACCCTTTCACACCTTTGATTTTTTTCCTCGTATCTTTTCTTTGACTTTTCATCAAGTCGGCATTGTACACGTTTTGTACATAACATTTTGGGGGGCAAAGAAAGAGCAAGAATTTATTGGAACCGAAGAATGAACGTTTTGTGGTGCTGCAAATGCTTGCATTTGATGCGGTACTTGGATTGTTTTGCCACGAGTTACCGGCATGCAATGCGCGAAAGTCACGTGGTCTGTCAATCTCTATACTGAAGAAACGTAAGGTTTAGGTCAGGGCTTTGTGTCTGTGGTAGTGATGTGTCGGTCACAAACGAAACGGCTCTTAGAGGCGGATCTTTGACATGAACGACGTGAGCCGGCTCCTTATCACGAGCCGTCACGTGTTTTTTTTTTTTCTTACTCTCTCTCTCTCTCTCGCACTTTTTTCCCGCTTCATTCTGCACGCCAGCCTTGTGCTTTGCGCTGGGCAGAGGGGGGAGGGGCGGTAGTTACACTCACAGTAGCACAGGAACAGAGCGGGAGGGAGGGAGAGAGAGAGCCAGGGACAACAAGGTCACATTAGAAAGGTATAGTAATCATCCACAACTATTTTCAGTTGCAGATGATAAAGGATTCAGAAAGTTTATTCATGCAGGTCCATATGACAGAGAATGTGCATCTTCTTTTTGTTTTCATATTTTAATTTATATTTAATTGTGTTGTGGTTTGCAGCGTTTTGTTGCTTAAACCTATTTTCTGCACATTCCAGCACATAAAATAAAATATTTTTTGTGTTTACACTCAGTCTTTCAAATAGATGCAAGTAAAACACAGCAGAAAATAAATAAAGTCAAAGACTCAGCGTTCCTGTTGCTCTATTTTCACCTGTAAAGCAGGAGTGCGGTAGTGCATTTACATGCACAAATTGGAGTCTATTAGATAGATATGATACAAACCACTGCAGCACAGTACCTGTAATACCTACAGCATGTTCTAATCGCTCTAATAGGATATTATGGTCGACAGTATCGAACGCTGCACTGAGGTCTAGCAGGACAAGCACAGAGATGAGTCCACTGTCAGAGGCCATAAGAAGATCATTTGTAACCTTCACTAAAGCTGTTTCTGTGCTGTGATGAGCTCTGAAACCTGACTGAAACTCTTCAAATAAGCCTCTGCAGATGATCTGTTAGCTGTTTGACAACTACTCTTTCAAGGATGTTTGATATAAAGGAAGGTTGGAGATTGGCCTATAATTAGCTAAGACTGCTGGGTCTAGAGATGCTTTTTGAGTAAAGGTTTAACTACAGCCAGCTTGAAGGCCTGTGGTACATAGCCGATTATTAGAGATAGGTTGATCATATTTAAGATCGAAGAATTAATTAATGGCAGGACTTCTTTGAGCAGTTTTGTAGGAATGGGGTCTAAAAGACACGTTGATGGTTTGGAGGAAGTAATTATTGAAGTTAACTCAGAAAGATCAATTAGAGAAAAAGAGTCTAACTTAACATCAATGGTACTAAGAGTAGCTGTAGATAATATTACATCTGTGGGATGATTATTGGTAATTTTTTCTCTAATGATAAAAATGTTATTTGTGAAGAAGTTCATGAAGTCATTACTAGTTAACGTTAAAGGGATGGTTGGCTCAACAGAGCTCTGACTGTTTGTCAGCCTGGCTACAGAGCTGAAGAGAAACCTGGGGTTGTTCTTATTTTCTTCAATCAGTGATGAATAGTAAGATGTTCTGGCTTTGCGGAGGGCTTTCTTATAAAGCAGCAAACTATTTCTCCAGGCTACATGATGATCTTCTAAATTAGTAAGACTCAATTTCCACTCCACCAGAACACTACTCTGTGGGAGTAACGTACTTCAGTCATATTGATCCAGGTGGAAGGTTAGGAAAATAAAACATTCATGCCAGTCGAAATAATGACCCATCTTTCTTCTACAACCTATTTTCATTAGAGTGCAATTCAACCAACATCATCAGTGCTGGACACTTCAATACAGTTATCAGTCCCACACTCGACCGGTGACACTCACCTGGTAGCTTAAGACTTTGGTGTTCCACAGATATCATAAAACAATATATGAATCATTATGGTCTCAATGACAGCTGGAGGAAAAACAACCCTTCATCCAGAGACTTATTTTTCCATCAATCCCTCTCACGCATTGCTTTCTCTGTCTCAGTAACTCCCTTACAACAATCCACTCAATCATACTTAGTGAATGGGATTTTTCAAAACACTTTCAATATTATTAATATATTTAAAACCTTTTATAGCCAGCTATACTCTTCTGACCACAACCCAAAGTAGAAAACTTTCAATGAAAACTTAGATTGACCCAGACTTTCCAAAAAGCAAGCAGACATGTTGAATGAACCTGTTACTATAGATGAACTCCATAAAGCACTTAGTAAATGCCAAATATGAAATCACAATGGATTTCCGGCACAATTTTATAAATACTTCTGCCAAATCATGTTGTCATGATCCCACAGAGTAATGACACAAATAATACCAAGCGATATTATGACTCTCCAACTAAAAACTAACCAACATATCGCTCTCTCTCATTAATAAACACAGACATTAAAATAATCACTAAAGCTATAGCTACTAAAAAAGAAAACGTTACCCAAACATGAATACATCCAGAACTCTCTGCCCCCCTCTCACGGACAATAACCATATCCAACTTCTTAATAGCAATGAACTGGTCTGCATTGGTGCATCATATCTTTATTCTCTTCCCCCTCCTGCCCCCCCCCCCCTCTTTCTTAAATAGATAACTATCATATCTGATATCATATCTCACAGTACAATAATATTGAATGGGTTGCATTGTTGTATTTTGTCATGTTTCTCAGGTCTTTGTCTGAATTTCTACGAACATTATTGCTAAGGATTGTCTTATTGCATTGGAGTCACACTGGGTTAAATATGTACACTTGGGTTTTAAGGGGTATTTATTATTTTCTTCTTTTTTTGGGTTGTATGGAAGCCCCAGACGCAATTTCTTGACAATGACAATAAATAAATAAATACCTAAATACCAAAATCAAACCAGCTTCATGAAAACCTGAAATGACAGATTAATCAACTTCATAACTTACCTCTAAACACCATACCATAATAATCATGCTAGCATTAGATGCAAAAGAGGAGTTTGATAAAGTTAACTGGACACTTCAACCTACACAGACTGGCTTTTGGACGCTCAGAGAAAAACACTGTGCACTTCACCCAGGTAAATATAGCACAAAACCAACTCAACGTGTATTATTGTAGGCTCTGCCTTACAATGCAAAGCGCCTTGAGGCGACCGTTGTTGTGATTTGGTGCTGTATGAAAAATTGACCTCAACCATTTGTCAGTTTTAGTCTCTCTTTCCTACATTTCTGCACTAAAAAAAACAAACTACATTACAATTAGTGTAACTCTGACGGCCTGGTGGAATGCAAACAAAATGTCCAATCTATAATCAAATCCAGGATTACCATAACAAATAATCCACTACTTCCCTCCAGATTAACTGAAGAGACCATGAAAATCACTCACCCCAGAAAAATAACCTCCAAACTACAATTTTCCAATATTGATGTATCTATCATGTGTTGTATATCATCATACAAATGGGGAAGTGACCTGGAGTACTCTTCCAGCGCTGACCTCTGGACAGAAATGTGCAGTAACATTTTGTGACCAAAAATGCACACTTACTATTTACACTTTATAAAACAATTCACAGGACCCACCTCAAAGGAAAATGTTTCAAATGGCTTTGGGTAGCATTGCCACTCGTTCACAGTGCGCTTCAGGGAGCTCAGGCAATGACTTTCACACCACATGGGTGTGTCACCCAGTCCTATAGTTTACATGGCTGTGACTGAGAGATTATCCAGAATCCCTGCATCTCCAACACTGTGCTTCATTGTAGGCTGAAACCATGCACATGTCCACATGTTTTGAATACTACAGTATGTTTTAGTTAAACAAATAAATACCTTGGCCCCACCTTGGAATTCCTTTTTAATGTATTGATTAGTGTTAACTTATTTTAATTCATTTTTTTATCCTTTCTCCCTTTTTTCTTCTTTTTTCCCCTCTTGCTGATTTCTCAGCATCTGTGTGGGTTAGACCGAGACCACATGCGGACCAAGTGATTTAGGAAGGCAAGCCAGGTCACCAATGTAGATTCATCATCAACTAGATCAGTGTCCTTCTCCCCTAATAAACAGGCTCCCTCCTTAGGGTCTGGGGGCAACCCGAGGCAGTGCTAAGTCATCTAGAACAGAGCAGTGCAGTACCACCTCCCGGTGGGACATGCCCGGAACAGCTCACCCAGAGGAGCCCAGGAGGCATCCTTGTCAGATGACACACCTCAACTTCCTGTTAAAAGGGAGTTTTTCCTTCCCACTGTCGCCAAAGTGCTTGCTCACAGGGAGTCATATGATTGTCGGGTTTTGCTCTGTATGTATTATTGTAGAGTCTACCTTACAATATAAAGCAGCTTGAGGCGACCGTTGTTGTGGTTTGGCGCTGTATAAATAAAACTGAATTGAAAATTGAATTGAATTAAATGTTCGTAGTAGTAATAGTAATGGTGATGGTGTTATTACTGTGGTTATTATCCTCGTAGCCAACAAACATGACATACAACACATATACATGTTTTGGCTTTGTTCTTTGTGTTTTCATCTTTTCCAGTTGCCTTCTTTCTTGTTTCTGTCTATGCACACCTTTTCCTGTTTTATGTTCATACAATGTCCAACGAAAGAAGAGAATGACATGGGAGAGACAATAATTAGTGTAAATAACAGAGTTCAGGTCCATCCCTATCTGTCAGATGGTCATACAGGCAAACACAAGCAAGCATGCATTTGCACACTCATATTTACACATACAAACACTTTGGTTTCTCTGGCAACCGCTACGGGAATCTTTGCCCAGTAGAGCCTCTCCTCCACAGGAACAGCTCCTGTGTTGGCAGCTCTCACAGATAGTTGCAACATTGTGTCAACATTGAACTTTTCTCATAGCTTTGCTGTATGATGCTTTTAGGGGGCCTTGCTCACATTCGCTGTGTGGCAACATCATGGCAGGTCAGTGAGGCTCTCATATTTGATGACAATGAGGATGGATTAGATGAGGAAGTTTTAGAAGCTGAAGTTGACACGGAATATAATCTGACCCGACCAAGAAAGGATTGATGAGGAGGAATCCAGTGATGAAGAGAATGGCCACGCAGAGGTTGATCTCACATTCAAGTGAAAGAATGGGAACTTATCCCCACCCGAGAATGAAGGTAGGCTTTCAACTGAAACTGTCATCAGGACTGATGACATCACATCCTGCTTTGAACTGTTCTGGACTCAGTCCTGAGTCAAAGCCATACTGGTAAACTTGACCAACTTGAAGGGGAAACAGCTTTACAAAGATGATTGGGAGGAGGTAAGTCAGAAAGACATCAACGCATGCATGAGTCTTTGATTTGAGTGGTGAGTACAGATCCAGAAATGACTCTACCAGCAGTTTATGGGATGCAGAGTCCACTCGGACAATTTTTTCAGGCCATCATGTCACTCCAGAAAATGTACATGTTGTTACGGGTGATTTGCTTTGACAGATACAAGACCAGGTCGTGGTCAACAAGACAAAAATGGCTGTGATGAGAGAAGTTCAGTTGGTTCGGTCTGGTTGCTTTAGGGGACACTGCCCTTTCAAACAGTATATGCCAAGCAAGCAGTGTAAATGTGGCATAAAGGTTTTGCAACATGTGATGCCAGGATGTGTTATGCTTGGAACATGTAGGTTTATACTGGGAAACCCACTGATAGTGTTGGTGAAAGAACCAGGAGAGGTTTGTGGTTCTGGAGACTGATTGGAGGTCTCAAGGGACAGTTCCTCCATCTCCTATGCTCTTAGTCACAAGCTGAGTCAGAAGGCAGTATGGTTTGGGGATAATTTACTCTTTACACAAATAGGTGTAAAAGTAACGCAGGTGTTACTTTATGTGACTGTATAAAAACTTGAAATGGTTTCAAAACAAATATTGATGCAAACTTTCAGCCACAGTGGTCTCTGATGATCAGTTTACTATGTTTCAACTGATCCTTCTTAGAGTGAAAATAATCCAAAAGTTAAACTCAGATTAATGAGACATGCAGAAACTGTAAAGTTCACAAGAACATAAGTTGATACAAAGATCTAACACAACAAGTGGTGATAATGTATCTATTGTTATAGTTTTTTATGATGAGTCTTAATGGAATGGTTGTTTTTGAAATTGTTTAACACCAAATGAACACAACGTTCAATAGCTTATCCCACATAACCTCTCCACTCTCCTATTTTATTTGTTTATGTCTCATGCTTTTATGATTCTGTAAACTTCTTGCTTTTATTCTACTGTGTACAGCAACCTTCAGTGTTTTGAAAGGCGCTTTCAAATAAAATGTATTATTATTATTATTATTATTATTATTATTAACGTGAGGGTTAACGGTGCCTCCTGTGCAGAAGCAGAGTTTCTCTTTCTAGTAATCTTTGAGTATAATTCCAACACGTCCCACTAGTTTTGGTTTTTAAAGTCTTTGAAATCTTTTCTTCTGTACTGTGTAGCTCTTGAATTTCTTCATGATACTTTAAGAGAAATAATTCTGTTGACAACCAACAAGTCCAAAAGTAACAATAAATACTTCCTAAATCACCCCGGAGTGGTTCCTATCTCCTTTCTGCTCTACCTGAGCACTTTATAGAGCCTGCCTCATTCACACAAGCACTTTCTGTCTATGCTTTTTTCTTCTAACAGTCACCCACATTCATACTCCAGTGGACGCATCAGAGAGCAACTCGGGTTTAGTATCTTACCCATACAGACTGGGAGCTGCCAGGGATCAAACCACCAACCTTCTGATTAGTAAATGACCTGCTCCATTGCACAAGCCAGAGCCAAGCTTAAAACACCTGGTGGTGTTTCCCAGGTGGTCCATCATTCAAGTTCTAAGCAGGCCCAACCCTGCTTAGCCAATGAGATAGGGCGAGCTCACAAACAGCCAGTGATGTTCTCTCCAGAACATCACTGGCTGTTTATTCTTATAATGAAGACATGTCCCATAATGTCACTGTGTTTACAGATTTAGGTCAGCTCCACATGAGCAACAACTGGGCCATACACACGGATACACACATGCACAAGCACACAGCTGGACAAACAAAGCCGGAATGACAACAACTGGGAGTCACAACAACTAACGCGATGCCATTTTGAAGAGGGAGAGCCCGGCTACATGCCACAGCATCAGCAGCTCATGTTTAGCATTTAACAACAGTACAAAGTACATGAACACACACTGATGACAGGGAACGCGGGTGCATGCAAAGACAAGTGCGTCAGACTTTTGGGCTAAACCTTTAATAACACTGTCAATATTTTCAATCATGCTTAGGCTATTAAACATGTCTTGAACTATTTTTAGTCCCCTCAAAGAATACTAAAAATACCAAAAAAGATAACACCTGGTTCATTATCAGAGACTCTTTTGTTGCAATAAAACACAGTGTGTATAATAAGGTTAAAGCTATAATTGTATTTCTCACATCAGATTAGAACCTTGACAGTTTGAATCAACCATATTTTGTTAAATATTCATGTTTCTCAAAGATAAATGAGTGTGCATAAAAGTCAACCCTCTGCCTGTCTTATCATATGGGACTTTCCAAAAAAATGTCATCAGTGCCAGTTTAGACAGACGATTCCAGTGATCCCAGCTCCAGCCCAGAGAGTTCAGTGCAGCATTAAGTGCAACAAGCATTTCCACAGCGAAGACCCTTTGTGTGGCAGACAAGGACACACATTTCAGACCATAAGAAAGGGCACAGCAGGACACAGAGCTGCTGGCCTTTTCTGGCTCTCTCTGCATGACTAAAGCATCCGGCAGCCGGCCCACCCAAATATATTAGTACTGCACCGTCACTGTCAGTGGGTGTCAGCTGAACAGCTGGAACGACATGCACTCACGCAAAGCGTACCCAGTCCCATCCAATCCGGAATAACACACTACCACTTACCTGTGGTGGAGTGCAGACTTTCCAAACTCCAATAGCGAGACAGGACCCCCCTCAAAGTGCCGCCCAAGCTGCCTCCTCCTCCTCCACCTCCACCCTTGCATACACCCACTCCGAGACCTCCGTCCACCATGCCGTCCACCCCTCTGCCTGTTGGGCTCCCGCCGTCTGATTCAGAGCCCGGTGACAGCCCAGAGCTGCCACTGCCGCTACTACCACAACTGCCCCCTGGCAGCGGCACGCCCCCCTCCGAGCCCTGCTGAGTCCGCATCCCTGTGTGGAAACCCAACAACAAGGGGTGGAGGGAAATGTAAAAGGGGAGTGGAACTAAGAGAAAATAAAGAAAATGAAGAGAAGCGGCTAAGTAGATGGTTTATTCTCCTGGCAAGCGGACAGCACAATGGAGGAGGAGGATGAGGAGGAGGAGGAGGTAGCCTTTTGGCTGGTATCTGCTGCGGTATTTGCTGAGGTAAGCTTCAGCTGTCAACTTCCCGCTTTCTCCTCCCATGCACAGAATAGAAGAGCCGTAGCAGCGCTCCACTCCACCCTTGGATTCTCTGCTCCCCAGTGATACAGCGCTCGTCTCCTCTCTTTCTGTTCCTGCTTCTCTTGCTCTCTTTATCAATTTGAACGCTGCTTCGCTTCCTTACATTAAATCACACAGTCATCTCCCTCTCCCCCTATCGCTCACTCTGTTTCCAGGCTCACATCAGTAGGGGTCCTGCAGGGGGGTTTCTGCATCTCGATCGTGTCATTTGCCTGCTACAGATAGCCTGGATGGCTCACTAATGGTGCAGAATCCATTAAGGTTTCCCTCCCGCAGTCTTATATAGTCCCCTGCTCTCCAAAACATACGACAAAGCAGAAACATATGCACATGCACACACTCTATATTCTGTTGGTTTTCAGGAATGATTTTTTTAAGCCAAACTGGGTTTCCTACCATTGTAAATAAGGCATAGTATACACATGATGCTGTTTAATATAGAGAGTTATATCAGAGGTGTGAAACAAACGGACCCTGACTGAACAGGTCAGAACTGTTCGGTCCAAAGACTGAAAACTGCAGAGACACGCTTTCTACTTACACCAAAAAGGAAGTGCAACATATGAAATAACTACAAGAAATTTGCAGTAATTACCAAGTATTTCATATATCAATACTAAATCATTAGTCTCCATAGCAGACTGAAAGGGCTCAGTATCTTTTCATTTGTAACTGTAGTGTCTATTGATACTGCGTTTAAAGTTCCCTGAACAAAAATGTAAATAATCCACCTGTTTAGAGGATACTTGCACCAAAACCCCAGCGATGTCCAGCTGGGCAGAAAAGTGTCCGTTTAAAAGGAAGACAGAGTGGGCTGGGTGACAGGCCAGCTCAAGCTCCTGCAGTGAGGGCACAGCAACTGTTGCATGTGAACATCATTTCTTTTATTTTTATTTATTTGACCCAAAAGTTCCCTTTAAAGAGATCAAACTGTGACCTTTTGAGCATAATTAATGCATTTATATCCTAATAATAGCAGAGTCTAGAAAAAAACCCAACATAAACAGATTTTTCTAAAGATCAAACCAAACTTCAGATGATAATATTGTGCAAAAATGTTTTAGGTCATTTGAAACTGCAGCTTCAAATTCAGCGATAAATAAAATAAAACATTCATTTGCGAGATTCCTTGAGTCGAGTAAGGGTCTCGTGACTTCAGAATGACCTGAATGATTCTGTTGCATCCTCATATGTACATGAATGATTACCAACCCAACACTGACACATTTCAAACTAAAGACAAGGTAAAATCAGACATCACTGGATGTGGTACCTGGTCTCAGAGTTCAGTGCTTTGACCCAACAGCCTGTGTAAACAATTCAAATGTATCAGTGACGGGGATAAAAGACAATGGCATGGGAGTGAAAAGGGCTGATGTTAAACTACACAGCAATGTCAAACATACCCATACAAGCTCGGAGCAAGTGTGGATGCTTCTCTGCAGCAAACCTAAAACTAATATACATTAGTATAAATGCTGGAGAGGAACATGACATACTGTTCATATATCGGGAATAAGAAAATATATGGATTTTAAAAACTACTTTTCTTTAGGACATAATGGAAGACATGTTAAATAAGTAAGAAGGTAATAAAATAAACAGTTAATTTAATATTTTTAACCACTGCTGTGCTTCAAAACATCATTATAGACCTTCAATAGCAGCCTCAGATGAGTGCTGCTTTTGAAAGTGAGACTGAAAAGGATAAAAAATCTGTAATTTGTTGAGTAAAGTTTTGATTATTTTTCTAACAATCTGCTAACAAATGGCAATTTCATAATAGATCGATAGTTGTGAGTAAAGCTTCTTTAGTTTGGTTTGTTCCTCTGCATTTTAAAAATAGGATGGAATCCAACCTCACCTCAGAGAGCTGTTAATGATCAGTGTTGGTCAAGTTACTTGAAAAAAGTAAATGGTAAATGGCCTGTATTTATATAGCGCTTTACTAGTCCCTAAGGACCCCAAAGCGCTTTACATTTCCAGTCATCCACCCATTCACACACATCCACACACTGCTGATGGCAGCTACATTGTAGCCACAGCCACCCTGGGGCGCACTGATAGAGGCGAGGCTGCCGGACACTGGCGCCACCGGGCCCTCTGACCACCACCAGTAGGCAACGGGTGAAGTGTCTTGCCCAAGGACACAACGACCGAGACTGTCCAAGCCGGGGCTCGAACCAGCAACCTTCCAATTACAAGACAAACTCCCAACTCTTGAGCCACGATCGCCCCACAGTAATCAGTAACTAATTACTGATTACTTCCCCAAAAAGTAATCCCGTTACTTTACTGATTACTTATTTTCAAAAGTAATTAGTTACTTAGTTACTTTTTAAAAACACGATTTACAACCTGAGTAGGTGATAAAGCGATAGATCTTTCAGCCCAATTCTACCTTTTCTGCATAATCCATCATACAAAATGTAATCAAATGGAAAAGTCTCTTTTTAAAACTTGTTTTATTAGTTTTAATCTTTTAACTTTATGCATCAAGCAGAGATTTAATTATCTGCAACATTCTCTGACTGGAAGAAATTTGTTTAACATTTAAACCTATTTTCTGCACATTCCAGCACATAAAATAAAATATTTTGTGTGTTTACACTCAGTCTTTCAAATAGATGCAAGTAAAACACAGCAGAAAATAAATAAAGTCAAAGACTCAGCGGTCCTTTTGCTCTATTTTCACCTGTAAAGCAGGAGTGGGGCAGGCGGAGGTTTGCCCTGGTGCAGGTGTGCCGCGGTCAGTGGAAGAATCCGCGAGTTTCTCTGTGAGTTTCCCATCA